>NC_084982.1:27265060-27607835 GCF_963691925.1 Scomber scombrus
ACATACACACCTATCTGACTCTCCTCTCCTCCTCCAGCTGAAGAAGGTGCGTTCCCTCTTGGTAGCCGGAGCTACAGAGTATGAAGGTTTTCCTCAGCAGCTGCGGCTCCTCGAGGCTCCGCTCAAGCTTTCTGCTAAAGACCTGCGATCCCAGGTGGTCCGAGAGGCCTGCATCACACTGGGGTAAGGTCCTGAGATAAGGGGGGGGGGGGCTTTACAGAAGCTTTAATCTTTAATTAATCGATTAATTATATATCCTAACAAGTAATGTGATTAATAAAATAATTGTAACATGGAACATTGTCCTTAATCATAAAGTGAAGCTGGCCTTTGTTTGGTAGATTTTGGCAAATATGGAGAAAATGATGTCAAATAAAAATATAAATATAAAATAAAATTGGTGCTTAATGCCTTCTTCCTTCCTTCTTCCCACCCTCACTTCTTTCCTTTCATACTTTCTAACATCCTCCCTTCCTTACTTTCTCATGTCCTTACTTCCTTTCTCACTTCCTTCCTTCATCCCTCATGTGACTTCCCCTTAATTCATCATGTCCCTTCCATCCTTCCTTCCATCCTTCCTTCCGTCCGTCCATCCTTCCTTCCCTCCATTCGTCCTTCCTTCCTTCCTTCCTTCCTTCCTTCCTTCCTTCCTTCCTTCCTCACTCCTTCATTCCCTCTTCACTTATTTCTTTCTTTCTTTCACTTTCTCACTTCCTTCCTTCCTCCCTCATGTGTTTCCTTCCTTATTCTTCTCCTTAATTCTTCATTTCCCTTCCTTCCTTTCTTGCATCCTTCTTTCTTTGCTTCCCACCTTCCTGTCTGCCTTCCTCCCGTCCTTCCTTCCTTTCTTCCTTCCTATCCGACCTACCCTCTAATTAATAGTTAGTTGTTTGTTTACTTCTCTTTATTAGTATTTTCTCATTTATTTGTTAAATTGTTTATTTTAATATTTTGTATGTGTATGTGCAGTTTATCCTCATATTACATATTAAAGAATAGTTAATATAGTATAAAAAGTTAATATATTTGATGTAATCAGTTTTCATGGATTGATAACCGCTGAGATACTCTGAACAGCTTTAATTGGCAGCAGTGATATTAACTCAGAAATGTGTAACTGATTAATTACTGTTATCTGATTAGTCTTAAAAATATTTTCTTTCCACGTACTTAAGCTAATGAAAATGATTCGTAGTCGGGTATGAAATGAGCAGCACGGTCTCCACCCAAAAAACATCCGTCATCCTAATTTTAATAAAACCCTGACGAGGTGGAACAGAGCGGAGATGCAGTGAAAGAGCAGCAGGTTGATGAATAGATCCCAGTTAACGTGGATCCTCTCATCTCCTGTAATGTCACTGCTGCATCGCGCCTCTCAATCCAGCACAGAGCAGATATTATATTCTTCTTCTTCTTCTTCTTCAGGGTTTTAGATTTAGATTTTTGAGTGTCAGATGTTTCCTCTGTTCTTGTTTCCTTCCCTTCATTTTAAAAGCAGCGATAGAGACACTTCAACTACAGTCTTAATCATCTGATACGCTCTTTCACCTGATCTGGAGGAAGTAACAAACACATTTGTGACATAAGTGTTGCAGCAGCTGCTTCAGTCCTCAGTGGGACTCGACTGATACTGGATTTTTCGGGCTGATGCTGATACTGATATTCAGGAGTAAAATTATTTCAATATCGATATATCATCTGATAATCTTTTATAGAAAGAAATATAATACATAAACTCCTCAAATGTGATTATCAAACACTTGACGAAGATGACAAAGATATGTAATGGAGACATTGTACAGTTTAACAATACATTTTATTGTATAAAATGACTGAAACTGTAAATTTTACTGGGAATTTATATACAAATGTACTTATATATTAGATTTGAATTGAGAAGAGGGGACAAATATACATAAAATAAGGCCTATATATTATTAATTGTAAATTACTATAAATGAAAAAAACAGAAGAAGAACAACAACAAAAACATATGTACGAATATATTAGATTTGGATTAAGAAAAAGGGATATATAAATATAAAATGTTGCCTATATAACTTTAAAAAATAAAAATATAGGCGCATATCAGATAACATATACGCAGATACCAATATATCTGATAGGTCAATAATCGGCTGACCGACATATCAGTCGGACTTTAATCTTTAGGGGTTATTCTTGTTGTTTTTTTACACCATGTCGTCCTCTCCTCTTTCCTGCCAGATATTTGTCGTCACTGCTGGGTAACAAGTTCGACCACGGAGCGGAGAGCGTCATGCCCACACTGCTGAACCTCGTGCCCAACAGTGCCAAAGTCATGGCCACGTCTGGAGTGGCAACCATCCGCCTCATCCTCAGGGTTAGTAGAGACAGTACAGACAGTGATTTCACTCTTAGTTTAGGTGTTTAATTCATAGTTTGTATTCAACAGTTCCAGTTAAGTCGTTTTTACCAGACTATTAGCATTATCATGTTAGAATAATACCAAGAAATGATAAAACTTTACTTCAGATCCACTCAGTGTGTTTGTCTCCCTCCTGCAGAATACACACTACCCACGTCTCATCCCCATCATCACCAGTAACTGCACGTCCAAATCAGTAGCAGTCAGACGGTAAGAGGAACTTTTATTATTGGTATTTAATGAAAATAAAGCATCTGGTAATATAATTAATCTTGGGCAACAGGATAAAAAAGCTAGTTTGTTTTTATATTTTAAAACCTTACTTTGAGTTGCCTTCTTATAACCTGTTTATACTGTGTGTAGTTTACAGTATAAACACATTTAAACTATTTTATATTTACTTTTTATTAGTTTAGGAAGCAATTGTATCAATCATCATACATACACTATACATTTGTGTCACATTTAATGTTTTTCTAGCTTAAAATGTTTGAGTTTTTTTTTTATAGACGTAGTTTTTGTTCTTATTTAAGTGTTTAAGTTGAACTTTGTTCCCTTTTCCAGACGCTGTTATGAGTTCTTAGACCTCATGCTACAAGAGTGGCACACTAATACACTGGAAAGGTGAGGAAAAATATCTTTTATTATTAGTATTATTTTTTTAATTATGATAGGCGGGAACCTGAGTATGGTATTTAGTTCTCTTCCATGTATCTACACGGCTGGAATGACAATAAAAATGGTTGATCGTTGATCCCTAAAAATCCTCCAAAACCACCAAAACACTTGACAAGGGTGTCTCAAATGACTAATGTGTGACTGTATAATGTGTGTGTGTGTGTGTGTGTGTGTGTATGTAACCTTCCTCCTCTCACACACACACACACACACACACACACACACACACACACACACACACACACACACACAGTGGCATTTAAGTTTGCTAACATTTGAGGTAGCTGTGCGTTTGGCTGCGTTCTTCACTGACGAGGTCCATTAAACATGATGAGTCCTGAGAGACGTGTCATCATCAGGAAGCCCCTGCGATAAGACCGACTTCACCCCCCCCCATATTTCTGTAACCATGACAACCGCAGCAGAGAGTTTAAAAAGCGTGCGGGGAACCTTGCGGGTGATCACATTTCCCTGTGGACCAGTAGAGGAATAAACCTGGAAGAGACAGAAACACTCTGAGAGTTTTCTGTATTAGAGCGTTTAAAACTGAGGTTTAAAGGTGTAGAAGTTATCCATCTATCCTTCCTTTTTGTTTTTCCTCCTCACCATGTTCCCTTATTACCCCAGACACGTGGCTGTTCTGACTGAAACCATCAAGAAAGGCATACACGATGCAGACTCAGAGGCCAGATCCATCGCAAGAAAGTAAGTTTTTAAACTTTTTAAGCATTTTTTTTTACCCCCAGCTCAAGTTCATCTTCATCTCATCCTCGGCTTTAACCCTCTTTTCCCCCCACCTATAGGTGCTATTGGAGTTTCCACGGTCACTACAGCCGGGAGGCAGAGCATCTGTTCCAGGCGCTGGAGTCCACCTATCAGAAGGCTCTCCAGTCTCACCTGAAGAGCTCTGACAGCATTGTGTCTCTACCGCAGTCTGACCGCTCCTCCTCGTCTTCCCAGGAGAGTCTGAAGTAAGTCTTCTTCTTCTCTGTCATCTTCACCCTCTCTTCTTCTCTTGTTTTCTATCTTTCCTCTCATTCCAAACCTCTGTTATATGTTTGTCTTTGCTGTCCGTGCTGCTCTAAAGCTTTTCTACATTTGTATTTGTTGTTAATTAATTGGCGTAAACCACTAATGCGCCAGTCTGATTGAATCTGATTATAAAAAAACATTAGTGATTGTTGTCAGGTGATCGCTCTCGCATGCAGCCACACACACACACACACACACACACACACACACACACACACACACACACACTTGGATCAATCACCATCGCTTACCCCGTTTATAGATTCACTTTGGAGGATGTCTGATAATGACCTCATACTACATCCATCAGGGCTGCAGCTGTGTGTGTGTGTGTGTGTGTGTGTGTGTGTGTGTGTGTGTGTGTGTGTGTGTGTGTGTGTGTGTGTGTGTGTGTGTGTGTGTGTGTGTGTGTGTGTGTGTGTGTGTGTGTGTGTGTGTGTAGCTGATCTTTCCTTTTAAGGATGTTTTGGTCTTTTGGTCTCATAGGAGTTAACATGTTATAAAACCTAGATATGCTAGTTTGGACATTTGTATTATTGTTATCACAGCACATTTAAAAAATAAGAACAATGGTAATTTAAATAATAAACAATAAGAATAAATTGTATTAATTGTTATAATTTTTATCACAAGTGTCAGGTGTTTTCAGATGCTCATTGTGTCAGTATGTGAGGAACATAAAGTCTAAACACTGTTGCTGTTCTCTTGTTTTTCAGTCGTCCGCTGTCTGTGAAGAGCGTCCTGGGAGGAAGCATGACAAGGAGTAAGTCACTTCCTGTGTCTCTTTCTTTTAAATTGGTGTGATGTTTTCCCAGAAGTGATGAGTATTGAGTTTAGAAGAAGTGTGGTGATGTAGTTATTTATCTACTCTGCTAATGCTGCTTTGATTAAGAGCTTTTATTCATACTGTGCTCAACAGCACTAATCTATAGCTCACTGATGAAGAGAAGATTAGCTAAGACTTATTCTTACAGCACAGCAGTAAAAGACACAATCTAAATGGGTAGGAAGCAGATAAATAAGAATAAATACAACAAAATAAGAAATAAAGGGATTTAAAGCTACTATAATACATTATAATAGAGGATTTGTGCAGTGTGTGAATAGCTGTGTATATGCAGGAGTGGCGACACAGAGCAGGCTTCTTGTTGATTAATTTAAAACAATGATTTAAACAATTAATTAAAGGGTTGATAAACTATTAAATGCATTTAAAGCATCATCACTGCTCAACAGAAGAAATAACATTGCAGCACACACAAATAAACATCTGTACTTGTGTGGAAAAGTAAAAATGAATTCATAATCTTGAGTCACTATGAGTATTAACTTAACTACACATGTAACCAGATAGTACACTTACAACAAGAATAAATCATATAATCAATAAAGTTAAAATGTACATATGATTGAATACATGTGTTGATACAGTCTGCAGCCAAAAACACCAAAAAACAATAAATAATCCCCACAAACGTCCCATAGATCCTCATTAATATACATCATCACTCCTCTCCAGACATTAAACGTCTCATCTCTGTTGTTTCAGGTAAGCTGGTGAGCTCCAGGGTGTCCAGCACTCCCGGTTCCCTCCAGCGTTCCCGTAGCGACATCGACGTCAACGCCGCCTCCAGCGCTAAGTCACGTCTGTCCACCGTCCCCGCCTCCTCGCCGTTCAGCTCGGCCGCCGCTCTCCCTCCAGGATCCTACGCCTCATTAGGTAATCCGTCAAGTCATCTCGCTCCGACACCTCTAACCTCCTTCACTCTGAACACTTCGCTCCTCTTATTTTCTTTCTTCTCACAATATTCAGATGATTTTTTGGGGTCACGATTAATGCGAGAAGCTGCAAATAGAAGATAAGATAAGATAAGATAAGATAATCCTCTATTAGTCCCAACAGCAAAGTGGATCATATAATAATAATAAAAAGCTTTTTCTGACCCTCTTTTTGGAGTCTGTGTTATAATGTATAGGTGGTCTGTTGATCTTTAGGGTTTGGGTGTTTTATCTCTAGCATGAGGCCTATGTTGTATTTTTGACCACTGATATTAAATATGGTATTTATTGATTGAGTGACATTAATTATGCCCTTAATTGTGTTGTCTATCTATAATACATCCTGAATGATAAAATGACATCATCTAATATCATTTGGAGGTAGACATGTAGTCACTTAAGTACGCCTCCTAATCTACTGGTTTTTTAATGGGCTTTTATGGATGTCAGTTTTATCTCTGATATTTTTCTAACCTTTAAATCTTATTCTTATATATTATCTGACAGGTGACACGCACTATTTGCTTTAACGTAAGGTGCTCGTCAATGAATCAGATTGATCTATCCAGTCCTCTCATTGGATGACTGAAGCAGCCTGATGAAAGTCAGATAGACGGAAACGTTGCAGTGACTTAATGAAATAAACATCAGTGAGTGAGAACAGTGTGCAGGAACAGCTGTATATATATATGTAATATTTATCATTCTTTTGTGGTTACACCATTTGAGATTTTCAGGAGCATTCAGTCTTACTTTTGGTAAAAAATTTCAAATGATATAAAACCAACAGAAATACTGAAAGTACATTTTAACAAACCTGATGCTGCTTTTAAGACATTTTTTTAAAACATATTTTTGAATTGCTCATCTTGCCAAACCTTATTTATCACTGACCCACTTACAGAAGTATGTGATTTGAGACACAGCATGACTCTAAATATTAACTCTTACACTAAACACTGGTGTTAAATTTGAAGAGAGGACTGAGCTACGTTTCTTTAACTTTAGCAAAGCTCAGTTAACAAAGTCTTTTCTCAGACGTTTCTCACTCTGGTGTTTAATCTTTAAAAAGTCTGCCGTCATGGTGAAGTATTCAAACATTTTCTCTCATGTAGTCGCTGGCTTTTTATGGGCCTGACTGGGATTATTAACGACCCTCTGAGCTCGTCATTAGACTGTTCTGTCAGTGGGAACTGTTTAAAACCCACTTCTGACTAATCGATTTGAGGTTGAGCAAAAAGAAAACCCCCCCACCCCTGACATTTTTAACTATTCTGACTAATATTTTAAGCCAATGGGGAGCGTTTAAACCTCCGCCTCACCACCACTAATATGAAATTTACTGTCATTTTTTGGCCATTCAGAAACTTCTCTCCTCCACTTGTTCTCCTCCAGTGAGTCCCCATGGCTCAGTAATGGCTATGACTAATAATGATGATGAGCCCCCCCCCTCAACCCTTCTCCACACACTCCTACGTTGCTTTACCCACTCTCTCCTGTTCCTGCTTAAATTGCTACTAATGTCTTCCTCTATACCTCTCCTCTCCTCCACTCGCTGCTGCACCGCCTTTCTTAAATGCCCAAAAAGATGGCACCCCTGGTAAAAGTGATGGTAAGACTTGTGTATGTGTGTGTGTGTCTCTCTCTCTTTTTCTCTCTCTTTGTGTGTGTGTCTGTGTGTGTGTGCAAGAAAAGTGAAGGAGTGCGAGTGTGTCTTCTTTTGTCAGTTGTCACGGGCTACACGTTTTACATCTTTTTTCTCTTTCTTCATCTGTGCCCCTCTTTTCTTCTCTTTATCCCCCCCTCCCCAAAGTGGTCGTCGGTTATGTGGATCTCTGCATGGACTGTCTGCATGGACTTCCTCCTTTGACTGTAACCTTGACAACCACAGCCATCTATACTGTCAATCAAATCTGACGTCATATGTTTTCGTGCCTTTAGGATTGTGTTTTAGTTGATAGTGAAGATTTTTGTCTCTACTTTCCTGTTTGGTTTCTTTCTTGTTTGTCATATCCTGCTCAAGTAGAAGGACTTTTACTTGATTGAAATTGTACTCAAGTAAAATTAAAAGTACTCAAGTAAAAAGAAAAAAATGCTCACTAAGAATACCATGCAATGAACTGAAAAAGGAAGAGAGGTGTGTTGAATGTTTAGCTATGTCTTTGCCTCCTTTAGTGCTTAGAGTCCATGAAATCTAATGGAGGCGAGGCTCAGTGAATTAGAAACTGCAGGGGATGCAACCAGCTCTAGGTGGCGGTGTTGTTGCTGTTGTAATGATATATTTACTCTGATTGGCCTGATTTTGATGGGCTGCATTTGATTATCTGGTTCAACGCAGGGAGGGTTTTATTCTAGATTGCAATATCCGTCCATCATTTTAAAGCACATATAAATAATTGACCCAGTAATGGATAAATGTACAAATGTAACAATCTACTTTAACCCAGGGGTGTCAAACTCATTTTAGTTTAAGAGCCTCATACAGACCAGTAAAACCCACTGTATAATAACCTATAAATAATATATATAATATGTAATATAACTTTACTTTAATAAACATGAACAGCCTGAGATGTCTAAAGAAAAATGAGTTGCAATTTCAACTTCAATTTCAATTAGGTCTCAGTCTTATTCAGATTATTTTGCACAGAAGCTGCTGATTGACATTTTGCATGTTCATTACATATGAATGTTTTCATTTTTATTTGTAATCAAAGTAATCCAGTGGGTTGGATTAGACCTCTTGGTGGGTCGGTTTTGGCCTGTTTGACACCGCTGATTTAAACCATACCAAAATAAATGACATACTTACTAAATTACAGTAATGTGAGTACTTGTAATTAGTTACTTCCGCCCCTGGAAATGAATGTGCCATTAAATGGATGCCAAATCTGACATCATATCCAAAATGTTCGCTCTCCTTTGCAATGCAGAATATCTTCAGGGTTGCTGACTGCTTTTATTAAACACACACATCAAATTCCTTTTATCCTAAACATAAAATCAGCAGGTTATTCAACAATCTTTAAGGTGTTTTTTACTGGATGAGACAGGTAGGGTCAGTCAAAGTAAATAGAAGATCAGATGTATTTTGGACGATTATGTTAAATCTTAATGAGCAGGTTATCATCAAACACACAGTGATATCTCAGAGTACTTCCTCTCCAGCTCAAGGAGACTTATTTTTAGCTCACTGTGTCATTTGTGTTATCTCGGTCTATTCTCAGCGTGTTATATAACCGTCTAAACACTAGATGATCCGATGTGAAATGGCTTTTGACCCTCAATTTATCACACAATCTTCCCCGTCTGCTCACTTTTCATAATTCATAACGGGGCTTTTGTCGTCTCTTAGTGAAAGTTGCCATTTATCATTTTTCAGAGTTTGGATTAGAAAAGAACATTTAGTTTTTCTTACATAAGTGTCCTTTGGGTCAAATGTTTTAGAGGTTGAGTTGTGTTGTGTTTCAATGATGAAGCTGTTTTTTTTTATAATGTGAGAAACAGCTTCAGACCCTGCATGATGAATTACAGCTGTATGTTACACACCTTCACCAGACACTGCCTCAACTCAGGGGAGAAACAAGTGTCTGTTTATGTTGCTAATGGACACTTAGGGCTGGGTATCCTTTAAAATATGACAATATCAGCACCAATCCAAGTACCCTTAAAGTGATACTGATACCAACTGAGTACTTCATTAGATACCCATTCCACATTACAGTCTTGTATCCGGTGTAACAGGCATGTAGTGTAGACACACTTTAGATATTATAAAAGATAGATTTATTATATTTATTGTAAAAAGTAGGGCTGGGTATCGGTACTCGATAACTTTTAAGGTAATAAATGGATACTAAGTAGGTCAGAACATAAAAGACTAAACCAAAAACTAAATCCTTGTGTTTCCATATTAATGAAAAGTGGATGCATTAGATCTCACATCGAAGCCTTCTTTCCTTTTATGATTTTATTTACTCACTTATTCATTTATCTATTTATTTACCTCAGCACCAATTAGTGGACATACAATCTACAGTAACTATTAACTGTTATTATTAATGATACTACAAGTGGGTGAGCAATCGGTATCAACTAAAAAATATCGATACCAAGTAGTATCGAAACGTCTCCCGTCAAACGATACCTGCAATCGATCCTTTTTGCACCCAGAACTAGTAAATTAGACTATTTTTATAGGCTTGCTCACAGCCAATCAACTCAAGCGTTCTTCGATTTAAAGCGACCTGTGATTGGTCCACTGCCACAGCAGCTACAACCCATCTGTGGTGGTGAAGTCTTGGTGAATTTGAGTTAGCATGCTTAGCAGTTCAGCAGCCAAGATGCCTCCTAAACACTCTAAAGTGTGTCTACATTACACGCCTGTTACCATGGATACAAGACAGAGACCTACATGTGTTAATGGGAATCTAATGAAGTACTCAGTTGGTATCAGTATCACTTTAAGGGGACTTGGATTGATTCTGGTATCATAACTTTTTAAACGATACCCATCCCTTGTATAAAGTGTGTTGTGAAGATGTGAATAAACTCAAAAAAATGTCTGAGTTTCCCCTTTTTATCATTACAGGTTGTGTTTTTTCTTTATTTTTTAAAGCATAGCACAGCTGTGAAGGATCTTTAATGTGTGTCTGTCTCTCTTCAGACCTGGGTCAAATAGTTTGCATATATCTCTCATATAGTTTTTACATTCCTGCAACCATCTTGAGCTCAAGATTGCCGGTTAAAAACGAACACTTGAGATTTATTTGCATATACTAATGAACCCAGGTTCGTCTTGTTCTCCCCCCCCCCCCCTTCCTCTTCGTGGTGTGTTTTCTTCTAGGGGAGCTCTGTCCCCTCATCCAGGTCTTCTTCATTCTGTCTCCCTTCTTCCTCCTCCTCCTCCAGATGTTTTCTTCTTCTCCAGCATCTCTGTCCAGGGTTGGGGAGTGTACAACCATCACTAAATCAAAACAGATTAAACTCACTCTACTTTCCTTCCTTCCCTTCTTATCTCTCCCCCCCTCCCCCCTCCCCCCTTTTTTTATCATCCAGGTCGTGTCCGCACTAGAAGACAGAGCTCGGGCAGCGTCGGTGGAGCCAACACCTCGGTGGTGGACAGCAGGGGGCGCAGCCGAGCCAAAGTGGTCTCCCAGTCCCAGCGTATGTACTCCAGCTCTCACACTCACACACATCCAACATTACACATACCGATCTGTCACTCATATTAAAGTATGAGAGATCATACTAGACTTCTTGCTGTTTCTTGTATATACATATATATATATATGTGTGTGTATGTGTGTGTGTGTGTGTGTGTGTGTGTGTGTGTGTGATGTTTTTCATGCCCTGCAGCAACCCCCCGAAAAATACTTCCAGTCACTCACAAATCGTGTGTATTTGTGCGTGTGTGCTCACATGGCGTTCTTGTGTTTTATTTCTATATATATATATATATACATATATATCTTTATGTGTATATATTCTTGAGATGCCTCAGTGCTAACAGCTAACAATTTCACAGCCATCCAGAGTGCATGCATGCTGGGTTAAAAGTCAATAAAACATAACTCCTCCCCCCTTTTCTGTCTCATTTTGACCGTTCTCGATCTCCACCTGTCCTGCCTTTTGCTTCCATCACCCAGGATCCAGATCAGCCAATCCCATCAGTGGTAAGGCCTCAGCTTCATCCAAGTTCCAAGCCAGACGCCTCCACCTCCTCCTCCTCCTCCTCCCTTTTTTTCCCTTTTTTTAGCACACACAGCTTTGCACGTCGTCGTCTCATTCTTTTTTTCCAGCCTTCATTTCACCAGCATGTTTTCATTTATGTCAAGTTGTTTTAAACCATCACCGTTTGAGCAGCTGATCGGAGTCGGCCCATTTTTTTCGGTGTCTTTATTGTTGTTGTTGTTGTTATTGTTGTTGGTGGTGTTGTAGTTGTTTCCACCGGTGACTCAGTCTGTGCAGCAGTGATGTCTCTCTATAGTCTCTTACCCTCACTCACTCACCCTGTCTGTGTGTCCTCTACAGTGTCACATCTGTATTTTTTGACTGTTTCAAATTGTTCTTATTTCATTTCTTGTGAAGTTCAGTTCGCCTCCCATTTTTCTTTGTGGTTAAAATAGTCTTCATGCACACTAGTGGAAGCAGGTGTTTTACGCACATCTTCCAGCAAAATGCAGCCGAGGGTAATAAACTTCTAGAGGATAAAAAAGAGACTGAAGCAGATTAATTCACAGCTTTTAATTGTCTGTTTTCATTTAAGGAATAGCTAAGATAAGATTCACTTTATTGTCTCGATGGAAAATTGTCTTGGGTTAAAAGTGCAGAATACAGCTGCAACAATGAACACAATAACATAATAAGGTTGAAAAGGAATTCACAGTATTCAATGAGGTAGGTGGGTTGAATATTGCACATATTCCTAAGTAAACATGGACATGTAAAGGCATAAAGTTAAGAAGAAAAAAAAAGAAAAATTACAATAAGTAAGCTACATAAAGGAAGTCAAACCTAGACAAGCCTAGACAGGGTCAGTTAGCAGCATCACTCATACAACAGGACAACAACAACAACAGAATAACAAAATGTAAAGTGCAAAATACAAATCATAACAAAGGCAGCAATAAATATGCACATCTCAATTGTTCAATTAAAACAACTACAACTAGAAAAACCTATAAAAAATCCTTTAAAAATGATAAATAGTAGATAAACGTGATCTCAAGCTAAAGGGGATATTTGCTTCTCAGGCTGAGGTGTATTATGTCTGAGGCTGCTTGTTTAAGAGTGTTATGAGAATTTCTGAATGAGAGTTTAAAATGATTACTGTTGGATCTGTGGGATTTGTTTCAGTCCCTTTTTTATCCTCTGGAAGTATTTATTATTTATTTATAAGCAACATAGGTTTATACTCCACAAAAATACAGGAATATATTACATTATTTTACTTTTAAACTGCACTATCCCTTCAGCATTGAGTCTATTTATAAGAAAAGTTTAACTCTCTAAGCATGTAATTAGAGGTTATATCACTTCCTTAAACGTAATCTGCTCAGATTATTATCTAACCATTGTTAACATTTTCTTTTTGTGTGTTTTTCATGTCTCTCTTCTCTCTCTCTCTCTTCTTCCCGACAGCCGGCAGTCGCTCCAGCTCTCCTGGCAAGCTGCTCGGCCACAGCAGCTACGGCCGCATCCCTCGAGCCACGGCGCCGCCTAACACCACGCCGGCCGACAAGCGCACCAGGATCCCCCGAAGCCAAGGGTGCAGCCGCGAGACTAGCCCCAGCAGAATGGGCCTCGGTGAGTTCAGCACTCAGACAGGTTGCTCTCCTTCTTGTTTTATGTGGTTTACATCTGGAAGAGTGAAATAGGGTCACATGTGGAAGCAAAAAAGGGGTGAAACTGCTCATCTTACCTCTTTCCCAAATGAAGAAATGCTTGTTGGGGAGTAAATGTGTCATTAAATTAATGTTACTGATGAAAATGTTGATGATTATAAAGGAGGTTACATCTGAAGTCAGACCTTTAAGATTTTGCTCAGGAGGGTTTTTTCCTCATTTTTTCATATTTAACATGTTACTGAATACATATATTGATGTTTTTAATTCTTTGAAATCAATATTTTTTTATATTTAGTAAATAAATCATGATGTGGGCTTATTAGGAGCACACACAGGCTTAAATGGAGTCACAGTACCAATTAAACCCACTTTATTCATCAATTATCTTTATTTTATATTCCAAAATCTACATGAACTAATGAATACATTTTACAATGAGAGATAAATGTTGCTTTATAAGAAATGATCTCCCTTATAAATCATGTCAGTATCCATGAAAAACAGCTGGACTTAGATGTTGGTGCTTAATGGGAACATTTACCCTAACAGCTAGAAACAGCTAGAAAGGGAGAAAGGAAGGAAGGAAAGGAGGAAGGAAGATTAACTTCCTGATTAAGAGATAAACTTTCTTGTTTTGTCCTTTTGAAACACTCACAGATTTATTGTCACAAATAACAACAACAACAACACGTGATTTTAAGCTTCTTTTTATGGTGATGAAGCTGATTGCTCACAGGTTTATTCTGATGGATGATTAACATGAAAACACATGTGCTTAATGCTAAAAAAGCTTGTTTTTGGGGTTACTTTACTTGAAATGACGGACACAGTGAAAGCAAATAAATCTAATTTTGTAGCACTGCTATTAGTCATCATAAAAAGGTTAAATCAGGTGGAAAACATCTTCCAGAAACTCAACACCATGTGATTACTGAGCTCTACAGATCCCAGCAGTCACACCTTTCCTGGCAGTCTGAGTCACCAACGCTCTCCTCCTCTGTCGTGGTTTTTATATCGATGCTCATCTTTAATGTGCTGTTCATTATGACGTAGTTTAAATAAGAGAAAATGTTGAATTGTTCACTTTGTTTGTCGCAATAAGAAACTGATGATTAATATTGTATATGTTTGTTTTATAAAGGGGAAGGTATGATTTTTTTTGTTTTTTTCATCTTAATAATGTGATGTGTTGATGTTTAAAACCCCATTTATCCCTTCTTTTTTTCTGTATCTAATCTTTGTCACAAATTAACAGTTGAAAGCTTGAGTTGCTCTTTGCAGTGTCAACACTGTCTAACCTTTTTACTAGCAGTCTGCTGTTTGACCTCCTCACTCACTCACCAGCACTTTACCATCGCGTCCTCCTCTTCCTCATCTTCTTCTTCTTCTTCTTTTCATTCACTGTTATTTCTTCTTCACCTTTTACTCCCTCTTTGTTTTCCTGTATACTGTAGTTTTGTCATAATAGCAGCAAAGATCAGGGATGATTTTAAGAGGTAGAATAATCAATTAAAAAATTCAGAATGCCCAAATAAAATTTCAGAAAGGTAATAAAAGATTATTCATATCATATCAGTGGATCTCTTTTGCCAAGACATTTGTTGTGGATATTCAGAGACTTCAGTGATTCATTTGTAAAGATTTTGATAACTACATTAATCTCTGTGTAGCTCCACCGCTGGATACATGTGACAATTTGATGCAGGAAACACTTTAACTCAATTTTACTGAGCTCATTTGTGCTTCCCAGTCTCATGTTGGACAAATAATTAAACTCATCTGTTGATTCATGGGGACAAAGTGGTTTAAAACTTTTTAAAGAAATACAGCCTTTTGATGTTTAATGACCTTATAGCCTTTTGTCATAACCTTTTTAGCACCACAAATGGCTCAGCTATGAGAACAGCAAAGTTTGTTTAAGTCTAAAACTCACTCATCTTGTAGAGTGCAGTAGAAGCCACCTGCTCCTTTTTATACCTTTTAAGTCTTCCTCTTTTCACTCCTTCTGCTCTTTTTTTTATTTTCTCCATCTCTGTCTCATTGCTCCATGAATGCCCACTGACATTCCCACCTAACTTGTTGTCCTGACAGCCAGCCTGTGTGGTAAAGCTCTTCTTCCTGCTGCTCTCCCCTACCGCACGCTAGCCCGGAGCCGCATTCCCCGCCCCAGCATGAGTCAGGGTTGCAGTCGCGACACCAGTCGCGAGAGCAGCCGCGACACCAGCCCCGCTCGGGGCTTTACTCCTCTGGGTGAGTACCCGCTGTGCTACTAGCTGGTCCTGGAGCAGCTCTTCCAGCCCACAGTGTCCCAACTGAACCACCTTTACCAAAAACATCTGTATGAGTTTTATCTTCTGCACATTAAACATCTGCCTGGATCTCTCTCTCTGTGCATGAACTAACTGTAACTTTCTTGGTTTAAGGTATTTACTGTTCTGTGAGGTGGATACAGCTTGTTTTTCTTTCCTTTTTTTGAGTCTTTTTATTTATTATTTTAACTTTAAATGTGTTATTTTGGACTGTTTTATGTTGGATTCACGTGTTTGAATTGTTCTATAGAAAGATGTGTATATAAGTTGTGGTTTTAAGTATAAATGCTATAAGTAAAATATATTTTATGACTTATGCATGGGTGAAAACACACAAGAATACATAGAATACATAAAATATACAGAATAGAGGCACCAGGAAATAAGAGCAAGTAATCGCTGCAGCCAGTCGTCATGGCAACCTGCAGCCAGTGTGCAGCAGCTGCTCCTGTACTTCCTGTGCTGGAGCATCTCAGTGAGGTTAAGTCATAACTCTGCAACCATAACTGTATCATGAAGGAATCTATAAAGCAGGAGTGAAAGAAGAACTAGTGCTTTTGTTTCTATAGATCATCGCTATAAGTGATGGAGCTGTGATTGTAACGGAAACAGCACATTTAATATTTGTGCTTATGGCTCAAAGTTAATAGATTAATTCACTCTTTTTTTGTTTTCTGCCATCTTAAAACCGTCTCATATGTGAGCCTCAGTAAAGTTATTATAACAGCTGATTGACGGAGTAAATCCCAAATCAAGGTTTTAATTAATAAAATCTTGATCATATAATGAAAACAGGTTGTTATTATTATGAATTATCTCTCTTTAATTTTATTTCATAACAGAAACACAAACTAGTTTCTCTTATAAATAAAAGTGAATAAATATGAAGCTGGACAGATACTGCTGCAACTAATGATTAAATTCTTCATTAATCATTTTATCTATACAATGTTAGAAAATAGAGAAAAATAGATAGATTCAATTAACAGTCTAAAATTAAAAGTTAATCAGTTAATTATGATGTATGAAACATAAAAGCTTCACATCATCTCATTTGAGAAGCTACAACCTGCAAATATGTGGCATTTTTCTTTTAAATAAGTCAAAAGAGCTGCCGATTAATTTTCTGTTGATTTACTAACTGATTAATCCACTAATCATTACAGGTAGATACACATAATTAAAATTAAAGATGGGACAGTGTAGAAGAATATAAAAACATCTCCTGAGCCTGACATTAACACCAGGTGTTTAACATGACGTGTGTCACTAACCCCTCTGGTCCGGATGTCGTTCCCCCCCCCGCAGCCTCCCGACGTCATTCCCGTTCAACCAGCGCTCTCTCCACAGCCGACCCCCACGGCCAGTCAGGTGACCTGCATGTCTCGGACCTCCCACCCCCCGAACCCCCCAGCAGCCCCTCTGGGGGGGTTTACCCCCCTAAATGCCCTCAATCAGAGGCATCAGTGCCCGTTATACCCGCATGCTTCTGTGGTTGTTACGTCACGTGACTTTATTTTAGTGTTTTATTTAAGTATTTAAGTTTAAGTTCTGTTCATACAGCTGTTGTCATGTGGGCCAGACCTGTAGAAAGATGGAAGGAAGGAAGGAATAGAAGACAGGAAGGAAAGATGGAGGGAAGAAAGGAAGAAAGGAAGGAAAAGAAGACAGGAAGGAAGGAGGGATGGAAGGAAGGAATAGAAGACAGGAAGGAAAGATGAAAGGAAACAAGGAAGGAGGGAAGGAAGGAATAGAAGACAGGAAGGAAAGATGGAGGGAAGGAAGGAAGAAAGGAAGGAAAAGAAGACAGGAAGGAAGGAGGGATGGAAGGAAGGAATAGAAGACAGGAAGGAAAGATGAAAGGAAACAAGGAAGGAAAAGAAGGAAAGATGGAAGGAAGAAAGGAAAGATGGAAGGAAGGAAGGGAAGATGGAATGAAGGAAGGAAAAGTAGACAGGAAGGAAAGATGGAAGGAAGGAAGGAAAGATGGAATGAAGGAAAGAAAAGAAGACAGGAAAAAAAGATGAAAGGAGGGAAGGAAGGAAGGAGGGACGGAGGGCAGATGGATAGAAGGAAGGAAAAGAAGACAGGAAGGAAGGAGGGATGGAAGGAAGGAATAGAAGACAGGAAGGAAAGATGAAAGGAAACAAGGAAGGAAAAGAAGGAAAGATGGAAGGAAGAAAGGAAAGATGGAAGGAAGGAAGGGAAGATGGAATGAAGGAAGGAAAAGTAGACAGGAAGGAAAGATGGAAGGAAGGAAGGAAAGATGGAATGAAGGAAAGAAAAGAAGACAGGAAAAAAAGATGAAAGGAGGGAAGGAAGGAAGGAAGGAAGGAGGGACGGAGGGCAGATGGATAGAAGGAAGGAAAAGAAGACAGGAAGGAAAGAGGAAAGAAAAGAGGGAATGGAGGACGGAAGGAAGGAAGGAGGGAAAATAAGACAGGAAGAGAAGTGGGACGGATTAGTCCCCATCGGCGGACCGGTTCTGGCCCACAGGACTCATGTTTGACACCCCTGATTTAAGTAAACATGGTTAGAATAGTTAAGGTGCTTTATTTATATTATTCTAGCATGTAAAAGGAAACACTTTGTGCTCGTGTTATTGTCCTTTAATCACCAATCTTTCATTATTCTGTGCCTTATACATCGTTGTGTTGTTGTGATCTACAGTCTGTGATTCAGCCTCGCTTCATATGTTGTTGTTATAAGTCTTTTCTATTATTTATATATGTTTCAGTCATGTCTCATTTAGCAGCCTGTAAGTTTATTTGTAATTTCTTTTTACATTTTTAAAGTTTTGTTCTTCAGGTTTCTTTGTCCAGGAGGACTTCTTCATCTGGTTTCATCATCCTTTTAAACCTTTGTGCCTTTTGTTGTTTTAATGTTTTAATGTTGTAATAATTTAACACACCAGCTCATATTTATGTTTTTTTGTGTGTTTTTGTTCCTCTTTGGTGAACTGTCGGTGCTCTTTATCCATCATCTCTCTGGGAAACGGCACGGCTGTAGTGGATTTCTGCTTTTGTTGGGTTTTTCTTTTGTAACGTTTATCTTTTCATTTTGCATTTTGGTGGTTGGAAACTTTCCCTCTTACAGTTTATAGCTTTTATGTTTATTCTTTTGCTTTTTTTTGCCTGCAGGTTAGTTTCAGTGTCCACATTTACATTTCTTACTGAGCTTCACTGACTATCTTTCCTTTTTTTTTTGTTCTTTTTTCTTTTCTTATTTCCTGTCTTAGATCGGTACGGTTTGATTCACCAAGCCAGAATCTCTGCATCAGTTAACGCCATGAGGGTCCTTAACACGGGCACCGAGGTGGAGGCTGCTGTAGCTGATGCTCTGGTGAGTTACTGATCGCTCTCTGCCTTCAAGAAAAGCATCATTATAAGAAGTCTCTTCTCATTTAGATTGTTAGATTTATTGTTAATGCATTAATGCACCAGGCAGGTTTTAATCTAAACTTATGTGTGTGTCAAAACTAGCACTAGAAGACTAAAGTATTAATGAAACAGTAGAGCTTGAGGTGTGTAACTTTGCACCTTTGTAATGAGGATTTTCTCTCTAGTGCAGCTTAAAAAAAGCCTTTAAAAGCCAGATCTCAGTGTTTTGTTTGCTCGTTAAGATGCAGCACAGTAGAAAAGACATTTTCCTGCAAGAGACAAATATGATTAAATATGATCTGCATTGATGCATCCAGTGGAAATTCAATGATTGTACAACTTACTGGCCTGTTATTGGTCTTAACTTCTGATATCCAACTATAGAAAAACATGATAGCAGTTATGGAGATTTCAAATTTCATATTTTTCTAGGACTGCAACTAAGGATTATTTATTAATCTAATTGGTTATTATCTTGATCAATTAGTTTATTTGGTCAGTAAAATGTTTGGTCACTGTTTCCTAAAAGCCAAGATGTGACCTCAAACATCTTTTTCTCATTTTGTCTCTTACTGTTATAGCTGATTAAAGAAATAAGGACTTTTTTGACACAGTTTTTTTCTCCTCAGGTGATTTCAAATGAATGTTTTCTTCACTTAAATCAAAAAAGTGAGCTTGTGAAACACTGTCTGTTGTTGTGAGGTTAACAATATTAGTTTATCATTGTTCCTTTATTGATTACACTGTCATAAACATGTGGAATATAATGTTTTAAATCTTTATTAAGTGTAATATGTGATATATAACTGTGAAGAATTAGAGAGAAATGATAAGAATGACTTGAACACCCTTTACTCTGATCTTTAGTGAGAATATCTGAACTCTTGTAATCATATTAATTAGTTATAAATGTTAAAATGTGTAGTCTGGACAGTCTGGTGTGTATTTGTTTGTTGTTCCCCCCGTTAAACCATCTCTCTCTCCTCTTCTCTTCTCCTCTTGGTTGTTTTTTATTTTACCATTTTCAGCTATTAGGAGACTCCAGGAATAAGGTAGTTGGTCATTTTACGTACTGTTTGTTACATCCATGCCATTACACACTAATCAAGTTCAATAATGCAGCTTGTCTCATAATTATTACTATTAGTGGCTCGTGATGCTTCTCCGCCCTGACTGATTTTTATTCATTTATATATGTTTTTTTTAAATTTTAATGTAGTTTTACCATCGCATCCCAAATGTGCATCTTTGGTCCCTCAGCAAAGATATTTTTTCCCCACATTGTGATTATTTTTTTATTGTTGAACCTCATTATTTTTGGTGCATTACTTATATGTTTGTTTTTTTAATAAGATTATAAGATTAAATATACTTAACTGTTTGTATTGCATTGCATGTGTAGTCAGGACTTCTGCTTACTTGTTGCACTGCTTGACTGGCTTTTGATATTAATTTAGAAAAAAATGTGCATACCATAACAGACATTAAACTATTAATTAAGTTAAATTATACATGAAATAAATGACATTAAACAATAGAGTTCAACAGCATGGCTACCTGATGCAACTGGCAACCTTTCATCAGATTATTACCTTACAGCTGCAGAGCTTCTTTAACATTCTTTAACTCTTTCTCCTGCAGAGGAAGCCTTTGAGACGGAGGTATGAATCCCCGGGGATGTACTCTGACGACGACGCCAACAGCGACGCGTCCAGCGCCTGCTCGGAGCGCTCGTACGGCTCCAGGAACGGCGGCATCCCTCATTACCTGCGTCAGACGGAGGACGTGGCCGAGGTCCTGAACCACTGCGCCAGCTCCAACTGGTCAGAGAGGAAGGAAGGTCTGCTGGGTCTGCAGAATCTCCTCAAGAGCCAAAGAATACTGAGGTGGGATTGGGATCATAAAGACCCTCGTTAGAGTCATAGATGTATTATAAGATCTGGATAGTTGATCAAATATGGCGCCCATTCAGTCCTATAAGTACTTTAAGTTTCTAGCTTCCAGGTCTGCTTCCATGTTATTTGGCCCACTGAATATTCACAGTAGTGTTTTTAAATCAGTTTTCTCGGCTTGAGGAAAGTTTACACATATAAAACCTCTATCGATCAAACATTCATAACATAAAGAGTCATAATTGACCTTTTTATTGCAGTTTAAGGTTTCCTGTCAACAGTTTTACAGATGTCTCTTTTATAGTGATGGTCTATGGGGGGAAATGCTCCTAGGGGGCTGCAGGGGGATTTTTTTTAATAGCTGCAATACCACAAGTGACCACTGGAAGAAAATCGGTGCCCTATCCATTCATGCTTAGAGCTTTCTTGTTGACAAAAGTTATGTGTCTCAGCACACTGTGTTTATCCTGAAGGTTTTAGAAGTGTTGAAGACATTTTCTTCCTCAAACAAAACAAATGTTTAAGTATTTTAAATTCTGCCTTTTTTACATGTATATTTAGTAGCTTGCAGTCTTCTTCTTCACTGCCTTTGTGGGTGCAATACTGCCACCTGTAGATCAGTGGATTAATATCACCTGGGCGTACGTGCATTTTTTTGTTTTGCACATATCAGACAAAAAAAACCCCACTCATGAACAAGAAACTGCTTCATGGTGCAACGAGAGGTCAGAAACTCCACACTGTACCTTTAACTGTGGACTGGAAATATGTGTGTTGGTACTTTGCATGCATGTTCAAATGTGACCAAATAAATAAAATGAAAATGAAAGAAAGAGATTGTTATGATGCAGCTAATGAAGCATTTTGGAGAGTTCTGCACTGATTTGTATCTTTTGTTCCCTTCAGCCGAGTGGAGCTGAAGAGACTCTGTGAGATCTTCACCAGGATGTTTGCAGATCCACACAGCAAGGTAAACAAGAACTGTACTAACTGAAGCACGATATGATGATGTCATTATGATGATATCAGCATGATGTCCAAAATACGTCTGTACATGACAAAGCTGTGACTTATCTGAAACTAACTGAGTGTCTCTCGTCGCATGGTCTGCCTTGCTGTGGATTTATAACAACAGAGAGTAAGTGTGTTTTTAGTCTATACTCCTCAAACGGACATTAACCAAAAACATTTAACTAAACATGAGCATTTTAATCTCTTTGTACGTGCTGTTTCCCTCTCTGCTCACTCTGTGGCTGCGTCTTCCTTCCCCAGGTGTTCAGCATGTTCTTGGAGACTCTCGTGGACTTCGTCACGGTGCACAGAGAGGACCTGCAGGACTGGCTTTTCGTCCTGCTCACCCAGCTGCTGAAGAAGATGGGCGCAGACCTGCTGGGCTCAGTCCAGGCCAAAGTCCAGAAGGCCCTGGATATCACAAGGTCTGACATGCATAGCATTGGGCCCACAGGACGGGGTGATTAGAGAGGATTACAGATAGATAAAAGGGACATTTAACATCAATAATTGGCTGGTCAGTGCTGTGTTTGGAGAGTTTTGTGCTCTTTATCTCTCAGTTCGTGGTCAACTTTGGAAATAAATCCGCCTGTTGCAACACCCTCATAATCCTTCAGTGTCAGTGTCTATAAAAATAAGATTGAAGTGTTTGAGGGAAGCTCTTGTCAAAGGCATGAAGGAACAAATAGTAGGTTTATCCTTTTAATCCAAGATTTATAGGAATGTGTGTTCTTGTCATTAGGAGGCCCATTACTCTTCTTCTATCTTGGCTTGTATCCAAATAAGATAGAAGCTCTTAAGCTCTTGGGATGTTGGGAACCTTAGTAAGGTGTCCAGTAATCATTTATGACTTGAGGTTCTGACTTTGGGGATGCATGACCAGTTTAAGTGCAAATATATGTTCTCATGGTTATTTTCTGTTGGGTAAACTAGGCTGATAGATGATTTCTTTGTTCCCTTAGAAACTATAATAGTTTAAGTTTGCTCTTTGCTTGTTGAGATGTGCTGTCTCCCTATTGTACTATAATAATGAATAGTTTAATCTTCAACCCAGCACTGTTTTGTGTATTATTTCATTTCATTTTAGTGTTTTTAGACAATTTCCACGACACTTATCCTGAGTGAAATCTGTTTAAAAGACACAAACTCATGAAGGCTTCATTAGGCTTCAAACAGGCTAAGGTGTAGTAGTGTTCCTAGCTATTTTTAATGGTGTTGTATTGGAAGAAGAAAGACAGATGTAGTTGTGTGAAGAAGGAAAGTGAGTGAGAGCTCTTTATTTGAAGCATATTGAGGCCTTAAAGCAACAACCTCCATCTTCTTTAATAATGATTCATAATAATATATACACTGTCTAATATAAAGGAAAAAGCTAACTCTTATTCTCTTTATCTTGTTTTTTAGGGATTCCTTCCCATTCGACCAACAGTTCAACATCCTGATGAGGTTTATTGTGGATCAGACTCAGACTCCAAACCTCAAGGTAGAGTAAAAAGAAAGAGAGAAGCTGATTTTAAATAATTGGTGACTACATGCGCTCAAAGCTTGTCGTCTCTTTTTCAGGTCAAAGTGGCCATTTTGAAGTACATCGAGTCGTTGGCTCGGCAGATGGACCCGACTGACTTTGTGAACTCCAGCGAGACTCGACTGGCCGTGTCTCGTATCATCACCTGGACGACTGAACCCAAAAGCTCTGACGTCAGGAAGGTAAGGAACGGCTCTCTGAGTCCAATCTGAGCAAGGAGACAGTTTTACACCATGATGGGTTTGTCCTGTTATTCAGCACCGACAGTGGAAATAATCTTAATAATCATAATTTAAGTGTTTCTTTTTCTCCTTTTCTTGAATTTAAAATCTGTTCTTATTTTCAGCAGGATGCATATATTCTTATCCTTTTGATCTTTATTATTTGAATGATAAGAGAATATTATTGTGTTTTAATTTTAGGTCAAATAAGGTGTGATATAATATATCTCAGGATAACTTTACACCATGATTGGTTTGTCCTGTTATCCAGATTATTGTTTGGATGTTTCTTTATTTCTTTTTCTTGACTTTAAATCTGTTCTTATTTTCAGCGGGATGTATTTATATTCAATACATGTTTTTTTAACCTTTTGTTCTTTATCATTGGAGTGATCAGAGATTATTACTGTGTTTTAATTTTAGGGTCAAACCAAGGTGTGATAGAGGATAAACCAAAAACTAAAATTCTCATAATGAAAAGTGGACGCATTAGATCTCACATCAAGGCCTTCTTTCCTTCTATGATTTTATTTATTTACTTATTTATTTGCCTCAGCACTAATTAATGGACATATAATCTACGATAATATACTAAACTTTTATTATTAATGATACTACAAGTGGGCGAGCAAGCTTAATGCAAAACTAAATGCTTTGAGCTTTGTTCAGTATGAAGTTATAAGAAGTAAACCAGACGTAAAGTGTATATTTTTAGTATAGATCCATTATTCCTGGATGCATTGGACAGCCATGTGCATCGTTTATATATATTTACATGCATACATTTTTTTTTTAAACAAGGTAAATCTTCATGCTGTAGTGTTTGTTTAGCAGCAGTTGTAAACTCTCCATGCGGTCGGCCTCGGGTCAACGGCCCATTATCTTCCCTCCTTGTCTGACGCGCGTCATGTTCTCCCCTCTATGTGTGTAGCTTTCTGTTTGTTTTTCCACTGCTGCTCTTCCAACTGAAAACATCACCTAGTTTCAGGCTTAGCACAAAATATCTGCTCTCTAGGAAGATTAAACCACACTGCATTGCTTTGTGTCAGGTTGTTTTATATGAAATATTAGTACAGTATTGCATCCAAAACAGGAGAGAAGTCTGCAGACATTTCATTTCCTTTTAATAATCTTAAATATCTCTTTTTTCCCTTTGATTAATGTAACACCTCACACTAGAGAGAAAGAACCTAGAATAAACCCCCATTTATGTTGCCTATATGTGTATAATCTGTATCATTTGTATACTTGTAAATTAATAAACTTAAAATAATAAATAAATTAAAAATTAAAAATGTACATATATGCAAAATGGTAGAACTATGACTCAAATTTGATTAAAAAGAAAAAGTTAGATAGTTGTAAATAATATATACATATGTAGAAAATATATAGATAGGACCCCCAGAGCACAATAGCCATTATAATATATATATAAAGCTAGATTAAAAAAGAGATGCCTAAGCAACATATCTTTCATTTAAATGTTACAAAATACACATGATACATAGAAAATACAATGTTTTATATGACAAAGATAGCAGCATAGTCTCCTTTTCTCATTTTAAGTACATAAACAATCACAGGAATGTGTCAAAAAAGCTGGTAAGTTAACAATAAGTACAATATTGCATCCAAACAAATGTGATGATGGGTGGTGAGGGGATGAGGGGAGGGAGGGGAAGAGGGAGGACCTGTGTCATGCTGTAATTCCCATTCTTGCCTTGCCCACTTTGCCCCAGACCCTTCATAACTGGGTGAGCGACGAGCTAGCTGGCAGGTCCAGTACTGCAGCCTTACTTTCCACTGAGGGCAACCAGGAAGAGAGGTGTAAGCAGGTAGAGCCCCTCCCGCAACAACAACAACAAAAACAACAACAACAACAGCAGCAGCAGCCAATTACAATTACAACACGCCATGACAAGCACGCAATGCCCCCCTTCCCCCTCAGCCCCCCCGCCCGCCCGCCCGCCCCCCCCGCCTGCGGAGCCTAACCAACACCTTGGAGACTGTGAAAACTAGAGTGTGGCATCTCTCACTCACCTCTATTTCATTTACGCTCGAGCTGATTTGCTGTAACA
Source organism: Scomber scombrus (assembly GCF_963691925.1). Lineage (NCBI taxonomy): Eukaryota > Metazoa > Chordata > Actinopteri > Scombriformes > Scombridae > Scomber > Scomber scombrus. The sequence continues at coordinate 27,290,725 of NC_084982.1, forward strand.
ACCTTTTATTTAAAGAGAGTCTGTGCCTGTCTGATCACTCACCAATTAGATTCAAGCTTGTTATGCAACCAGGAAAGACGCAGGTTTAACATTCATATATATATATATATTTCCTTAAAGATAATACAGTGAGAAGGCTTGTTTGCTTTGTATGAACTGACTTATTTGGTCGATTTTATGGCTCAACTTTGACAGGAATGCTGTTTCTGCTCATGTTTCTGAGTGCCTAACACTGTTTTTGGATTTGTCTCACTCACTAACTTCCTCTCATCCACCGTCCTGCATACTTCTCCTGCATGTTGTTAACATTCAGTGTCTGTGTACAGGAATAGAGACTTTCTAAATGTCTTATAAAAGTAGGATCTTGATTATAGTTGCTGTAGTATCTGTATGTGTAGTGTTAAGTGATAATAGTGTATTCAATCTCTATAGGAAGATATAAATATGAAAGATTAGAAATGCATCCATCATAAACAAATACTGTATCCATAAATCATTACAGGTCTTGGCACACATGGCGAAAATCATTATCCAATCATCACATTATATTTCAGATAGTCAGTCAATCATTTAACTGCTTATTTTCACAGTTATAATGAAATATGGAGATAGGGAAAACCAAAGAAAAGCAACATGGGGCTTTAAGGGTTAAAGAGAGGAGAAAAGTGAAAGTTCAGCTAGTTATTGTAGCTCATATCACAAATATTAACCCTTTACATACTGTTCATATTCTGACTCATAATTAGTCTCTACACCAATTCACATTCATACATTCTCCATCAATCATTAATACATGTTTGATGAATCTTATGGAGAGAAAAAAAGAATACATTCACAATCACTATTGTATTATCAAGGAGATCATTTGATAGAATATGATGCATACAACATGTTTGAATGCTTAATAAATGCAGGTAAAACTTACATTTGCATATATAAAATGTGTATCAGCTGCACAAGAATTTAAAATAATGATGCATTTTAGTTCCTATTTTTGTATACTGTGGGTCAAATTAGGAGAAGTCTGGCTAAAATAAATGCTTTTATAGCCCTGAAATGTAAAAATGGGTTAAATTAGACCCTGAACAGTATGTAAGGGTTAAAAGTCTCTCCATAGTAAAACATTACAGACTCATTTTCTGTATAATGTTTTGTAATGAACCATTAAACATGAACTTATATTCCTTTATAACAGTAATAAACTTTCTACAGGCCCCTTTTACATTTGATTTGTACTCACTTGCATGTTGCAACGACGATGAAGTGACGATGACTCTGAATAGAAGAATTCCTTCTTTAGTTTCTCACTGAATGCAGCTTCTCAACACTCACCAGTTTCTTACTCAACAGTTTTCTTTCTTACAGGCTGATGTGAATGTTTGAGTAACAACATCGAGGAGTTGGTTGATCTGGTTTCAGGATTGATTTTGACTTTTTATTAGCAACTAAATTTAACATCATCACACTGTACTTTCTCTGCTTTTAATACATTAAAATAAAAGTTAGTTCAGCTGTTTTATCTCACTAGCAGCAGCTGTTTAAAACACACAGTCAAGACATTTCTGAAACCAAAGAAACCATCTGAGCTCTCTACTCTGCCCCCCCCCCCCCTTCCATCTCCATCCTAACCTGTTGTGCTAAACTGCCTGCAGGCGGCCCAGGTGGTGCTGATCTCCTTGTTTGAGCTCAACACCCCCGAGTTCACCATGCTGCTGGGAGCTCTGCCCAAAACCTTCCAGGACGGAGCCACCAAGCTGCTGCACAACCACCTGAAGAACTCCAGTAACACCAGCAGCAGCAGCGTGGTGAGTTGAGCAAAAGTCAGACTCTGAGCTGTTCAAAGCAACAAATGGTTATTATAGAGAACATCCAGCGAGGGTTTTGTATGTCCCTGCCCTCTGAACTCAGACATGCTGTATCTTTAGTTGCTTTTAAAACTCTTATTACAACTTTGTTCCTTTGTGAAAGCTTTTGGAAATGTTTGAATTGCTCTATTTATTGCTGTACAACTTTTATTTGATTTTATTCTTTTAGATGTTTCACTTATGAGCAACTAGTTCAGTCAGGTTTCCCAGCTACGATCACATTCCAGTAAGATCATCTTCAAAGCCATAAATGAAGTATGATATGAGATGGAAACAGTGATATCAAATACCTACAGAAATGTTCTTTTATAGCAGCAGAAAAAAAACAGGCAAAGGCTTAAAAGACATTTAGAACATTTAGACTTTAGTGTAGAGTATTTTTTTGCTATTTGGTCATATGATAAATAAACTATTCTGAATGTGTCCCATTAAAAAAACTTAAAAGTAAATATCGGACTGTTTCTGCTACCAAAGCAAAGAGTGACTGATGAGGTCAGTCTGACTGAAATGTTGCATCTATAATCATGTGTGTGTGGATTATGTTTTCTATTAAAAGACAGCAGATAGGTTTTGTTTTTATTCCCAGTTATCATCACACAGTGTTCTCATGTTATTCTGAGCTGCAGTGACAGAGTGTAAAATCATCCACACTATCAGCTGTCGCTCCAGGGATGAAATAAACTTTACATAATTAAAATAAAGCTAATCATCATTAAGTGTTACTGACCTGTAACAATAAACAGTATTATATTGCTCTTTTTTACTCGTCATCGATCCCATAGGATTTTCTAAACGCTGCTTTTTATATTTCATCATTGTGTCATTTCTCTCCAGGGGTCGCCTAGCAACACCATCGGCCGAACGCCTCAGCGTCACACTCCCAGCAGGACGAGCCCGCTCACGTCTCCGACCAACTGTTCACACGGAGGACTTTCACCAAGGTTAGCCCACCACCACCGATCTGCTCCTCTAACTTATTATTATGTTACTACCGCTCCTCCTAACTTATTATTATGTTACTACCACTCCTCCTAACTTATTATTATGTTACTACCACTCCTCCTAACTTATTATTATGTTACTACCATCCTCCTAACTTATTATTATGTTACTACCACTCCTCCTAACTTATTATTATGTTACTACCACTCCTCCTAACTTATTATTATGTTACTACCACTCCTCCTAACTTATTATTATGTTACTACCACTCCTCCTAACTTATTATTATGTTACTACCACTCCTCCTAACTTATTATTATGTTACTACCACTCCTCCTAACTTATTATTATGTTACTACCACTCCTCCTAACTTATTATTATGTTACTACCACTCCTCCTAACTTATTATTATGTTACTACCACTCCTCCTAACTTATTATTATGTTACTACCGCTCCTCCTAACTTATTATTATGTTACTACCGCTCCTCCTAACTTATTATTATGTTACTACCGCTCCTCCTAACTTATTATTATGTTACTACGCTCCTCCTAACTTATTATTATGTTACTACCACTCCTCCTAACTTATTATTATGTTACTACCATCCTCCTAACTTATTATTATGTTACTACCACTCCTCCTAACTTATTATTATGTTACTACCACTCCTCCTAACTTATTATTATGTTACTACGCTCCTCCTAACTTATTATTATGTTACTACACTCCTCCTAACTTATTATTATGTTACTACTGCTCCTCCTAACTTATTATTATGTTACTACCACTCCTCCTAACTTATTATTATGTTACTACCACTCCTCCTAACTTATTATTATGTTACTACACTCCTCCTAACTTATTATTATGTTACTACCACTCCTCCTAACTTATTATTATGTTACTACGCTCCTCCTAACTTATTATTATGTTACTACCACTCCTCCTAACTTATTATTATGTTACTACACTCCTCCTAACTTATTATTATGTTACTACGCTCCTCCTAACTTATTATTATGTTACTACCACTCCTCCTAACTTATTATTATGTTACTACGCTCCTCCTAACTTATTATTATGTTACTACCACTCCTCCTAACTTATTATTACGTTACTACTGCTCCTCCTAACTTATTATTATGTTACTACCACTCCTCCTAACTTATTATTATGTTACTACCACTCCTCCTAACTTATTATTATGTTACTACGCTCCTCCTAACTTATTATTATGTTACTACCACTCCTCCTAACTTATTATTATGTTACTACCACTCCTCCTAACTTATTATTATGTTACTACCATCCTCCTAACTTATTATTATGTTACTACCACTCCTCCTAACTTATTATTATGTTACTACCACTCCTCCTAACTTATTATTATGTTACTACACTCCTCCTAACTTATTATTATGTTACTACACTCCTCCTAACTTATTATTATGTTACTACCACTCCTCCTAACTTATTATTATGTTACTACACTCCTCCTAACTTATTATTATGTTACTACGCTCCTCCTAACTTATTATTATGTTACTACCGCTCCTCCTAACTTATTATTATGTTACTACCACTCCTCCTAACTTATTATTATGTTACTACGCTCCTCCTAACTTATTATTATGTTACTACACTCCTCCTAACTTATTATTATGTTACTACCACTCCTCCTAACTTATTATTATGTTACTACCATCCTCCTAACTTATTATTATGTTACTACCACTCCTCCTAACTTATTATTGTTACTACCGCTCCTCCTAACTTATTATTATGTTACTACCGCTCCTCCTAACTTATTATTATGTTACTACCATCCTCCTAACTTATTATTATGTTACTACCACTCCTCCTAACTTATTATTGTTACTACCGCTCCTCCTAACTTATTATTATGTTACTACCGCTCCTCCTAACTTATTATTATGTTACTACCACTCCTCCTAACTTATTATTATGTTACTACCATCCTCCTAACTTATTATTATGTTACTACCACTCCTCCTAACTTATTATTATGTTACTACCACTCCTCCTAACTTATTATTATGTTACTACCACTCCTCCTAACTTATTATTATGTTACTACCACTCCTCCTAACTTATTATTATGTTACTACCGCTCCTCCTATCTTATTATTATGTTACTACCGCTCCTCCTAACTTATTATTATGTTACTACCACTCCTCCTAACTTATTATTATGTTACTACCGCTCCTCCTAACTTATTATTATGTTACTACCGCTCCTCCTAACTTATTATTATGTTACTACCATCCTCCTAACTTATTATTATGTTACTACCACTCCTCCTAACTTATTATTATGTTACTACCGCTCCTCCTAACTTATTATTATGTTACTACACTCCTCCTAACTTATTATTATGTTACTACCGCTCCTCCTAACTTATTATTATGTTACTACCACTCCTCCTATCTTATTATTATGTTACTACCACTCCTCCTAACTTATTATTATGTTACTACCACTCCTCCTATCTTATTATTATGTTACTACCGCTCCTCCTAACTTATTATTATGTTACTACCGCTCCTCCTAACTTATTATTATGTTACTACCACTCCTCCTAACTTATTATTATGTTACTACCACTCCTCCTAACTTATTATTATGTTACTACCGCTCCTCCTAACTTATTATTATGTTACTACACTCCTCTTATCTTATTATTATGTTACTACCGCTCCTCCTAACTTATTATTATGTTACTACCACTCCTCCTAACTTATTATTATGTTACTACCACTCCTCCTAACTTATTATTATGTTACTACCACTCCTCCTAACTTATTATTATGTTACTACGCTCCTCCTAACTTATTATTATGTTACTACCACTCCTCCTAACTTATTATTATGTTACTACACTCCTCCTAACTTATTATTATGTTACTACACTCCTCCTGTCCTGATGCACGGCTGTGTGTTGACCGTACAGATGTGGCTGCAGTCTGTCATAATGTGTCATTAATAGTCCAACTGATGTTGACAGTTTAACACAGTTTGTTTGGAGCATGTTAAAGAGTGAGTTGCTCAGAGGCTTGCATCATTTATCGGATCATATTTGGGTAAAAACAAAGAAGCCAAATCATTTTTCAACAGATTAAATACAATTTAAAAAACACCTTTACCGACTTTGACTGATTGATTGAAATATTTACTACTTTAAACACAATCTGTGCTGTAAAGGCTGTTTAAAGTCCTTAATATGTTGTTAATGTTGATGATTACAAAGGAGGTTACATTTGAAGTCAGACCTTTAAGATTTTACTCAGGAGGGTTTTTTCCTCATTTTTTAATATTTAACATGTTACTGAATACATATATTACTGTTTTTAATTCTTTTAAATCAATATTTTTTTTTATATTTAGTAAATAAATCATGATGTGAGCTTATTTGGAGCACACATGGGCTTAAATGGAGTCACAGTACCAATTAAACCCACTTTATTCATCAAATATCTTTATTTTATATTCCAAAATCTACATGAACTAATGAATACATTTTCACATGAGAGATAAATGTTGCTTTATAAGAAATGATCTCCCTTATAAATCATGTCAGTATCCATGAAAAACAGCTGGACTTAGATTTTGGTGATTAATGGGAACATTTACCCTAACAGCTGGAAACATTGGTTAGAACATTAGAAAAGTCAATAAGTCATCAAATGTAATAAATTACATTACTTTGATGATGTCATTGAAATAGTTACATTACTTATTATATTTTTAATAGAGTAACTAGTAATCTGTAACCTATTACATTTCCAAAGTAACCTCCCTAACCCTGCTAATGACTGATAATTATAATTTCCTAATATATATGTTACTTCTCTTTAACTGAGCAGCTCACTCAGCTGAAGCACTGTCTGTACAAGTCTTTATAAAATAATAGAATAGAATAGAACAGAACAGAATAGAACAGAATAGAATAGAACAGAATAGAACAGAACAGAATAGAATAGAACAGAATAGAATAGAGTAGAACAGAATAGAATAGAACAGATAGAATAGAACAGAATAGAACAGAATAGAATAGAATAGAACAGAACAGAATAGAACAGAATAGAATAGAACAGAACAGAATAGAACAGAATAGAACAGAATAGAATAGAACAGAACAGAATAGAACAGAATAGAATAGAACAGAATAGAATAGAGTAGAACAGAATAGAATAGAACAGAATAGAACAGAACAGAATAGAACAGAATAGAACAGAACAGAATAGAATAGAATAGAGTAGAATAGAATAGAACAGAATAGAATATAATAGAATAGAACAGAATAGAATAGAACAGAATAGAATAGAACAGAATAGAACAGAATAGAACAGAATAGAATAGAACAGAATAGAATAGAACAGAATAGAATAGAACAGAATAGAACAGAATAGAACAGAATAGAATAGAACAGAATAGAACAGAATATAATAGAACAGAATAGAACAGAATAGAACAGAATAGAATAGAACAGAATAGAACACAATAGAATAGAACAGAATAGAATAGAATAGAACAGAATAGAACAGAATAGAATAGAAAGTGTTATTGTCTTTATATTTTACATATAATGAGATTACAGGTGCCACTCCAATTGTGCTTTAAATACAAATATAAAAAGACAAATGTAGCTAAAAAAGAGGAGATGCAGCTATAATAGCATACTATGGAGGATATAGATAGATAGATAGATAGATAGATAGATAGATAGATAGATAGATAGATAGATAGATAGATAGATAGATAGATAGATAGATAGATAAAGATAAATGTGATTTCTGTGCTTTAGTTAAAGTATATTTTGTGTCTTGTGTGCTTTGTGGGATTCTGCTACTTTCCTCTGAATTAACACTTTCCCTTTAACCTTAAAGCTCAGACTAGTTTCTTTTTGTCTTCTCTCTTTTCCGCCCACTTGTTGTTTTTCTCTTCATCGTCACCTCGCCTCGTCTTGCATCGTCTTCGTCTTCGTGGTCTCCTCCTCTTCTTCTTCCTCTTCCTCCTCCTCCTCCTTCCTCCATTCTCCTCATCCTCTCACTTCCTGTCCTGTCCATCCTTCACTCCCTCTCCGGCTGCGCTGTGGCAACAGTCGGTTATGGGGTTGGGGTGTCGACGGACTGTCAAAGAACCCCCCCGCCCCTCCTCCTCCTCCTCCGCCTCACTCCACCCCTGCTGCCCCCTCCCTAAGGGTCCTACGCAGAGCATACTCACCCAGGTAATGAGGGGGGGCTGAGACTTAAAAGGAGATTAAAGCCCTCAAGGAAACCAGACCCTTTGTCCTAAATCCTGATCCAAATGTCCCTTTTCCCCCCAAACCTGCTGTAGTATATTTTAGTTCTTTAGTTTATTACTTCATCATCTCTGAATAAGAGAATCGTGTAACATTGCTTCAGTGATGTGTTTAATGCTGTGTCCATAATAAGAGACTAAAAACTCATCATTTCTAAATCAGCTTTAAAAAACTTTGCATGAAAACAGAAACTAATTCAATGCTTGTGTGTCTTTTTTTTTTAAATAATTTGATATCATTCTTATTAAAATATGTGTTTTCTGTGTGTGTTTGTGTGTCTGGTAGCATGATGGAGTACGACACAGAGAATATGAACTCGGAGGAGATTTACAGCTCGCTGCGTGGCGTCACAGAAGCCATTCAGAGCTTCAGCTACCGCAGCCAGGAAGACCTGAACGAGCCAATCAGACGGGAGGGAAAGAGGGACGACGCTGTGAGTCATAACTTTTTAATTTAGCAGGATCTTCCTAAATATTCCTGCTTGGAAAAAATACTTACATAGTTACATACTATTCATAATCTGACTTATAATTATTTATAATTAGTCTCTACACCAATTCACATTCAAAAATTCCTCATCAGTCATTAATAAATGTTTGATTAATCTGTAATGAAGTATCAGTTGCACAAAATTTAAAAATTATGCATTTTATTTCAATTTTTTTCTAATTCCCCCATTTAAAAAAAGAAGTTGACGTGAACAGTTTGTAAGGGTTAAGCCTCAATCTAACTTTACTGGTTGGCAGCTCTGTAGTGAAATCAGTCTGATTAATTGAATTTAAATAAAATGTCTTTTCTTGCATTGTTTTTTTCTGCAGCATTGTCTCAACATTTTGGATTTATTTGTGAATAAACTGCACAAAAATCAAGCAATCATCTCTCAACTTAATCTTTCTCTATGCTAAACAACACATCGTTTTAGCTGTAACAACCCTCAGATCTTGTATCCTGAATAAAAAAGTTTTCTTCAACCATTTCACCTTTTAATGGAAAGGATTACATTTCAATTTAACATGTTGATGGAACTTGGTGGACGTTTCTGACCAACCTCTCCTACTTCCAAGGTGCATGGAGGAGGGAAAAAGTCAAAAAAAAAAGAAAAGCAAATGCATAAACAAGAAATCCTTCATTTATTAAGTTTGGCAGAAGCTCATAAAAGCTGATTTTCATTATTTTGCGACACCCTGTGGTCATGTAGACTTTGCCTTGAATCATAATGACTTGAAGCTCCATAAGTTGAAGAACAATCATCTGAGAGTAAAAAAGAGTTTAGAGACAATAATAAATAGCTTTAAATCATTTCACTCCTCTCCTGATGTCTCACAGGCCGGTAGAGAAGGCGTAGCGTCGTCTCCCGGCTCTGATGCCCGCCTGGGTTTGGATGTGGTGGAAGGGGGTCGCACCGCCTTGGACAACAAGACTTCGCTGCTCAACACGCCGTCAGCACGCTCCTTCACAGGGCCGCGCGGTCGAGAGTTCGCTCCTTACGGCTACGGAGAAACCATCTGCAGCTACGATAAGAGCGCCCTGAAGGAAGCCGTGTTCGATGATGACGTGGAGCAGTTCAGAGACTGTGAGTTCAGTTATTGTTAGATAGAAATGATATAAAGATGACAATATACTGCACCAAAATCATATTTTAATCACGTATATTTAGAGTTTTAGAAGCTTTCTAGGTCTGAAAAAAAGAGGTTTTAATGATTTAAATGCTTAATTTAAATGTGTTACACAGTATTCAACATTTTATATGTGATTTAATTCAAATGTAACTTTTCAGATGGCTTCAAACACAATGAACAGAATGACACTCAGATGCTCTAGTTGCACTATACATAACTTCTTATATACAATATAGAAGCACCTTCATTAAAAAAAAAATAAAATATGTTAAAACACTACTGAAAAACTCCACTGAGATGCTCTCATACACATTATTGACATATTTTCTACTCGTTAATATTCATATATTCAATATCTTTACAGTATATTCTCAGCACTCTGTCACAATATTTCATAATTGGAGCTTTTAGAGCTTATATTTCGTCAACTTTTGCAGTTTTGAACAAGTAAAAAGATCAAGAAGTAAAAAGATGACAGGAATGAAAGGGAGCTTATGTCCACATAGTGCATGTGTTTAAATCACTGTGCCAGTCCATCTGTCCTCCACCATCAGTCCATCATGTAGTGAGATCATGTCATGTTGATCTGACAGCACACATGAAGAGTCCTGAAGGGTTACCGCTCTTAAAATGAGACTTAAAATATTCTGTCAGATACAAATGTGGTGAAGATTATTTGTAGTCTGTATTGAGCCTCATGCAGGAAGACGCACACTAACAAATCCCCTATGATTGTCGGTCATATATAAGATTTGTATTTCATTGTTTTATTAAACACTGATTAATGGGATTCACCAGTGTTTTCTTATTTTTCTCTTACAAGCAGTCGAGAGCATTCATAACAAGATAATAAAAAAACATCAGTTTTAAATTTGAGCAACATAAAAAACATGACATGAATATCATAAAATCCAATGTTAGATTATGTTCCAGAGTAATTATAATGATTGGATTGTTACATTTATGAGTTTAAGAAATACTATTGGTCTACTGATCTCATTTAGGACTGTAATACGTTTAAGTTTATTTAACAGTAAGTTAGTTTCATTACTGCTAAAGTTCTACTTCTTCTTCTTCCTGCCTTTTTTTTTGGGTGGCTTCTCTCTGATTCCTGGACATGTGCCAGAGTATTTGCACACAGCACAACACAACACAACAACTGCCCTTATTTAGAGTTTAGATTCATTACTTCTGATAATAACAAACAAACAATCAGTCACACGCCTCCAATTTAAGATTAAGTGGGATTTATCATTCAGCACAGCTGGGTAAGAGCAGATATCTGGAGTTAACATCTGGAGTTAACTTGTTGTTTCCACATGAGGCCCAATCAATCAATCAATCAATCAATCAATCAATCAATCAATCAATCAATCAATCAATCAATCAATCAATCAATCAATCAATCAATGTAGTTCAAAGTGCTTCACAGTTGATTGACAAGCTGATAATAAGAACAGAACAAGTACAGACTGAGAACAACATAAAGAATAAGAGGCCCAGTATGTTGCATTGTGATCATTATATTAATCAAGTTGACAACACAAACCAGCCTGTGCATCAGTTGTTGTTGTCATCACATCCTTTGCACCCCTCCTGTCTCCTGTTACCCCTCTATCTACCCCCCCCCATCCACTTCCACCTCCCCACCTTCATCCCTCCTCCACGCCTCCCCCGCTCCTCCTCCTCCTCCTCCTCTCCAGGCCGACGTCAGGAAAGTGGTGAAAACAAGATGACGATCCCCAAGGTCTTTGGTCCTGGTAAAGATGCCCCGCCCCCCCCTCCGCCCGCCTGCCCCCCCCAGCCCCCCTCCCTCCGCCTTACAGACTTATTAAAACTAAACTGAACAGATTTACTGACTCTACCTTCACTCCACTCACCCTCCGTCTGTGTTTGCATTATTCACTCAACTCTCTCAAGTCCCGTCACTGTTTTATCATTTTCTACTAAACTCCACCTCTGACCTGAATCCTCAACTCTAACTCCAACCTCAATGTTTCAATGTGTTACAATGACTAATGTGAGTTTATCATTATAATGGCATAGAATATATAGTATAAACTGCACACTGACACCTATAACACAATATTAGTTTAGTTATTAATGGATCCTCATTAGCTATTACTATTGGGGGTCCACACAGGTCATTTATAACTATATATAAACATATTCATACAAGAAAAACACATGATGAGTGTAGCAAGAAAGAAAAAAAAGAACAAAAACACATAAAATACAAAATAATGTAAAACACATACACAACTCCTCTCCATTTACACTATATTTCAAGAGAGGAGTATATTTATGACATCAGATTATTCAATTATTCATCATATTTTGTAAGATGCATTTTTTTTAGGATTTTAGTTAAACAGTGATAAATGGTTGCTGCTGATATGACACAACCATTAAAAGAAAGAAAGAAAAAGTACATTACACATGAGAAAGCTGCACATATTTTTATCCTTCGACTGTATATACAAATTGATATTCCTTTAATGTCAAAACTGTTCAGAAATCTAACATTTAAAGGCATCTTATTGTCTATAAATCTCATGTACAGAACCAAACCAACAATTAACTAATCTACTTACAAGTATTGTGTGTGAATGTGAAGCCTCATATATCTTATTACTCTGTGCTGTGGACTTCCATTGTTGTCCAAAAACTACTTAAAATATATCAATGAGCCACTTTGGTGCACTGGGTGACATGTTTCTTTATTATAATGAGTATTGGGATCTGTAGTTTGTTTAGAAATGACTCGTGATCACATTTTCAGTCCTCAGACAGTAGTAAGGCTGTAAGGCAGACACTGAGCATGTGTTTCTATTTACAGATATTTAATAGTTATTTGCACTACATATCACAACCTCTTTCACTGAAGGTCTTTGAGAGATTTACAGTGTTGTACAAACTCAAGAAGTTGTGGTTTGTAGCACAAGTTAATGAAGCTCTGCACATGCTCAGTAGTGTCCGCCATACAAGGGACTACTCTCCTAAGACTGGAAACATGATCACTGTTATTAGTCTTTGGAGGCCATTACTAAGAAATTACAATAAAATACTGTGTCCATAGTTTTCATGATGAAGCAACATGTGTTTTTAATAGTTTTTGGACAACATCAAAGGGTCTACAGCACAGAGGATTAAGGAATATATCCGGCTTTAACTTTAGACCTTCGTTAAATACTTAGCTTTTAACATTATCGTGCATTCTGAGATATGTTTCTCATACAGAATGCATGTCTTTTTGCATGTCATGTCATTTGATATTGAGTCTTGAAATTGAATTGGTCCCTAATCAAAGTGAAATTTGCATATTTTTAAATTTAATTACATTTCTATTACTCTTTAAAAACTAAAATTAAAAACTCTCAGATTACACGAAGAATGGAAGATGCTAATATAAATATTGGGTTGTGGTTTTTTTAAAGTCTAACTTGTTGCTCTCGTCTTCTGTCTGAAAGCAGTCGGACAGGATCACTCAGACATGGTGGCCGACCTGCTTAAGGAACTGTCCAATCACAACGAGCGTACAGAGGAGCGTAAAGGCGCCTTGGTGGAGCTGCTGAAGATCACACGAGAAGACAGCCTGGCCGTGTGGGACGAACACTTTAAAACTATCCTCCTCCTCCTGCTGGAGACACTGGGTGACAAAGATGTACGTATGAGTGTGTTTATGTGCCTTTATTGAGGTTTTATAATTATCATACAGTTAAATCTTATGAATATAAATGTGCAGAAGATACTTATCACACCCCCCAACCCTTCAATCTGATAGAGTATGAGTATGCAAGTATCAAATAGCAGGATATTTCTACTCTTACCTGACTGCTCGTGCTCCTTTCTCCACCAGCACACCATCCGAGCTCTGGCCTTACGCGTGCTGAAGGAGATTTTAAGGAACCAGCCGGCCCGCTTCAAAAACTACGCCGAGCTCACCATCATGAAGACCCTGGAGGCTCACAAAGACTCTCACAAGGAGGTACAAAGCTCCCACATACAGACTGGAGAACTACGTTTATACATTGCTGCATTTTAAAGCTGCGTATTTTATTTATTTCTTTAGTTTGGGATGTTTTTCGCCCTTTTAGCTCTGTTTTGGTCTCCACCAGCTCCTGAGAAAAGTACCTGGCTGCTCTTTTAGCTGTAAAAAACTTCCACTACATTCACCAGCCGGTCACTGAGTTTGTCTGTCTGCTGTTTGGTGTCGGGCAGATAACGTACAGTGAGGATTATCAGAGTTTTCTCACAGAAAGAAAAACACCTGCTGCAGCTCCTGCAGCTGCTGCTGCTGGAAGTTCAATTTGAGCAAAGTTTAGCCTCTTTTAGCTCAGTATGTGTGTGTTCATCACTTCAAGCCTCACTGATCACATCAAAAAGATTCATTTGATTCATCAGTTATATAAAAATATTGATTAATGCAGATTTAAACAGAGCTGACTAAAGTTATACTGAGCTTTAACCAGTACAATGGTTTTTATTTTGCACTTTACTAGATCATTTGTTTTTATAACAGATTTTAGTATTGTTATTTATTTTTAAACATTACGTGTGTTTATTTATTTATCTATCTATTGGCTTATTACTTTTACACCTCTTTTTATTGTCTTTTTATTTCCCATTGGGATCAATAAAGTGACCACCTATCTATCTATCTAGTATTAAGACATAAAGTGACATCATCCTCTATCGATTCATAAACTTAAACACAACATTTGTGTTAAAAACCTTTCAGACATATTAAACTTTAAAATGATGTAAAACTTTTTAAGTTTTGTATCATACAGTATGTGTTGCACCACTCACATGTCTACATATGGAATACCTCAGACATGAAACAGCATGAAGGTTAAAAAGGTTATAAAAGTTTCATAGTCCATACTAACAATGACTGAATGAATACTTCATCAGTGATCAATTATTATGAAAACAGTAACAATAGCTGAACACAGTAATCAACATGTGACCCAGAGCTCAGGAACATAAAGTTACGATGGTTTATTCTGGGTTACTTTGAAAGAAATCCTCCTCCTACCAGGATAGTACAGAGAGTGCGTCACACACATCAAACACACACACACACACACACACATACAAACACACACACACATCAAACGCTGACACCTTAAATACACACTGAGGCTTTTAGATGAAACCTCCAGATCAATAATAATTCACCAATTGGGATAAATAAACAGTGTTTAAACGCAGGAAAGTTTTTTTGTTTCTTTTTGGCTAATACTTCAAAAAACATCAAAAATCAATATTTTCTCAGTACCTGGATAATTAAGTTTCTTATCAATTTATTTGCTTTTGGGAAACCAGAACAATCATTTTCAGTCTTCTGCAGGTGTGTTGAGCCATAAAAAGACCTTTAGAGTATCAGTCTGGTCCAAAATAAATAAACCCTTTGATCAGAAAAAGGTGATTTCCTTTCAGGTTAATTGGTACATCTTCAATCTGGATGAATTCTAACTTTCCTCAAATCTAAGGAATATTCATGAAGGCACAACATATTCCACTTATTGTATATGTCATGCTTTCTGACTCTAACTCATTCCTTTCACACATAATAATATCACATAAATCTTAATGCACATGTGTCTCTTGTTCTCTTTTAGGTGGTTCGTGCAGCTGAGGAGGCGGCGTCCACTCTGGCCGGCTCCATCCACCCAGAGCAGTGCATCAAGGTGCTCTGCCCTATCGTGCAGACGGCCGATTACCCCATCAACCTGGCCGCCATCAAGATGCAAACCAAAGTCATTGAACGCATCGCCAAGGACTCTCTCCTGCAGCTGCTGCCAGACATCATCCCAGGACTCCTGCAGGTCTGTTAGTGTAAATAAAATCACAGCAAAGACACACTGATTTAAGTTGTTATATGTGCACATTTTTTTATAGATATGGTTAAATTACCAAAATAAAACCATTTTTTTTAAATTTCTGACAGCAACACAAAATTGGCAAAAGAGAGCAGGTGATTTTGTAATTGCAGACATCCCAAATGTTCTCGTCTGCTTATTTGGACATTGTGCATATTTGGACACTGGGAATTATTTGCCTTATTTGTCCCTGGAAATGTTTGCGTGTACTCTGCACTCTTTGCCGACTCCTCCCACATTGCTGCCGACCCCTGGTGTGTGTGTGTGTGCGTGCGTGTTCTCGTGCACGCCCGGTGCCTGATGCTACCTCCTCTCTCCGCAGGGCTATGACAACACAGAGAGCAGCGTTCGCAAGGCCAGTGTGTTCTGTCTGGTGGCTATCTACTCTGTGATTGGAGAGGACCTCAAACCCCACCTGGCACAGCTCACGGGCAGCAAGGTACGGACCGCTGCCAGCAAGTGTCTCTCTGCATGTACACCCACACCCACACACACACGTACACACACACACACACAGTCACCAGCACCTCTTCAACAGACGCAGAGTCTTATCATCTTCCCATGTTGTTATTTCTCGGCCGGTTTGAGCCGGGGTCATATTTGCCCTACTTTCACTACGACATTCGTCCTTGAGTTACGTAATGCGTGCCGAGGGTCAGGTTCACCTGAATGGAGGGACCACCACCACCTCACTTACAATCTGTTACTCACGTACAATCTGTTGGACAGCTGATGCAGCAGCTATTTCTCAAAAACATAGAGTAGATGTGTGTAGTCAGAAAAGAAAGCATTGTTTTTTCTTATGTAATGAGGTCCAGTTGTGTTAGAAAGGCAAAATAGTCATAAGTATCCAGCCAGACTCACTCTGCAACAGGTGGATGTTTGCATTTTATACCTAATTATTTATCCTAAGCATACATCATGGCATAAAAGAATATAGAGAGTTTGGTAATTAGATAATAATTTAGAATAAAATAGTCATATTTCAGTGTTTCCTTTGAACTCTTCTGCACTTATAATGACATTAACAGAGTTTGAGAGCTTGAAATGAAGAGATAACTTGTTGCTTCTTCATCATTTTGGCAAAAAAAAAAAAAAAAAAAAGCACCTGTCAGACATAAGAGCATTATCTGCCTTCAATATCATAAAGTGTGCCTCTGTGTTTCTTTGGCTGGAAGCACATTTCCTCAGCATCTTATCACTGCCACCACTCAGGGTACATTCAGTTAGTTTGGATCCTTTTTCATTTTAAATAATAAATCTGCTTCAGGAAATGTGAGTGGATTGATGTTTGAGGCTCTGATGCTGCAGCAGCTCCAGCTAAACATCAGTTGGTTTGAGATGAAGGTGGGATCATGTTCCCTCCACAAACCAAACACTTGAAGCATCAAGAACAACTTTATGTATGAATATATCACTCTTTCATAGAAACACAACCAAAAAAAGATGCTTGTACATGATGAAGTGAATATTTAGCTTCTTCCTGAGAGATCAAAATAAAAGCTAACTGTGTCTTGTTGTTGTTTGTTTGTTTACAGATGAAGTTATTGAACCTCTACATCAAGCGAGCCCAGACGACCAACAGCAATAGCAGCAGCTCCTCGGACGTCTCCTCTCACAGTTAATGGAGGGGAGGTGTTTTTCCTTGGGAGACGCTCCCCCCTCCCCCCGACCCCCCCTGCGGCTGGACGGCTGTCCAGGACGCTCCTCTCAGACTCCTCTATCTCTGAGCTTCCCTTCCTCTGCATCATAACTCAAACTCCACTGCGCTTTTCTTTTCGTTCCTCCTCCTCCTCTTCCTCCCTCCCCTGCCTGCCTTTTTTTGGCTCTGGAACCTTTTTGAATGTAACTGTGGATTGATTTTAGAGCGGTGGGGGAAGAGACTCGACATATTTAAGAGTTTTTTTGGATCGCTTCATGAAAGAAAGAATTGCACTTTCTCTTCCTCGCGCCTCTTTTTTTTTCTCTCTCTCTCTCTTTATAAACGAGAGATTCTCCTGCAGCCGTCACAGTTTGGTGGAATGAGGAGTTCGTGTTTGAGATTCATGCAAAAATATCTGCATCAAAAAGTTGAGGAAATAATAATAACAATAATAATAATAACAATAATAATAATAATTATAATAATAACGATGTGGTGCAAGAAATTTCTGTCAAATGGACTCCAGATGTGGGAAGAAATGTCATTTGGCTGGCCCAGTGATGGTAATAAATAAGCCCAGAGGTTTTGGGGATGAATTCTGTTTTTGGGGAACATAAAAACCAAATATTTATAAAAGAAAAAAAAGATATGTGTAAGGGAACAATATGACAGAAAATAGAAAAGAACTTAATTATAATTTTTAGTTAATATTTAAATTTTATTGATCATAATCGCAGGCTCAGAGAAGCCTTTACATTGTTTTTTTATGTTAATTTGTAATTAAGAGTTGAGAGACATAATGAATTGAATCCCCCTCTTTCATGAAATTAAAATAACTTCTCAAGCTTCAGAAATTGACAATCCTTAAAAATGTACGTGCAGATATTTAAGTTTGAGGTACAGAAGATGAAATCGCTGTTAAACTGCACAAGTAAAAGTTTTTCTGACTTAAAAATTCATCAGAAAAATCAGCAGACGAGTCTATAAAAAGTTGTGTTGCCTGTATCATTTTAGTTTTTTCCACTCTTGAGCTTTCCATCTTGCATCGAGCTCAAAAAACGTTCACGCTTTCAGAAGATGCCATCGGCGAGGCTCAAGAGGAAATCCTTTAACGTTGTAAATAACCGCAGATGTTTTTCCCTGCTCGGATTTTTTTGGGAAAGAGAAACAGAGAAAGAGAGACGATCCGAGACAGGTGAAAAAAAAACAACAAAAAGAGACATGACCAGGCCTTATTCACTTCACACACACACACACACACACACACACGCTCATGTCTCCTGATTTAAGGGGACACAGAGAGTGAATGGGATGTACAGCACTGTAACTCTTGGCTCTCAAGAAGAAGAAAAAAAATGTGAATCTGTAAGAAAAAGAAAAAAAAACAACAAACGGACCCCAGCAGTGTTTTCTTTGACCTGTGATGACGACGCAAATACAGTATTAGTTGTTTCCTCCTCTGATCTCCTTCAGTTCCCACCTTCACATTAACAACCAACACAGCTTCTGCAATAACCTGCAAATAATTAACACAGATATGAATTTTTTAAAAAAAAAGGTTTTTGTACATACACCTTTTTTCTTTTTTTTTCTTTTTTTGTCCATGTCCAAAAAAAAAAGAAAAGTGATGAACAGGTTGACTTATCTCACTACTACTTTTTTCCCCCCCGCACGTTAGCAAAGTAGCTTGCATGTAACCTCTGCAGCACACACACACACACACACACACACACACACACACACACACACACACACACACACAGTCAACTTTGTGCTGCTTTGAATTGAATTGAATTGAAGCTGGGCCCGGTGATTTTTTTCGGCTGTTTAAAAGTGCACTTGTAACATCATCATATTACTCATTTACTCTGATTTAAGGTTTCAATCAAGAGGAGGTGGATCAAAAAAAAAGAAAAGAAAAGGTAGAGAAAGGAGCACCAACTACTGACCAGGTGTATTTTAGCCGGTAGCTGGAAATGCATACCTCAAATGTTTGATTTCAGTGTTTAGTTTAAAAGGTATCAAATGATGTTAAAATTTAAAAAACAAACAAAAAAAGCTTTAAAAGGTGTTTGATTCATGCTCGATCTCTCTCTCTTGAAGCTGATTGATTTCTGTAGTTTTCACCCCTGGTTCTTCTTAAAGAGATACGAGTCTGATCTGATTTCTATTATAATGAGACGAGAGAGAAGGGATCTTGACTCATTACGCTTTTCTTTTTTTAAAATAAACTCTTACTTTGCTAACGTCTAATCATCATATAAAAAAGGAAGTGTTAAGAAATTCCTGCTTTTTCTCGTGGACCTGGAAGTGTGAAAGACAATTACTGTACGTATTGCGACATTGGTGATTTCATTGAGTTAATCCACTGCAAACAGAAAAAACTACAAGAAAACGGGCCAATTCTTCTTATTTAAGTTAAATGAATGTACAAAATTTACATGTGTGTGTGTTAATTTGCTCTTTTTACATAATGTTTTCATTGTTTTATGTTTTTTTTTTTTCTTAAAAAATGCTATAAAATTTTAAGTAATGGTACTGAAAACGTTGTCATACGCCCGTCTGCACTCGTACGTGACTTTTTTTTCTCCTTCGAACAGTTTCGGACCTTTTAAATCAGTCGAGTTTTAAAGGCTGCTGCTGCACCAATAGCATACAGCAAAAAACTAAAACTGTGGTTGGCATGACGACGGAGGGGGAAAAAAAAAAGGTTCACAAATCACCCAAACTGCTGGTCGCTAGCATCTGTTACCACACTGCTGGTCTTATAAGAGACAAGATGGTATTCCTTGCAAACTGTTCACTATGCATGTTATACAGCACACTGTCTTTCTTTTTTTTTTCTTTTTTTTTTTTTTGCCTCAATCGCTCATGTAATATTCATACCTGTATTTATATATTTTATTTTATTTGATCTTATTTTATTTTGTTCTGTTCCCTCATGATAAACTGTACAGAAGGCTCTTTTTTTTTTTTTTTTTTTGTTAACATCCACCTGTGATAGATTTGCAACAATGTAAAACTGTTTGCTCTAGAAATAAACAGACTTAAGAGTTGATCTGGTTGGTTTGTTGTTTTTTTGTGTGGAAGTTTTTAGATCTTTTAGGAGTATTTAAAGATTTAAAGTATAGTTCGAGGGTTATGCATAAAGCCCAATTTGATGTCAAGTGGGCCGAACCAGTAAAACCATTCCATAATAACCTATAAACAGGGTTCCCACCTGCACGGGGAAACCTGGAAAGCCTGGAAAATGATTGACCACTTTTCCAGTTATGGAAAACACAAGGAAAATGAGAGGAAAAGGTCAAATGTCCTGGAAAACCTTGAGTTGTTTTGGAGTATTATTTCTCCTCCCTTTGCTTCTCTCTGCATTTTGAGGGAATGCAAATGGTTTAGAAGTGGTAGTTTTTTTAGATATTTTGTGAGTGTCACATATCTCATTTTAGTTCGAGGGTTACGCATAAAGCCCAATTTGATCCCATGTGGGCCGAACCAGTAACACTATTCCATAATAGTCCATAGTCTGTTCTTAAGATTAGTTTAGTTTAATTTATTTCGGTCACCTGAATTCAAAAACACTCATGTACAAGAAGACTAACAAAGCAAATAATCATATTTCCCTGCACACACAACAATGCAGTGAAAATACACACACACACACAAACACACACACACAAATACACACACACACCACCACAAGCTGTCTTCAATAGGCAACATTAAGGCACAGCGCTTCTCTGCTTCTATCTAGATATAATCTCTTAATGTTGCTCTCAGAGTGAAACCAGAATGATGCATTTGACTTGAAAAATGTACAAAATGTTCTTCTGACGGTGCTTGTCCCCGGACCTCCCGCTAGTGTGATGGCGTGATAAATTGTCATACTGTAGCAGCTGAAAATGTCCTGGAAAAGTCCTAGAAAATGATTTCAAGAAAAGAGTGGGAACCCTGTACAAATAATATATAATAATATATATATGTATAATATCTTTCTTATAATAAACCTGTTTTTTCAGACTATTTTGCACAGAAGCTGCTTGAAAACATTCGGAGAGCAGAGAAAGAGTTTTTTTTTAACGTTTTACACAACTACTGTCACACAATATCATGTCCTATTTCACCTAACACATGAAATGTTTTATGTCTTATGTAATTTATTGAAACTGAATGAAAAGAACTGAATGAAACCATAAAAAGAAATCCTTATAACTACTTATAACATTAACAATCTTATTAAAACTAAACACGTACAAGCATAACGTAATATAATATTTTCATTTTTGTACATTTTGGACTACTATAGGGAAAGCCCTCCCATTATCTTCCCCCCCCTGCCCCCCCTCCTTCTCATGCAGCCTGAACCTTGCTCTGTGACTCCCACCAGGTTACCAGCAGCAGCAGCATTGCCCAGTTGTCCACCCAGCAGTTGCGAGCACATGCATGTTCTGAGCGCTGAGGTGTGCTTAACTGCTCAAACATTAACCCTGAGCAGACTTTGAGATGACCTGCCTCTGATCTTTGGTCAGTTTTGAGGAGCGGACAACATTTGAAAAGACCGGACAGCAGCAGCAGCAGCATGTTTAAATGAACCGTGCATGTTGAAGAATTAACTGGTTTAAAAGCAAAAGAGGATAATTATATTTACTACCATTGATTTAAAGGCTTTTTGTCCACCTCCCTGCAAACCTTGCGTCTGTTCCCTTTGTTTGATTTCACACACTGTACCTCCAAACATCATTACCCTAAGTGAGTTTAAAGTCTAGCTTTAGGGCCATACTGTTGGCAGTGTCAACAACTGCTCAAATTAAGCTGCTACTAATGCATCAACCCCTTGCTAGACATTGGTGGTGGGAGGTGTGCCTGCTCGCTCTCCGCCTCTCAAAGGTCATCCAAGGTATGCTATTGGTGATGACATCAGCAGGAGGGTATAAGAGCTGGTGGCGAGGTTTTGGGCTGCAAACCTCTCAACTGAAGCAAGCAAGCAAGCAGGCGCAAAAAAAGCATCTTCCCCCCGTGTGGTCCTGGGACAATAAGAAGACAACGCACTGGAAAATATGCTGTTCTGCCATTCCCAGCCTGAGTCCTACCACCAGCACTCTGCTAGTTACATTAGGTAAAGCACAAAAGCCACGTTGACCAGCTTCAGAAACTTGTAGATTTGAGGCAATTGCATATTTTTTCACACAATAGGTTTAATCAGATCAGAGCTTGACTTGCACAAGAGTATGTAGAGAATATGCACAGATGTAGAAGTGCTCATATGGCTTAAAGTTAATTTTATAATGTGCAAATTTGCAGTAATTCTGCCTCCAGGAGCACAGTCTTGTTCAAATTTTAAAATTTCTTTCAATGCCTCATTTTAAAGGAGCATTGCATTCAAAATTCACACTTAGACTGCAATTATAGATATTTGTTTTACTGCTGATACACTTACAATGAATTGTGCTAGATAAGAAAGTGAGGGTTTTTTGTCAGAATAACCTTTT
This sequence comes from Scomber scombrus, assembly GCF_963691925.1. Classification (NCBI taxonomy): domain Eukaryota; kingdom Metazoa; phylum Chordata; class Actinopteri; order Scombriformes; family Scombridae; genus Scomber; species Scomber scombrus. The sequence goes on from NC_084982.1 coordinate 27,313,495, forward strand.
TCACCTTTGTTCCTACAATTTAAATGATTAGATAAAGAAAAAAACAGGACAGTCACCTTTTACTATCTTCCATCATTCCTGAGAAGTGACCTCCTGCTCACAGCTCCTCTTCTTCTCCCTCTGTTCTCTTTCACAGAGAGGCCTTGGCGCCTTTCTTGAAAAACGAAGAAGCAAAACTTATGGCAGAAAATGGTGCCAAGAGGACTCCATTCCAGTACATTCTGTGCGCAGCCACCTCGCCGGCTGTGAAACAGCAGGAGGAGACTCTCACTTATCTCAACCAAGGTAGCTATCTGTCCTGCCAGTTGAATGTCCACAGTTTGACTAAATGGACTGGAGCTCATTTTGTCACATGCAGTCCCAGCAGCAGCCGCAGCAGCAGCAGCAGCAGCAGGGTTAGATTAAAGGAGCAGTGTGTAGAAATTAGTGGCATCCAGCAAAAATGGAATATAATGTTCATAATTATGTTTTAAGTAGTGTATAATCACCTGAAAATAGGAATCATTGTGTTTTCGTTAGAATGAGCCTTTTATATCTACACAGAGAGTGGGTACTCTTAAACCACTGTATATTCTCCTGATTTATAGATACTTTATTGATACTTCTGAGGAAATTACTTGGTTTACAGCAGCTACATCTACAGTCAACAACAGGCAGCCACACATAACATGAAACAGGTCTGTAAATATCCACAGGTGAGGAAAAAACTAAAAAATAGTTACTAAAAAACCCCAAATTGTACTAATAAAACAAGAATGTACGTAATAAATAATGTTATTATTATTATATTGAAAGAGCAAGAAATGTATCTTGCATGCATGAAAGAGAAAGTGGTAGGTTATTCAATTAGTTGCAATCTGTAGTTTCACCACTAGATGCCACTAAATCCCACATACTGGTCCTTTAAAATCCTGCTGATGTGGCATTTTAAATCTGTAAGAATTCAAGAGGTTTAGGTTAAATATTATGATTTACACTAATATGTTCCTGCAGTTTGAGACCCTGGAGCACAGACAGTTGTCTCCAAAAGCCAGAAACCAGAGACACACACACTTATGTATGGAGTCATCAAGATAATAAAAGGCAGAGTTGCTCTCACTGTTTGCATCAGTGACAGAACTTAAAATCTACATCTTCTGGTTTTATAGAAGGAAAGAAAGGCCAAACTCATCAAACTTTTCATACCACTGAATTTATAGCATTAAAACATTTAACATGGATTTATGTGGTTTGAATTGCTGTCTTTCAAGTTGGTTGCAAGTGGTCCAATTTCTTGTATTTTTTGGGTCAATCATGAACATTTCTTTCTTGGATGATGTGACTCAAAGGACTTGAATTTGTGAAACCTGAAAAAAGACAACTTTTTGACACCACATGAATTCAAACAGTTGAATTTTAAAGTAAAACATTTTTAATTGCTACAAATTCGATGGTATCTAAATGTTGGCCTGTCTTTACTTCCATATATTTCTGGCATTAGGAGACAGTTGTTAAAGGTTACACATCTAAAACTGGGCTGTCTGCAACCACTGTGACATTTTTTTTAAAGGCATTTTCATTGATCAATGATTTATCCGTGCAACATGAGCTCCTACATGTTTGTAAATTTGCCTTTGACTTTCATTTTTCCAATCTAACTCCCTCCCTCCTCTCTTGTCCTTCCCTTTCCCCCCCTCTTTTCTCCTTTCCAGTCTTGCACTTTCTCCTTCTGTCTCTCATCGCTTCTCTTCAACTGGACTCTTCTGATTGTTTCTCTTGTTGTGACAGTGACATTTTTTATTTGTGCTGTATCTACCCCTCTGTTTATCTACAAGTGTGCTCTGCTTATCTGCTGTACAGTAATTTATTTAGAGTGAACACTTGCTTGTAACATGCAACTATTGGCCATCAATTACATTGCCTTGAAAAGATGTGGCATTTATTGATTAGGAGTTAATTACAATCAGGATCTGGAGCATAGTTTTTATGGCTAAGCTGAAAAAGCATGAACATTTACAGTGTCCCACATTATTTTAATGATATATTCTTGTTATATTAAACTTAATGTATTATATTTAACCACATAGATAAAGTTATATTTTGGCTGGCATTGATATCTGCCTTTTAAAAGATTTCTAATTTGACTCAATTTCTATCTCCACTGCCCCTCTTTTCTGACTGATTTCCCATTTTTCAATTTTAATCAGGTTTTTTTTAATGTTTTAAAATGTAGGTCAGTCCTACGAAATCCGTATGCTTAACAGAAAACTAGTGGAGTATACAGATATAAGCAGCAAATATGTAAAGGTAGGTGTAAGGTATTGTGTTTGGTTTCTGTTTTTTTTTTTTTTTTTTTACTTCCATGTGACCTCTTCCTCTTTCTTCTCATCTGTTTTTTATGTATCCGTTTCCTGGTTCGTCACAGGTCCCTCGACCCTCCCTTCCACTTCTGGGGTGGGGTGTCGACCTTGGAGAGCTTGGTACTATCACCCAAACTCTGTCCTAGATTACACACACACATACGCACACACAAGCACACACACTCCTTACAAACGCGCAACTGTGACTTCTCTATGGTTCATCTTAAAGGGTCATACCAGTGGTTTTGAACGTTAAAGCCTGATATCTGCCAGTTCCCAGAAACACACAGCCATATTTCAGCTAATGTCTCTTGTGTTCAGGTGTACGGCTGCAACTCGCTGCAAAATTGTTTCCTCTTAATTTTCTATTGACCAGGCGATGTATTGACTAAAACGATGGAACTAAAATTGAGCTTCACCCACCAAAACACACTATTTCACTTGTAAAATGATCTTCTATCCAGGGACTAATTTCCATGACGGACATGTACATTCCTTCTGTGTATTTCCGCATTGGATAAGTTTGCAGGACTGAGTACGAGTGGGTCTGATTGGCTATCCTCTACTCCATGAAGCACACTACGTTTCTGACCAAAAATATTCTCCATCTCCTCCAACAGTGATCCCAAAATGTCCCGTTCATTGCAGCAGAAACCCTCGTGTGTTACAGTTCCACAACCAGCAGTAACTTAAACTAAAACCAGTGCAAATGTGTTTCATTACAATGCATTAGCTATGAAAACAAGTTTCAAATCCCTGCAAGTTGATTTTGATAACATACGGAAATGAAGTGAAACCAACGAGCCTCTGGATGGTAAAAAAAAAAGAGGAAAAACTCATTAAAGAATTACACCAACACTTGTATTAATTGGGAAATGGCTGTCGGTAGGCACACTGGAATTTCTGGACTGATTTTGTAAAACCACTGGATTGGTCCTTTAATGTGCCCATTCTGCTTTTTGTCTGCAATACTGGAACTTCGAGGTCATTTCTGGAAACTGTGTGTGTCTTTAATAGAAACATTGCTCTTGCCCACCATGCATTGCTGTCATGTACTTTCATTTTCATCACACAGGTTGTTATAACACGCAGAGTTAATGCATCTTTTAAAGTGTTACTTAGACTTCAGATGGGGAGTCGAAAGTGACTCCGTTTATTGCACTGTATGCACACTCACTTAAGAGCAAGGGGGAGGTCATTTTATTTCATTTCTGTGTGAGTGCATCCACTTGACGTGTCTCTGTCGTCAGGCGTCTGTCGTCTGTGACTGTAATGTTAGCGGTTAGCATCCTAGAAACACAAGAATGGGACAGGTGGCATCTATGCAAACACATGACGTGCTGAGTCCAGGGCTTTTTTGAGTCCTGACATTCAGTCATGCATGACCGTCCCTCTGTAAACATCCCAAAGATGCATGTTTTTACAGTATGTTAATTTAATTTGTTGATTTATTTCATGCCCTAGCAGGATTTTAAAAAGGTTGTGGTTAAAGGGTCACTCCACTTATTCCAGTTACACATTTAATAAATGGTTTATAACACACTATAATGCGATTTTAAGCAGATTTATATGTTTATGAATGTATAGTATTGTCAATAAGACATTGTTTTATATTATTACAACGGAATTTCATTATATTTTCACTCATCATCTATTTATACATCAGCCTCCACATATGTCTGCCCACAGGAGGAGTTATAGTACATTAATAAACACTAATATCTCCTAATTATTACATTATAGCATGTTCTAAACCATTTATTAAATGGGATTTACAGTAAAATGTTGCCACATATGTGTCAAGCCCAATCCAAGATCAGTTGGGTTATTTACTGTCGTCCCTCCAGAGTAGAAAGTAGTACTCCTAGTGACAAGTAAACTAAAACACTGTTGGAGTGCCCCTTTAATGAAATCTTAATCTATAAGCAGGGACAATATTATTTATTTATTGTTGTTTGATTATGATGCCTAGATACATTATTAGCCAACATAAAGTGGACGAGTAAGGTACAATAGATGCAGTTAATACATGGACTGTTTATGTTCAGGGTTCCCACATGTCTTGAACATTATCTTTACATTATTATAAGTTTGTCAACTTAGTGGAAAACATTAAAGGTGCCCTGTAGAGTTTTTGCCCTGTAATATTGCTACAGATCTGTGTGTTATGCTGTTTTTTTAATGGGTGGTTCCCATCTTGTTTGTCATGCTCCTCTGGATTTAAAATAGGTTAAATATCTGATGAGCAAATTGGGAAAAAAGAAATGTATTCAATTCATTTGTTAGACCTAGAGGATACTCACAATGAGTTTTGGTGAGTTATAAAATAATCATTACTTTTGACTACAAGAAAACTCCACAGGGCACCTTTCAGTCCACTGAGCTTTTGGAAATCAATAGATAGTCTTGAAAGTACTTTCTGGTTTCAAAAATGGTCTTCAACCCAACAAAATAATCAGTTACACCCCCCAAAATTTGGAATATCCCCAAACAAGACTTTGAAAATTCCTTTAAGATCCCATAAAACTGTATTATTAGTACTTTTAATGGGATGTATATCCTGAAACAGGACAGTCAGAGGGTTGAGTATGAAGAGAAAGGTTCGATAGAGTGGGTAGAAAGAGTTTTCAGTTCTTTCCACTAGTGCACAGTGACATCACCCCTACAGAGGCTCTGTTTTCCAGGAACCTCAAATGTCAATTTTATGGGATCTTTAACTTTGTTGTTCATGTGAGTGTGGGAACCCTGTTTTTTTAGGTGAGGAGTCACTGTCAGAGCCTTATCTCACAGGTACCACATGTGGCTCATTAACAGTGAGTCGTTTTCCTTGTGAGGTATGACTTCTGAATGTCTGGCAGTAATGGAGATGAGTCCATCTCATTACCTTTGCCTCATTAAACTGCCTCAGTATGTTTTAATGAATAGATGAGGGGAGCCTTTTCGCACTTTGCCCAACAGTCCGGCTGTTCGGCTACGTGCGAGCTGCCCTGATTGAGCTGTATCTGTGCTCCGGCCTAACGTCTGATCCTGCCTGTCCACAGAGCATTGTGCGCGTGGTGTTTCATGACCGTCGGCTGCAGTATATGGAGCACCAGCAGCTGGAGGGATGGAGGTGGAACAGGCCGGGAGACCGAATCCTGGATATAGGTAAAGCTGATTCTACCAACACATGACCTCACTGATGAACTTCTTTAGGTATGCATTTTATTCCCCAGTGTGACTTTAAAGGTGCGGTGGGTAGAATTTAGTCAGAAATGGGATATAATATTCTTATGTATGTTTTAATTAGTGTATAATCCCCTGAAAATAAGAATAACTGTGTCTTTGTTACCTTAGAATGAGCCCTTTATGTCTACAGAGGGAGCGAGTCCTCCTCCGTAGAGCCCTGTGTAGTAGCCCAAGTTGGGGGATTATTCAATTGGCAACAACCTGAAACGTCACCTGTAGATGCTGCTAAATCCGACATACTGCACCTTTAACACATGTATTTGTTCATCATGGAATGCGAATGAAGCCCCTTATCATGGTTTACCCCATAAGTTGTAGTGAATGACTGGTGTATGATGTATTGTACCAACCCTTCCTGACTAATGTACAAGACTCAGGCTGTTCAGAACCACCGTTTATTGGCTTTCATGTATGTGTTAGCTAACATTCCTGGTTCTTCTTAAAATCGGCTATAATCTATATTCTATAATTGACTATGCACATCGGCTTTACAGAGCTTGATAATGAATTTCAGCTCATTGTTTAGCTGCAAACTGTTATGGTTCACTGTCAAGCAGCTGATTTAACAGAGAAAAAGCTCTAAAAAGAGAAAAAGCTCTAAAAAAGTGGCTTTTTCCTCTCCCCCCAAGTGGCCAAAATATACTACTTAATGCAGGTTTAACATATAAATTTAATTTCTAAATAAGTGACAAACAAAGGTAAGGAGAGGGGCACAAACCCGTCACTCTGGCAAGAAGTTGATTTAGAAAATATGACTGACTGACTGGCTTATAACTTGCAGATATCCCACTGTCAATGGGGATACTGGAGCCTCGTTCACACCCTATGCATCTCAACACCATTGAGTTCATCTGGGATCCTGTCAAGAATGCCTCTGTTTTCCTACAGGTACTGATAAATTATGGTTAAACCTCTGCGGGGGAAGCCAGCGTCAAACTTCATCTGCCTGTTTTAAGTCTGGAATATTTGAAAGATGTTAATATTTGTCTTGTGTTCTCAGGTGAACTGCATCAGCACTGAGTTCACCCCCAGGAAGCATGGTGGGGAGAAAGGGGTGCCTTTTCGTATCCAGGTAGACTCTTTCACCGCCAATGAACATGGGGAATACATGGAGCATGTCCATTCCTCCAGCTGCCAGGTCAAAGTCTTCAAGGTATGAAGCTGTCTGTGATCAGAAATACAACTTCATCTATCTGTAACATGTTTATAAATTTCACTTCTAATGTCTAATTCTTCTGAAAGCCAAAGGGGGCTGATCGCAAACTGAAGACAGACAGGGAAAAGATCGATAAAAAGTCCCTTCAAGACAAAGAAAAGTATCAGCAGTCCCATGAGACCACGCTGCTAAAAGAGGTGAGGCGTGCTGTTTGCTCTCTGCAGGCCACGTTGCGTAACAGAGCAGATCGGAGGAAGCTTTGTTTGCTTACATTTTGTCAGTAGCGCTGTCATGTTGTAACTTTATTGATCCAGCAGTGGTAAATTCTTGTGTTATCTGGATATTTATCCCATCTCATCACCACCGGAGCCACAAGATCATTACGCTTTATAGCTGGTTTAGTTGGATAGTCAAAATGTTTTCCCCTCATTCTGTTTTGCTTCCCTGCACACAAGGACATTTTAAACCTGTACTACGTCACTGTGTGTTAATATTCATTTTGGTTCATTCTGTAGAAGACTTGCTTTAGTGACGAGGTCTGTCAATGATTTGGATGCTCAGTGCGTCACTTTAGAGTCTCTGAACATCAAGAGACTCAGCGGTTTCTACTTTAACTTTTATCTGGTTTGTCATTCAACTCAATAAAAAAAACAAACCTGATAAGAGATGAAGGAAGGAACCAAAAAATGCACTGTACGTTTGTAAAGAAGTGAGATGATAATATGGACATGAAGTAAAGAGAAGAAGACATTTATTTATTTTTACTAAACATTTATTGCTCAGTACTTTTAGACTGAGCTGAGAAGTCAAATTTTTTAAAACAATGGTACAGAAAAAAACAAAAATTACCAAAAAGCTGCGTTAAATAATTTCTTTGTGGCCACTAGGGGGCAGCATAACACTGACATGTTTTCCTTTTTAAAGTTGTTATAGCGAATATTTCTGCAAAACATGCCGATTTAAAGACATGAAGCAGCATTAGAAATAATCTGGAGTTGTGTTTCTCTTGTTTCCTCCTTCACCAAATCCTGAGGAGGATATCTTTAGTTGTTTACCAGCTAATCTGAGATTTTGCCAGCTGTTTGCTGCTCGGCAGGTAGTGCATAGTGGGAGTAGGAAATGAGGTTGATGAAGGCAGAGACTTCAGCCCAAGAAACCAAAACAATCGGCTACAAGGTAGTAGAAGGCTCCATAAAGCTTGTAGTGACTAAATCCTACACTTTAGCCGCTACTGGTTGCAAAATGAGTTGAATTGTTTAGATGTGTACTCAGAAGCGATATCCAGTCTTTTGCATCACTTTTCATTATGGTTTCAATATTAGGTTAAAAGAATACACTCAAATATATTTTATATCTTATATCAAATATATCTTATCTTAGTTCAGTCAAAAACGGTTTGCTTCTTTCTATCAGCAACACTGGTGATTACTGGCCTTTACCATACACCCCCTAGTGTTAGGGGAGGAGCATTACATTTAAAACAAATACATGGCTCCTACAGAGCTGAATGGAACTAAATTGGGTTATAACTTTCTGATGATTCATTATTACAAGCATTACACATAATAATTCACCCCATTGTTACTTGTGGTCTGTTGTCTTTGAAATAAAATATATTTACAAGTCGACTAATCTGGAAAAAATCTCTTCTTTTCTCAAGTGCTCTCCCTGGCCTGATGCCCTAAATCTCACCAGCCACAGCAGCAGCAGCAGCACTCCATCTCCAGTTTACCACAGCTCGCCAACCTCCTGTACTTTTGCAGATGGGTGAGTCAACATTAAAATCATGTCATCACTAAATCGTCTTGTTTAGTAGAGCTCTGCAGATGAAGCTGTAGATTAGTGTCAAATCAGTGAAAGTTGAATTTATATTTTATGTGTTTAAAGATTAAACATTTAGTTTGACAGGAGCTTGGTTGAATTTGTACTTATAATTACTTATGGAGCTCCCTCTAGAGGAGCTTACCGGGATTGCACCACAATCCCATGAATGAAAACAAAAACCTAGACTTTTTGGTCATCAAAAGAGCAGAAAGATAGGTTTCAGAGTAGTACACAGTAGTACACACAACACTCAACCAATGACCCCAATCTGTTCTTTCTTCCTCATGTGCATGTTTGTGTAGCAACTGTTCTCCAAACCAGCAAGGGGAGCTGCTCATGCCCGGCTGCTCTGATGTAAGTAACGGGGAACAGTGCAGTGTGAAAGTGTTAATGTTGCTCTCTTATTCCTTTTAGGCCATTATTTGGAGACAGTGGTGGATGCTGTGCTGCTATACTGATTTCAAGGGCTCTTCTTCTTTTTGACATGTAGCAACTTCTGCCATCAACCTCGCCGCAGGACACTCAGCAGTGGCTGCAGCGTCACAGGTTCTCGCCTTTCTCAAGGCTCTTCACCAGCTTCTCAGGTAACATGGGGGGGAAGAAAAAATAAGAAATCACAACATATTTTGATTCATGGAACAGAGGAGTGTGTTTAAAAGAAAAAGAAAGAGAAGGCAAAAAGCTGAGTGACTCATATAAACATTTTGAGGATTTGACTGAATCACTTCCTGTAACATTTATAACCCTTTGAAAGTGATTAGACCAAGAAAGAGGTGATATCTGTTGGTGTGTTTGTCCATCCCAGCATCATATGAGATTAAACAAACACATAGAGCAGGACAGGAAGCAGAACCAGATTTTTCTAATGCTGTTGCAGGTGCTGATATATTGAGGATGAGCAGGGAGGATCTAATCCAGATCTGCGGCCCGGCTGACGGCATTCGCCTGTTTAACACAATGAAAGGAAGGTGAGATATCAGAATCAGCTTTACTGACTGATTGTGTTTATGCATACAAGAGTTTTACTCTGGTTTCTACTTCTCGATGCACTCACACAAAACAGCAACCACAACAATGGTCAGAAAGCCAGAACAAAGACAGTAAATCTGAACAAAGATCAGTGAACATAAACATACTGCTGTTAGGCACAAGCACGTACATGACAAATAGGATTAAAGTGGTGTAGAGGTGTGTGAGTGCGGAATAAATACATACAGTAGAAGGTTATGTACAAAATATAAAGCCTGCTTCTATTAATATATGATTTTAACAGTATTGGATGATATGTATACATGCTATTGCACATTTTGTATTTTAACTATTATAAATGTTTATCATTTGTCGGTACACAGGAAGAGTTAGTGTTACAGAGTTAGCACAGTAATTGATTTAACGGTTCATCAGCATTTAGGAAGAAACTGTTCCTGTGTCTGGTTCAATACATTAACATTTAATTAACATTAAAATAAACTTTGAATTGATCAGACAAACGTACTTGTGTTATGTGCAAATGCTACATTTGGTTAGTTTCAGTCATGGAAAAATGGACGGAAAGGTTCTGTTGTTGATGCTTTATTAGACACAGTGTGGTTATAATAAAATGGAAGATGTGAAATGTATCATTTATTTAATAAATACTGGTGATGACTGAGATCTTACTCTGTTAAAGGAAAAAATGCTGACATCAAGTTTTTAACTACAGTTCAACTACTACAGTCCAAATTTAAAATATTGGAGAGAGTTGTCTCCCCCATCGTCCCCTCCTCCCCATACTCAAAGCTCATGTAGGTTTTTAGGGTGGGTTGAGTCTATCTCAGTTGATTTAGTTTCTTTGTTTCCAGCTGCAGCATGCAGTGTTTGTGAGCTGTTGTTTCATATCTGCCAACACGGGTGGTTTAATGGGCGTCAACCTGACCACAGTTACAGGAATACAGGAAATGACTACAACCTCTTACCACTGCATCATGTTGTGGTGCCACGCAATAAGTTAAAATAATGTGCCAGCACCACGATCAGGTTGAATGGACAGTGGGCTGAATCACACAGATCAAAGCAAAAACAGACAGTATTCAGTATCAGGATGGAAATCTGTACAGAGAACATGCTGTAGTGTTATAGTCAAATAAACTAGTATTTCCCCTTACCTTGTTTTCTGATACATTGCTCTGATAACATTCATGGTCATTTTATGGTCACATACTGTACTGGTCCTTTACAACCAGGTGTGGCAAGCTAAAGTTTCAAGTAACTGCTGAGACAATGCCTGCCAGTCCTCCCTCAAATCTTGTTTAGTTTCTTTCAAAGTCAGTCCCTTTTCTGTGCCTATACAGTAAACTGTATCTATACAGTATTAATTTAAGTCCTGAAATTCAGTGTTAAGGAAGACAAGAGGGCCAACAAAGAATATCCATGAGTCTTGTTACTTCTACAAGTTCCACTTTGTTTTACAGTCTCTTCTCATATTTTCCAGGTATATACAGCCTCGTCTTACCATCTATGTGTGTCAGCAGCAGGCCAGAAACCAACCTCTCATCAAACCAGGAGGTGTCGACAGTAAGGGCACATCCTGTATTATATGATACTTATTATTGCATGCTCCATTTTGCACTATATTCCAGAGTATCCAGAATGGAGATCTACCCAGCAGTCATTTGATTCATTCTGACCATGTTGATTAAATGAATGTGACATAAGAAATGGCTTAAACACTCTTTCATGTTCCTGATTTTTTTTAATATAATTTGTTTTCACTTTTGTGAAATTAAAGTATTATAACATTTTATGAAGAAATTTGTTTTCTAGACCTAAACTCCTGTGGAAGTAGTAAAATATCATGTCTCCTCTGACTTCCTTACAGTCTACCACGCTCTGTATCTGGAGGAGCTGACACTGCTGGATCTTTCTGAAAAGATCGCCGCTTTGTACAGCATCACTCCTCAGCAGATAACACACATCTACAGACAGAAACCCAGCGGGATCCACGTCTTAGTCTCTGATGAGGTATCTATCAACCAGTAACTCTTCAAAACTCCATTTATAGACTTTTATAGATGAGTATCCATGCTTGGTTAGCACTGTTGGACTGGATTAACACCTGACATAAGAGGTAAATGGCTGTCCTTTTACTTATGGTGTAGGTTTTGATTTATAGTTAATAGTTAATAGTTAATAGTTAATAGCAGCACTACACCACAAGACAGGTTGGTGATTTCTGGACAGTAGCTACATGCAGCCACACCCACATTTCTCCTTCGTGCACAACTATAAATGTGCCCTTCGACCTTTGCCTGCTGCTACTTCGATATACTTCTCTAACAGAAACAAATACAGATAAAAATAGAAAGAAATAGCATTTCTTTCATACTATGAGGCCAAGTTTGTGTGATGAAGATGGTATCAGGCAAACAGAGTCATAAAAGAAAAATCTAACCCTACAAGAACCAGGTTTATTTGTTAATTTGAGTTTAAAAAATACCCATCTCTTCTCTGTCATAGCTCCTCAAATCAGGTTTACAGATGAGACATACAAGCATATTTTGACTTTTATTGTGGCAAAAGGTGGCGACCTGCAGGTGGAAATTTTTAAGTTTTTGACATGCAGCATTTTGGAAATTTGTATCTGTTAATTTCAGATGGTGCAGAACTTCAGGGAGGAGACAAACTTCACCATCAGCACTATAAGGGGTACGTATTCCACTCTCTGTTAGACATTTCTTATCTATTAATCCAGTGTAGTTTGATTATTGATAGTCTTACGTGATCTTTAACCTTTTATTGTTTCCTGTGACTCAGGTGAAAACGCAGATGGCTTCCACATCGTGTTGAAATGAAATTCACAGTTTCAGCTCTGAATCAGTGGAAATGTACAGATTGTATATAAGTCTCTCTAGATGGAAATATGTGACATTTGCTAAGATTTATAGGACATTCAATTGCTCTTAAGCTTTGAGTTTACTGGTTTCCTTTAATTTTTCTGTTTTATGTGTATTTTTGTGAAGCTACTGATTCATGTTTGTAATGCCTTGTAATTAGTGATAAACCATGCTGTATTACTGCTGTATTATTTCTTGCTTTCCAGACCGAGTTCATGAGTAAATGTGACACATGATGATACAGACAAATAGAAAAGACAAATGAACAAAACTGTATTATCTTGTCTTAATGCAATGCAAAGTGGCTGCTGTATGTTCATGCTTTTCTCAAATATGAATGATGTGATGTAGTTTATGAACTGTTTCTATTGCATATGTATGTTATACAGTTTCTTTCCTTGATGAAGTGTAATTTAAAATTTGGGGGGAAAAGTGAAATGTTTATGCACATAAGTCTGTTGTATGTTTAACAGAGGCTCTATGTTGCAGTTAGGAGGATGATTTTCACTGCTATGGCTCTATGATGACTGTATTTCATTTAAAATAAAGTATTTTGCACTGTTTTCTATCAGTCCTCACAGCAGACTTTATTTAAGTGTGTGCCAGAAACTCAAATTAGGTATAAACCAGTGCAGTGTGTACACAAACACACACAACACATACATGTAAGTACAAGGGCACATGTTTAAATATCAGAAATAAGGTGGCAACAATGAAGAAATTATCATATTTATAAAAGGTCGAACAGATACTTATCTCCAGCATCATCAAATTCAAATTCAAAGTTACATATATTCAAAGAGCAAGAGGTGGGTTTTTACAACCGACAGAGAGTTTATTCTGGAAGTATTTTAACTACAGGATACCTATTCTAATATTAAAGGGTAGAGTATGTGGTACATATAGTCAGGTGTGTAGCACCAAATTCTGGGCCCCCATACATAAGCCTCCTGAAGGGCCCCCCACTCCACCCTAGACCCACCCCCGCCGCCTTCCAAACACACACACTGTAGTCTACCCTTAAGTTGTTTTACTGTGGTTTGTGAATTGTGTTGTTTTCAGTTTGAGCTCACAGTATTGGAGATCGCAAGGCCTATTAATGACCCCGAAAGTAGACTATAACACACATGTTATAATTTACTTCCTAGGTTACTTCAAAATATTGCTAAGGCTACAATAATATACAACCACACAAGACTCACCAGTCAGTCAGATTTTACTTTCAAAAGAAATTTAAACAGGTTTCCATAATGCCACACATGGCTTAACATTGCTGTGATGTGATGATGTTAAACTCTGGATCCTTAATAAACAATAAACAGCAACAAAATTCTACATCCAAAAACAAAACATGACTCAATAGTCATTATGACCTCCACTCAAGTCTGCAGTAATGGAGAATGGAGTAGCTGATCCACTTTCTGAAAGGGACTTTTGATTGAAAAGGTAAGATTTAGATTTGCTAACGGGTAATGGACATTTGCTGTATTATGTGCTAGGTTACTTATGCCATAAACTAGATTTTTAAATTATTATCAGCATCAATATCATCAATAATAACTGCTAAGCATGTTTTAAAATGAGTAGGCTGCTACAATAGTTACAAATAGCATTTTATAATAACTGTTATAAGTATTTAGCCTTCACCTAGAGGGCTATTGATTTTGGTGAGCTTTGATGTGTTAACAACCGTTAGCGAGTCCTACCAGGCGGAATGAACCATTTTGCATTTTTGCAAGGGGGTGCAGACAGGGGCGTTTCTAGACCCCCTGAATAATGATGAATTAAGTTCAGGACTACGGATCAGAAGAGAAATCTTTTATTAAACAATGAACATATAAAATAAATTATATATATATATATATATGAAATTGTGTAAAAAATCAGCCGGACTCTGCTCCCAAGTGCTCTACCAAGTGTCACCTATCAATCAATGTCACCACCTAGCTAGGCTGCTAGCTCGGCTAGGAGAAGGGGCGGGTTTTGAAGCAGTTTGCGAAGCCTAGCTCCACAATTCTTGAGAAATACATTTATGACCTATTTAATGTGTTTAGAAGAAAATGGCTGAATTCACTTTACACAGACTTTAATGTGCAGTAAACTTTTTTGGTGCTTGGTGGATGACTGGGAGTTTGGGATAAAGTGGCAGGCTGGCTGGCAGCACTACTTTTTTATAACACATAGCTTACACATTCCCACTTACCACTGTCACGTTTTTTCTTTTCATCTTCTTCGTGTTTTGTTTTTCTTTTCGTGTGCCCAGAGAGATATGTTCGCTTCATTTTTTCATCTGTGTGTTTAACAGGGACCGGACGACGATCCCAGCTAGTAGGGGGGCCCCATTAGGGAGATTCCCGACATGTCATTGCAGTGTCTACGGTGGTTTCAAGTTGTGTCGCTGATATGGAGCGATATCAGCCGTCAGTCGGGGCCCCCCTACTAGCAACTAGCCAGTGACAACTCGGAAAGGGCCCTGTGCGGGACATTTCCGATGCGTTGTCGTTGCAGCGTCTAAAGCAGTTCCATTATTTTGTCATTGACGTCAGCCGTCCCTCGGGGCCCCCTTCAGCTCGGGGCCCTAGGCAATTGCTTGGGTTGCCTGCCCCGTTGCAGCGTCCTTGGGTGCAGATAGTCTCAGACAGTCTTAATTTGATTAAAGCAACCTTTTTATTGAACTTTCATAGCAACTTTGATTTTATTTTAATATTTATGACGTCGTTTTTTATAACTGATATATTTAAACAAAAGCCAAGGGCCCCCGTGCTTGGGGCCCTGGTACATCATTCCAATTTTTCCCCCCACTTCGATGCCCGTGATCACCAGGCAGCACAGCAACCTTGCTACTGCAGTATAAACTCACACACACACATGCACAGTGAGCACAGGAACCAACCAGAAAAACTTTGATTGATCTGTTTAATGAAAATGTTTGATTAAACTGTCAAACTGTGTCTCATAAGAACAAATCCTGCAGTTTTAAAATAATAAAACCAACCTGAACTAGATCTAAATCTCAGAAAGTAAAAGTTCATCAGATTGACCTGCTTTGGGTATTGTTCACTAAATTCAGACTCTTTCTCAGTGGAAACCCATCAGAATTTAAAAAAAAAAAAAAAAAAAAAAAAAAAAAGGACGAAAAGGAGGAGGTAAGGTGCTGGGTATGCAGTGAGGGGGCGGGCGTGTTGGTTAATAGGGCCTATAGGCTTGCTGCATTGAGATGTTTTAATAGTGGTTGAACACTGCCAGAGCTGTTGTCTTCACCATAAATGGAGAAATATGAATAACCTCAGGAAGTAAAAAGTCTTCTGCTTCAGTTTGCACCTCTCTCACTAACATTTTCAGAGGAGTCCATTTGAAGGTGTGAACTGTACATGCGAACACCAGCAACGGTGAGTCGGAAATATTTACAATCAAAAACAGAATTCTGTGTTTTTAGTGGAGTCCAGCTCAGTTCTAGTTCTAGATGTGAATCAACTTGCAGGTTTTTTGGGTGTAATTTGGATTAGGGCTCTCAAATTTCATGAAAAGTAGATTTGTAGATTTGTAGATTTAAAACATTAACATGTAAATACACAAGATTATAGCCAGTGGCTAATTTCCATCTTTAGTCCCTGGGTGCAGGTTGATGTTAAAAACAACAACATGTAAAATAACATTCTTTAAAAGAAAGAAGAGAAAAAGGAAATAAAGAAAGAATAAAAATTCAAATAAAATAAATAATAATAATATGTAATCAGACAGATAAACAATGAGCAGAAAGCCTTGTTAGTCTTGACAGGACCAGAATTTGGGGGATCATAAAGTTTTGAGTGAGATAACATCTGTAAAAGTAAATGTAAGGTACCCAACATCAGACCTGGGTGGAATGAGTTCGTGGTTGAACAGTACAGTGAGGCAAGAGAGGCCTTTAGACTCTGGGCAGAGGCAGGTAGGCCTAAACAGGGGGTATTGCTAGAGATGAAAAACGCACAAATGTTAAATTTAAGTATGCACTTCTTTTTATTAAGAAAAATGAAAACATGATGAGAGCAGACTCTATGGAGTTAGATTTGTTTCATAATGTTGTGTGTGTGCAGATCGACAATCTGTGTGTAAATGTGTAATCTGTAAATATAAACACCTTCCAAAAATGATTTGTATACTCACAAAAATATTTTGCAAATATAAAACGGATCTGCAAATACACAAACAAATTCCACAAATACAAAAAATATCTGTGAATACATTAAATGAATTTACAAATAAATGAAAAGCATTTGTGAATATCTTCCTAACATTTACAACTTTCAAACAGGCATTTGTGAACTCAGTTTTTATTTGTGAATCGAAAAAACATTTGTGGATCTCAGTTCTACGCTTGTGGATTTGCTTTTTACACACACAGAGTTTTGAAACAAACTTTCCGCCGGTCCAAACGAAAATCCCCTCGTATCACTCGGCCATTTTATGATAGCAACTGATGACGTCATTTCTGCATTTCAAAGAGACTCACTTGCCAGAAAGCTACAGAATAACAACCTTACAGACTTCTGGAAAGATTAATAACATTAATAACTCATATCATCATCGGTAATCAATCATGAACATACTGGTCTCTCTGCAGATATGATAGTTAGGGCAGCAGATGTCTTTGATGCCATCAACATGTTGGATAACAACAAAGCCTGTGGTATGGACTTAAATATGCCAGCTATAAACTCTGCCCTTTGCTTTCTATGTGCTTTACTGGATGTCTGGTTCATGGTGTTCTGCCCAACACTATTATGTCTGTATTATTAGTGCCTGTGCTTAAAAACAAGGCTGGTAATCTCAATAGTATTGACAATTATCGGCCTATTGCATTAGCCAGTATTTTGTCTAAAGTACTGGAGAGAATACTGTTAACAAAGCTAGAAATGTATGTCTTTACTACTGACAATCAGTTTAGTTTTAAAAGAAAACATGGAATCTATGCTCTTAAAAAGATTGTATTCAAGTACACAAGCCTGAACTCATCTGTATTTCTTTGTTTTATTGATGCGTCCAAGGCATTTGATAGAATTAATCACGAGAAATTGTTTGTAAAATTGTTAGATAGAGGTACCCCTACATTTTTAGTGAGAATTTTAGTGTTTTGGTATGCCCATCAGACGTTTCAGGTCAAATGGGACAATGTTGTTTCTGGTCCATTCTGTGTTAGTATCGGAGTGCGAAAAGGAGGAATTTTATCTCCCATTTTATTCAATGTCTATATGGATGAATTATCAAATCAGTTAAATAGGCTAAAAACTGGTTGTCTTGTGGGCAACACTATAGTTAATCATCTTATGTATGCAGACGCCCTGGTCCTGCTCTGTCCATATAGTGCTGGGCTGCAGCAGATGTTGAAGGTGTGTTCTCAATATGGCCTTGATTATGATATAAAGTATAACTCTAAGAAAACCCACATTATGATAGTTAGAAGCATTGGGGACAAGAAATCTACTTTCCCAACCTTTTATTTGTCTGACAGTCCTCTTGCTGTTTGTGAAGAAATGAAATATCTAGGTCATGTCATATCCGATGACTGGACGGATGACAAAGACATCCATCGACAGCGCTGTAAAATCTATTCTCAAGCTAACATGCTTATAAGGAAGTTTTCTATGTGCTCTGACTCTGTGAAGTGTTCCCTGTTCAGAAGCTATATCACTCCATTTTATACTGTCCAATTGTGGTCTAACTATAAAAAAAAAGAGTATGCAGAGGCTCAAGGTTGCATACAATGATGCAATGAGGCTGCTACTATGTGTTCCTAGGTGACATAGTGCCAGCCAATTGTTTGTGTCCTCTAGAGTGCCAACCTGTGAGGCACTCTTAAGACAGCTGATATTTAGTTTTATGTGTCGCCTGGACAAGTCAGAGAACCACATAATGGAAGCCCTAGTCAGGCCTCTGAAAAGTTGTTATAGATACACGTTGAGGCTAAGACGGCATTGGTGCAATAGCTTGTATATTTTATAATATGCATTTCTTTTCTTTTGTATTCTTATTGAATCTCTCCTTTTTATATATATATATATTTTTACACTCTACATATGTGTTTAATGATGCATTGTGCAGTGAGATAAACAACTGTGCTCTGCTGCAAATAGCGGTTAAGTACAACAGGAAGCTACAAGCAGGAAACTGAGTCAGAGAACCAGTTGCTGAGGTAGTAGTTGCTGATGCTGCATTGCTTTCTGCAGCATTACTTTCCTCCTCTTCTTCTTTACTTAGCATTGTCCTCTACAGCCTCTTTGTGAGCAAGCAGGCTTAAAACTTTCCTTATTGATAAAGCTTATATGTAGGGCCGGCCAGGCTTATGCTGCTATAGGCTTAGATCGCTGGGGGACTCCCATGATGCACTGAGCTCCTCTCACCTCCTCCCTCCCTCCCTCCCTCTATCCATTTACATTCATGTGCTATGAATGCATTCACTAACTTACACTAACATCTTCCCCAGAGTTCTCTGCCTTCTCATCTCCCAGGTGGAGGTGGGAATGTTGGAATTGCCGTTTCCTGCCCTGGAACTACTATTTTCAATGTTGATTTTCATTTTTCTTCATTTCTCCTTCTCCCCTTAGCCCTTTCCCTCTCTCTCGTTCGCTCGCTCTCTCTCTCTCCCCACACAGAAACACCCCTAGCCAGCCGGTGAATTCAAACCTAGAACCCTTTTGCTGTGAGGCGACAATACCAACCACTGAACCACCACGCCGCACCAAAAAGGTGAGTTTGTGACAAATTTCCCTAATTTGTACATCATTGGACGGAGGTACAAGAACCCTCACCAGGCCCAGGCACATTAAGAATGCAGGGGCCATTTTACACATCCTCCATATGAAATAAATGCAACTTACAAAATCATCATCTCCTTGCAGTTTCACAAATGCTCTTTAGGGTCTCTTTATCACCAAGCCTGCACAAATAATCTAGGGGAAACACTGAATACTGAAACCTTGGATTGCCACAGACAGAGCACAGGTGTAACTAATAATAGGGATGAATTTGTTTGAGCCAGGTGTTCCAGGAAGGTCTACCTACTAGTAAGCCAGTATGCCACTAAGGCTCAAAGACTGGCACAGCTAGTCAAAAGAACAAGGTTTTTGTCAAAATGTTTGACACAGCATAAGTCTATGGCAATTTGCTGATGTGGCTATTTCACTCAGGACAGACAAGTAAATCAGAAATAATGATTTTTATTATAAGTAAAATGAGATAGACAAAGCCTTTGGCACTCCATGAGGACATCATCCCAGAACAGCTGAGTGAGATAGATAGATCCCCCCATGAAGTCCAGACACTGGCGGTGGTGATGCTGATTAAGTTGGATGTGAATGATGGCCAATGAAAAGATGGGACTGTTGATGCAGCAGAGGCTGGGGAAGTGGTTGGGCGCACATACAACTAGACATATTTTAAAAAGACCACAACTAGATGATGATGAAAAGGTGGCATTGCGCTATTGGGTAACATGAGTGTCAGGTGACAACTGAAACTCAAACTACGCCCCTTGAGCATTGATAAACAGGGAATAAGCGAGCATGCGGGACAGAGAGCAAAACTGGAAGGAGTTAGCACGATTATGCCTGTTATGTTATGTCTTCATGACTGAATTCTTGCTAAGCTTGATTTGTTTCTATTGTTGCCAATATAGTGGCAATATACAATCTCCAGGATTACAATATGCAAAAAGAAATTTTAAATAACTAAAAATGTTATAATATGTACAATGACTGATAACAAACTGCTCTCATCTTATGCTTGTATCACTAGTATAACAAAGAAACCAACGCTGTTATGGCAGATCAAGATGGGAAAAAGGTAAATGACAATAACATAAAATGAAATAATCTGCATTTTGAGAGAAGCTGCTTCTATACATTATGCAATTAAAAATATTTTAAATCAAATCAAAACACATTAGTTATCAAAATAGCTCAACTTTCTAAATGTGTTCACTTCCTACATACTAAACCATTTCAACACACACTTCAATACATTAAAGATTATCAACAAAAAAGTTTTCCGTAATTTGACTTAGTCATCAGAAAAAATATGACTTTTCTTCTTTCAGAGTCAGGAGGAGGACCTGTCTCTTGGCATCAAGGATCAGAGTAAGCACCAAGCTAGCGAGCCCTATCCATTTCATAAGTATAATCATACCAATAGATACACGGAGGGCAGCATTCTTAATATTCCAGAATCAGGTGCCTTAAACTATATCGAACCCTGCCATGAATACAAAGCTTTCATCAATACAACAGATGAAACAAAAATGAGCAAGTTCACTGATGAAGTTATTCGCTTCGCAGCCGCCTGCATGAATAGCCGCACCAATGGTACCATACATTTTGGTATTGGGGACAAGCCAAATTTCATCCATGGTCAAGTGCTAGGAGTAGTTGTTGAGGACAAAGAGGCTTATCTAAATGAGCTCAAATTTGCCATTGACAGGTCTTTTGAGTTTAAACACAAACAGGCTGCTCAAAAGTGCATCAAACCTCCTCGATTTGTTGGTGTCCTCAATAAGAATATGACATCCTCTGACAAATGTGTGATAGAAGTGGACATAGTTCCTGATTATGTGATCTGTGAAGAAAACATCTATCACACTTTCAACATGGACACAAAAAAAGCCAAGAAAAAAGAAAAAGGTAAAGACGCAGACAAAACTGAAACAAAACCCTCAAAGCAATTCTTTATCCGAGATGGTGGTAGCAGCAGGAATCTCCTCGTACCAACCACATCTGACAAACACATGGAGCAGTACAACCGGTTTATTCCCAGTGTGGCAAAACAATCACAACTCCGGAAACAAGCCGAAGAGAAGCCCCTCAATGTGATCAAAAACAGCAATCAGGGCTCTAGATTAAGTCAGATGATAACTGGTGGATCCCTCTCGTTAGACAAGTCACACTTTGAGCGTTATATAATAGTGACTAACAAGTCACACTCAATCCAGTTGGAATCACTGGGATTTCTTGTAGAACTCGACCCAACAGCTGTTTTGGACTTTGATCCAGAATCAGCTGAATGTGGATTGCAGAGTTACTTTGAACAGCAGAGTACAGTGAGTGTCCATTTACCATCAGAGTATAAAATCCCAGAAGGCATTGAGGACATTGCAGACATGTTTAAACTAACTAAAAAAACCAGATGGATGTTCTGCAACGGTGGTATCAAGGATGAGGTACCCTCAGATATAGACCAGTGGTCGAAGGACAAGGGAGCCTCCATCCAAGAAGTGATTTCATTCTTGTGCCGGAAAGATGTGTTTCCAAACAAGAGATTCCTTGTCATTTTCTTAATTTTATCTACTGTTAGTGAGCAGATGGATCCTCTTGTTGAGACTTTCAGCACATTCTTTCATGAGCTCAAAGGCACAGAGCAAATCCTTTGTATCTGTGACAATGAAAACGCATTTACATCCTGGAAAGACTTAATTAAGGCTCGTTGTGGAAACGACATCTCTGATAGATGCATATATGAGCTCAGCTTAACTGAAGTCAACGGCACTATCCTCAGCCTTTTGTCAAAAAAACGTAGATCAAGTCGTTTCCTAACCTGTGGTGGAGGAAGCAAAGTGCTTCTTAAAAAGAAAGTGGAGTGTAGCCTGAATAGCTTAGAGATTTTGTGTACGAACCAATGTGAAGGAGGTAATGAGGACAACATTCCCATTGAGGAGAACTTCTACAAAGGAGGAAAAGTGTCTTGGTGGAATTTCTATTTCTCAGAGCAGCCTGGATCAACACCGTTCATTAAACGAGATAAGTTTGACTTCATAAAGAAGACTGTGATACCAGATTTGTGCTCCTTGAGAAAACCCTGTGTGTTGTTCAACCTCATGCATGTTCCTGGATGTGGTGGGACAACTTTGGCCATGCATATTTTATGGGCTCTCCGGGACAGATTCCGTTGTGCCATTCTTAAAAACAGTAAAGCAGACTTTGCTGAAGTTGCTGACCAAGTGGTAAAACTTTTAACGCATGACCATGAAGAGCATTTACCACGGGTCCCAGTTTTGCTGATGATAGATGACTTTGATGATATGAAAAAAGTGAAATTCTTGCAGCAATTAATTGAAAAAGAATGCAAGAAGAAGGTCATTCAGTGCAAGTCTGCCCATGTAATTCTCCTTAATTGTGTGAGGGCAGAGTCCTCTGAAGTGACTGAATCAACGGACACTGTGTTCATTAGAAATGATCTCTACGAATTAGAGCAGAAACAGTTTGTTCAACAACTTGTAGAAATAGAGAAAACACACAAGAATGCTGACACGTTCTATGGTTTCATGATCATGAAGAAGAACCTTAAGCCAGACTATATTCAGCATGTGGTCCACAATACCCTGAAGAGCTTCAACAAGAATCAGAAACACGCACAACTCCTGGCTGTTTTAGCTTTATTGAATGTATATGGTAATGGCACCTCTCTCTCCAGCTCTGTGTGTCACAATTTTCTTGGTCTGCAACCTACATTAGTTTGTGGAACTGACAGTGTTGAAGAAAGATTTGATACATTTTCCACTTTAGTTGCCAGCAGAGCAGTTAAGGGAAAGGTACACAAGGCCGTGGAAATTATCCATCCAAGTTTTGCATGGTACTGTCTTCAGGAAATAACTCCCAAAATGACAATAGCTGAAATAATCAACCTACTCTTGACCACAGATGAGCTTTATGAGGATACTGAAGGCAAAGACATACTCATGCAAGACGTTCTTAGCATTTTGATTGAGAGACATTCAATGATGGCCAAATCTCAGTCTCATTCCATCGACCGTCCTTCCATTCTCAAGAGATTGAGTTAATGATTAAAAAAGATTTGAGAAAAATAACAGCATTGCTCAGTTACAATCTAAATACCATCACCGTAACGATTTCAACAACAATAATAATAATTATTATTAAAGCCGCAAGCGCCGATGGCGGGCCCTCGCTCACCCATGCCACCCGCGGGGCCTGAGGCATGGCGGGGCTGTGGCGTGAAGCAGAAAGTGAGAAAAAACCTGGAAGGAGGCCAAAAATGCAATGTTTCGTTCATCCAGTAGGGGGCAGTCACAGGTAGTTACACATATGGTCTGGTGTGGTCTGGTGTGTTCAGGGCGGCCACTCATCAGTCATGTGAAGTTTGGAGTGAATTGGACAAAGCATGAAGGAGTTATGAGCAGTTAATGGTTCATCCACCAGGGGTCAGTCACCAAATGTGGTGTGGTGCGTTCAGGGGCGGCCCCTCATCACTCATGTGAAGTTTGGAGTGGATTCGACAAAGCATGAGGGAGTTATGAGCAGTTAATGGTTCATCCACCAGGGGGTAGTCAGCACATGTGGTCTGGTGCGTTCAGGGGCGGCCCCTCATCACTCATGTGAAGTTTGGAGTGGATTGGACAAAGCATGAGGGAGTTATGAGCAGTTAATGGTTCATCCACCAGGGGGTAGTCAGCACATGTGGTGTGGTGCGTTCAGGGGCGGCCCCTCATCACTCATGTGAAGTTTGGAGTGGATTCGACAAAGCATGAGGGAGTTATGAGCAGTTAATGTTTCATCCACCAGGGGGTAGTCAGCACATGTGGTCTGGTGCGTTCAGGGGCGGCCCCTCATCACTCATGTGAAGTTTGGAGTGGATTGGACAAAGCATGAGGGAGTCATGAGCATTTGATGGTTCATCCACCAGGGGGCAGTAATGGGATGCGTGCAGGTGTGTTCAGGGTCAGTCCCTCATCACACATGTGAAGTTTCGTGGAAATGGGACAAAGCATGAGGGAGTTATGAGCAGTTGATGGTTCATCCACCAGGGGGCAGTAATGGGATGCAAGCAGGTGTGTTCAGGGTCAATCCCTCATCACACATGTGAAGTTTCGTGGAAATCGGTCAATGTTGATGCAAAAAATGGCACTTCCTGTTTCCACTAGGGGGCGACATAAGCCACACCCCTATCAGATGGAAGAGGTCTCCACCCTGGACCTGTGTATCAATTTTCATGATGATACGTGTTCAATAAAGCCATCAAAAAGCCAAACGTATTTTCATGGCGAGGAATTGATGGTAGCCACGCCCCCACAGGGACACGTTAGCAAAATTCCCTATGGGCATTTTTGGACTTTGTAGGGGGCGCTATTCCGCCATTCTGCGTCGACCATGTGCGACCACCCAAAAATATCGAATTTCGGATTAGGCATACTTAAACTAGCCTCCTACAACATCCTACACTCCAAAAATTAATTCCACAGTCACTCCCCTCTGGTTTTCCTCAAGACTCTTTCTTCGGTCCCATCCTATTTATCATCTATCTCCTTCCTCTTGGTCATATTTTCTGAAAATACAACATCCATTTCCATTGCTCTCCTTCTTTGTCTCTCGCTCTCCCCCCCCCCCCCCGGTCTGAGTTTTCTTGTCACAGGTACCCTTAGGACATCGTGGGGGGGCATCGTGTCCATGGCTCCTGACTGCAGTCTGTGGCTCTCGCCTCTCTTTTCACTTTCTCAAACCCAACCGGTCGAGGCAGATCGCCGCCCACCTACAGCCCGGTTCTGCCTGAGGTTTCTTCCCTTGAAATGGGAGTTTCTCCTTGCCACTGTTGCTAAGTGCTTGCTCATGCTGGGAATGTTGGGTCTCTTTATATTAAATTACATGAATATGAATATGAATAAAATTGAATTGAACAAGTACATTCATGACTCATATACTGTTTGCTTACCTGCAAATACACAGAGACATAGAGAAACATTGTTAGCAACACGTTTCTGTTCATGTCAGCACAACACATGTATGGATGCTGCCTAAGGTTTCTCCTGTCAGACAGCAATCATAAACCATACGCGCCATCTAGTGGTGAAACTTAGTTAATACATCAAAAATGTACAACGTGTAATCTAGTTGGAACACAATCATTTATAAATCAAACAAATCAGAGTACCTTTATCCTTTAGATTTTCTGAACAAGATTTTCATTGTTATTCATTTAAATATTACTCAGCATGACAAATTGAATCAGCTGAAAATCTTGATGACACAAACAGATCTTGACATTATGATTTTATCTGAAACTTGTCTAAGATGACCTGTGAATGACTCTGAGGTAGCCTTGGATGATGATGATGACTGTTGATAATGCTTTAGATCACAGCTTGCAACATACAGCATAATTATTTTACTGTATAATGATAGTAATAATAATAATGATAATAACAATAATAATATTAATAATGATAACTAAAAAACTAGCTCCACCTCCAGCAGCTACAACAGTAACATGCTGCTCTAACACTGATGCTTCACTATTAATAATCTAATGACGTCATATATAATAATATATCAGTCAGAGGGACCAAACCACTACTTTTACTGTAATACTGCATACTACATCACTCATAATACTGCAGTACTTTTACTGTAATACTGCATACTACATCACTCATAATACTTATGTACTTTTACTGTAATACTGCATACTACATCACTCATAATACTTATGTACTTTTACTGTAATACTTTAACTACATCACTCATATTACTTATGTACATTTACTGTAATACTTGAATTACATCACTGCATTATGTGGTGGTGGTGCCATGTAATGTGTTAAAATAACGTGCCAGCACCACTTTCAGGTTGAACGGACATTTGGCCGAATCACACAGACCAAAACAAAAACAAACATTCTGAACCAGGATGGAAATCCCAAAGGAGAACATGCTGGCTGTAGCATAGTCAAAGAAGCGTTATGCTCTGATAACATATCAGAAAATATATTATATATTGGTCCTTTACTACAAGGTATCCTGACAAGCGAAAGTTTCAAGTAGTCGCTGAGACAATGCCTGTCAGTCGTCCCCCAAATCTTGTTTAGTTTCCTTCAAAGTCCTTCCTTTTTCTGTGCCTATACAGTAGATTGCAAACTGGGAAAGCTGATGTAATATTATCAAAATATAAATAAAGAATTTAACTCCTGAAATTCAGCGTTAATGTAGACAAGAGGGCAAAGAAAGAATTGCCTTGAGTCTTGTTACTGCTACAAATTCCACCTTAATTATAATTAATGAGTGGCAAAGCTGGAGGATTGGGGGGAGTTGGGGTAATGAGGTATAGAGAACTTTACACATTTAAGAACAGAAGATAGAAAAGTTTAGTTTATGAGGAGGTTTCTACAGCTGATACTGAACTGAAAACATCCAACCCAGATGATTATGTGTCACAGTATAACTGTCATATAGACTTTCAGCTTTGTTGCTCAGTATTGGTCATACAGTATCCTTCAGTATCCTTCTATATATGAGAATAGATATCAGATATTAAATACCTGCAGCATTAAATTCTATTATAATTTCCCCCCAAATGCCAAACTGCTGCTCAGTAGGTTGTGTTCCTTGTAATATTAGAATAGGTTCCCATTAAAATGCCAATGTAAATTATTTTCAAGTTCACAGATTGTTAGCCCCTTATTTCATAACCTAACATCTTGTTCCCTTGTATAGACATGTATTTAATTACACTGTGTGTTGCAGGAGGTTATCTAAATAATTACCCAACTGTATGTGAATACTGTAAATGCAAAGAAGTCCACAATCTTGTAGTCATATTTACATAAGCTTAAAAGACACCAGACCCCAGCATAATCAAATTTAAATTCAAATTCAAATTCAAGGGAAGCTACATGCATTCGGAGAGGTGTGGCCTCTTGCTCTCTGAACGTACCTTTAAATCCATGTTTTCCCTTTGCTTGAGCTCCTGGTGGTGTTAGTACACATTTGTAAAAAACAAACAACAGAAATGAAAAATAGCATAACAATCTTTGAATGGATTGCATTCAGGATGTCATCATGGCTGGTGTGTATGTACTTAAAAGGTAGATGAGAGTCTACCTTTGTAACAATTTGTAACAAAATAGGTTGTTAATTCTGTTGTTTCATTCATCAACAAGTTTGATTTACTGTTTGTCTAATTTCTCTAATCATCATTTTTGATCACATCCAGTAGGCTATGACTATTGTCTTGGAATATTATTATAGGCTTTAACAGCTTGTAGGTGTCACTAAATTAACATGCCTTACCCTTTTCTGTCTCAAATACACACACACACACACACACACACACACACACACACACACACACACACACACACACACACACACACACACACACACACACACACACACACACACACACACACACACACACACACACACACACACACACACACACACACACACACACACACACACACACACACACACACACACACACACACACACACACACACAAGTCTTGTCAACCAAAGTCTACTCACCAAATACATTTTATCACAATTATGTAGTATGACCATAAATGCAGTGGTGGAAAGTAATAAAGTAATTTACCTAAGAACAATGTTGAGCCTTGTACTTGATGACTCAAAACAAGTGAAACAAGACAAGTCAGAACTTAATACAATGAACAACATGAGAGGAATACATGAATCATGCAACAAGACAAAACAAACAGACATTGAGATTTAATAGTTGAAAAAAACTCAGATGGATTCCTGTGTGTGTAGAGGAGCAGTTGGAGGAAGTTATATACACAAAGACATGAATAACAGAGTATCAATAATAAACAATAGTAATAATGCTGATAGTAATGATAATCAAAATACATTCTGTGTAGCAGAATTTTGTTTTTATTTCTTATTTCTTTTTCTCACGACCCCTCAGATTTATCTGCTGACCGTTTAGAGGGGCCCGACCCCTAGGTTGGGACAGTTAACTTTATTGGGTTTTTATTGTCTGCTACAGCAACCATATCTGTTCTGTCATTGGTGGGAAAAATGAGAGAAATGTATAATTTATATGTTTTGGTTTCATGATAAGCCCCCCCTCTTTGCATCAGCCAATTTGCAGATTAAACAGCTCTTAATCAGCTGGACTGAGCATAAACAAACAAACAATAGAAAAAAACGTATTTGCAAGCATCACTTCATTCATTTGTGGTCCTAACTCTATTGCTTAGGATAACTGTGAATGCTAAAGCTCTATGTCCGAGTATGGCTCAATTTTGTAATGCACCAAACGAAGGAAACTGATTTTGTCTCGATTTCACAGGAATTACGGTAAAAGGAAACCCACACGCAATCAGGTTGCTCACACACTCACACACTGTCTTCCTTGAGTTTCATTTCACCTGAAACAACCGCCCAGCTGGGGATATAAAGGACTGTTTGACCTCATTTGGCACTGATCGTCTCTCCTCTCTGCAAACAAGCAAGTAAAACATTTCATCGATTTTTTCTGGAAGAGTCTGTCACATCAAACCTGTTTGAAGACCTCAAACGACGAGGAAGCAGCAACATTACAGTAAGTGTATGCGACATGTCTGTAGTTTTTATTAGAGCCCGAGTCTGAAAAATGTACAATTAAGACCAATGCAATGTCTTTTCATGGTGCAGTCCAGATCGGCTGATGTGTAACTGCATCTCATGTACTTTATTTTTACGGGCGTTTTTGGTTGTGATTTAAAATCCACTATGGCATTGAATTGCTTCATAGTTGATCATCATTCTGACATAACTCCAATGACAGTGTTATTTTCAGACAGTCTTTGCTGCAGACCGACTACCGTGTTGACATTTTCCATTGCGCAGATATTTCACAGTTACAGCTTCTTCCTCTTCCCCAATTCCTCCCCTCTCAGCCGTCATCAGGAAGAGCAGCAGCCTATTATCAGTCTGGCTATCTCATACCAACCTTTAAGTCTTAAAAATAATGGTAAATAAAATGGTAGCTTATTTACTATGGATTTATATATTAAAAAGGAGACAGTGTTGTTCCCTTCATATGGTAAATGATGTCCACTTCACTTCCTCATAACTTACAGTGATGGTTCCTGAAACTGTCACCTGATATAAATCCAAGAGAACTGGTATACACAACATCAAGGTGCGTGAGTGTGCAACAGCATACATGTAAAGTACATCTGCTTCATCAAGCGTTAACAAATGTTGATTATTATATACTATCGTATTAAAGATAACGATTTCTTTATTGTCATTGTACAGAACATACAACGAAATTCAGGTGCGTTCAAGACCGGACTCGTATATCAAAAATAAATAAATAGAAATAGTTAAGAATACATAAAATGCATCTATCCATCACTCATATACTCTCGTCTTCACAGTATGAGACAATATGCAACTCCTTTGGACTGTCATAAGCAGAGCACAGTTGTAATAATATTGATGGTTAGGTTCAGGTGTTCCAGGAAGCTCTACCTGCCAATAAGCCTGCATGCCACTCAGGGTCAGAGACTGGCACAGTGAAGGCATTGTTGGTGTTAGTTTGGAGTCACACTTCAAAATGTTTGCCACAGCGTACGGGTTTGTTTCTATAGTGGCCATTATGCAGTAATTACACATCAATATGCATGAGTAATTGTGACAGTAGACAATTTAAAAAGAGCTCACTTTCATTAATATTTAAAAGAAAAGAAAAAGGAAATTAAAATAAAAAAGAAAACACTACCTCAATTTGAATTGTGCAGGCATGCAAATGTGTGCAGAAGGAGAATCTAAAAAATCATAAAATGTACAATTTTAAAGAGCACAGACTACAGGAAAGAATGAATAGTGTATTCCAGTATTCCTTTGAGCTCAAACTGAAGAAAGTCACGTCCTCTAAAACATATTCTCTCATTTAAGGCTTTCGCAATAACCACAGTGTGTCAAAACTGCGACTACTGCCTGTAATGTTTTTAATAAAACACTTGAGAAAACTCTCTGTTGGCATGCTCAGCCATTTAATGTGTTTTAACAACAGGTCGTATACATTCTTCTTCTACGCTACTTACTCATGTGTGTCTATGCAATGTAACTGTACCACACAAGTAGAACTCAGGACTAGGCTGCCAACTGGTGGATGGAAGAGCTAATTGCTCCTATCATCACACTGCCGATATAAAAACTTTTTTACATAACATATAATGCATAAAACGATGCTTGAGGTGATTCAGACATGGTGTCATTATATAGTTTGTCCAGCAGAGTGCGCTCTGACTATTGTTTACAGTACTGTTAGTAGGCCAGTGTCAGAGCTGATGGTTGGAGGACTTGGAGTCGAGCAGTGTCTCCACAGTAAGTTGTTAAAGAATTTGCTAAGTACATACTGAGAAGTTAATAAACTATGACCACATCATTTTTCCTCTTCAATATAACTGTTATAACATGAAGTCATTTGCTTCTCTTTGATGCTTCTCATGTGTTTGCTATGTTAGCAGCTACAGTTTATCAGTATAGTAGTAATGTAGCAGACGGACAGGTTAGCATCAGAGCAGCTTTCTGTAGCTCAGCAGACGGAGGACTGAGGTCTGTTCAGTGTTGATTTCATCCTAAATTGTGAACGAGCTGATGAGACGCAAAGCTGGAAAGTAAACAAACAACATTCCTATCTTTTACTATCTGTGATTATTATCACAGATATCACAGACAATGTTGTTTGCAGAATACAATGCAACACCGCTGCCACTCTTAATTTTCTTCACTTGGCAGCAGAGTTACTGTTTGTGACTAGCTACTAATGTTATACATGAATGGTGAAATATTGATAAAGATGATATATTTGGATAAGCAAGAAAAAAGCGTCTCTGATTGGAGTTCAGTCGATTGAAATAATGACTGATACTGCACAGCACCTTTGTTTATTTTGCTGTTTTATTTTGATTTATTTCTTATTATTATTATGTTATTTATTTAACAATGTATAATGTTAAATGTACTTTATTAGTTGCTTGTTTAATAAAGCAGCCTTCTGACTACCTTTGCATACTCATATCAGTGCAAAATCGGTGAAAAATCCACATAGAAAAGGTCTACTTTCATTCCAGTTCAAATATGTATTATATTGGCTACCATAATGGTTATTGGTGAATTTTTCCGCTCTAAAATCAGTATCGGTTTCAAAAATCCCATATCGGTTGGGCTTTATGTGTTTCACACCATTTATCCTACCGCAAAATATTTAATATGATGATTTTCATTGACTTCATGTGTATCTGTCCAATTAAGTTGGAACTTCTAAATTTGCTTGTTAAAAACATTGTATCACCTACACAGTTCTTTCTATATTGAATATCTTTAATTTACTCAAATTTAAGATGAGACTTGGCACTTTAATCTACTATCCAGGACTTTGTCTCAAATGGAGTATTATGAAGCACTGAGCCTGAAGAACATAAGATGTGTAACGAACCAAATACTAGGTAAGGCCCACACCTGAATACTTATATCTACTTTCTTTCTTATTTTCAGTCTTCAACTACTTTTGTGAACGGTGAGCCAGGATTTTGTGATGGATGATCAGGAAAAATTAAGGTAAAGCTGAAATCTGTTTCATTCTGTGTTACAATCAGTATAGTGTCTAGTCGTCTATTGTTAATTGCCCCTATCTTATGCTTGTATCATTAGTGATCTACGATTGTGAAGAAGGAACCAACGCTGTTATGGCAGATGAAGGCGAAAAGAAGGTAAATAACAGTTGAAATAATCCATAAATGTCCACTACTTCCTGAACTTAATACAGCTCCTTTATTTTCCTATCTTACATTATTGGACACACTGATTGATCCAGATGTGTCTGACCATTGTTGTTGTCACTAGTGAGGTTAGACACACCTGGATTAATCAGTTTGTCCAATAATGTATGACAGGAAATAAAGGAGCTGTATTGAGTTCAGGAAGTAGTGGAGCTGTGCATAAAGTTCATAAAGCACAGCCCCACTTAGAATATTTTTCACCAGCCGCCACTGTTTGTAATGGTTTACTTTCTATGTACCAAACCACGTCAAGTAGTTGTGCATCAACATACCTAAGTGCAGTAATTTGATTTGAAAATGTGGATAAATAACAGCACTTTTTTTTTTAGGGTCAGGAGGAGGACCTGTCTCCTGACATCAAGGATTGGAGTAAAAACCAAGTGAGACAATGGGCTCTCGAGTTGAAGAGTGTGGATGATGCCGTTGCACAAATACTGTTTCAGCAGGACATTAATGGACCTAGTCTTTTGCTTTTAGATGCAGGCGACTTAATTGCAATGGGTGTGACTTTTGGACCAGCAAAACTTATCATTCATGCCAGAGATGAGCTAGTGAAGTTAAAGAAAGAGGAACCAGCAAGTTTTAGGAACCAACCTGGGAGACCGTGCAAACCCTATCCATTTTATAGGTATCATGATACCTATAGATACATGGAGAGCAGCATTCTTGATATTACAGAATCAGGTGCCTCAGACTTTGTCGAACCCTGCCATGAGTACAAAGGTTTCACCAATACAACAGATGAAACAAAAATGAGCAAGTTCACTGATGAAGTTATTCGCTTCGCAGCTGCCTGCATGAATAGCCGCACCAATGGTACCATACATTTTGGTGTAGGGGACAAGCCACAATTCACGCATGGTCAAGTGCTAGGAGTAGTTGTTGAGGACAAAGAGGCTTATGCAAATGAGCTCAAATCTGCCATTGATGGCTATTTTGAGTTTAAACACAAACAGGCTGCTCAGATGTGCATCAAACCTCCTCGATTTGTCGGTGTCCTCAATAAGAATATGACATCCTCTGACAAATGTGTGATAGAAGTGGACATAGTTCCTGAGTCTGTGATCTGTGGAGAAAACATCTATCACACTTTCAACATGGACACAAAAAAAGCCAAGAAAAAAGAAAAAGGTAAAGAAGACAAAACTGAAACAAAACCCTCAAAGCAATTCTTTATCCGAGATGGTGGTAGCAGCAGGAATCTCCTCGCACCAACCACATCTGCCAAACCCATGGAGGAGTACAACCGGTTTGTCGATAGTGTGGCAAAACGATCACAACTCCGAAAACAAGCCGAAGAGAAGCACCTCAGTGTGATCAAAAACAGCAATCAAGGCTCCAGGTTAAGTCAGATGATAACTGGTGGATCCCTCTCGTTAGACAAGTCACACTTTGAGCGTTATGTAATAGTGACTAACAAGTCACATTCAATCCAGTTGGAATCACTGGGATTTCTTGTAGAACTCGACCCAACAGCTGTTTTGGACTTTGATCCAGAATCAGCTGAATGTGGATTGCAGAGGTACTTTGAACAGAAGAGTACAGTGAGTGTCCATTTACCATCACAGTATAAAATCACAGAAGGCATTGAGGACATTGCAGACAAGTTGAAATTAACTCGAAACACCAGCTGGGTGTTCTGCAACGGTGGTATCAAGGATGAGGTACCCTCAGATATAGACCAGTGGTTGATGGACAAGGGAGCCTCCATCCGAGATGTGATTTCATTTTTGTGTCGGAAAGATGTGCTTCCAAACAAGAGATTCCTTGTCATTTTCTTACTCTTCTCAACCGTAAGTGAGCAGATGGATCCTCTTGTTGAGACTTTCAGCACATTCTGGCAGGAGCTCAGAGGCACAGAGCAAATCCTTTGTATATGTGACAATGAAAAAGCATTTACATCCTGGAAAGACTTAATTAAGGCTCGTTGTGGAAATGACATCTCTGATAGATGCATATATGAGCTGAACTTTGCAGAAGTCAATGGCTCTATCCTCAGTCTTTGGTCAGAAAACCGTAAATCCCAGCGTTTCCTACCTGGTGATGGAAGAAGCAAAGTGCTTCTTGAGAAAAAAGTGGAGCGTAGCCTGAATACCTTAGAGATCTTGTGCATGAACCAATGTGAAGGAGGAAATGAGGACAAAATTCCCATTGAGGAGAACTTCTACAAAGGAGCAAAAGTTTCTTGGTGGAATTTCTATTTCTCAGAGCAGCCTGGATCCACACCGTTCATTAAACGAGATAAGTTTGACTTCACAATGAATACAGTGATACCAGATTTGTGCTCCCTGAGAAAAGCCTGTGTGTTGTTCAACCTCATGCATGTTCCTGGATGTGGTGGGACAACTTTGGCCATGCATACATTATGGGCTCTCCGGGACAGATTCCGTTGTGCCATCCTTAAAGACAGCAATGCAGACTTTGTTGAAGTTGCTGACCATGTGGTAAAACTTTTAACGCATGACCATGGCGAGCAATTACTACGGGTCCCAGTTTTACTGATGATAGATGACTTTGAAGACATGGACAAAGTCAATGACTTGCACCTACTCATTGAAAAAGAATGTGTGAAGAAAGACATTCAGTGCAAGTCTGTTCAGGTAATTCTCCTCAACTGTATGAGGGCAGAGTCCTCAGAAGTAACTGAATCAACTGACACTGTGTTCATTGGAAATGATCTCTCTGAAGGGGAGCAGAAACAGTTTGAGCAAAAACTTGTAGAAATAGAGAAAACACACAAGAATGCTGACACGTTCTATGGTTTCATGATCATGAAGAAAAACTTCAAACCAGAGTATATTCAGGGTGTGGTCCACAATACACTGAAGAGCTTCAACATGAATCAGAAACATGCCCAACTCCTGGCTGTTTTAGTTCTGTTGAATGTCTACTGCAAAAGGTCCTCTCTATCAGTCTCTCTGTGTGAGGAATTCCTTGGTCTACAACCCAAACCAGTTTGTGGAACCACCAAAGTCGAAGAAGGATTTGGGAAATTTTCCACTTTAATTTCCAGCAGTTCAGTTGAGAGTAAGGTTGTACACAAAGCTGTGAAGATGATCCATTCAAGTATTGCAAGGCAGTGTTTGCAGGAACTTACAACAACACACAATGTAAGTAAAGCTGAAATTACTGACCTTCTGCTTACAACAGACAAGCTTTATGAAAGCACTCAAGGCAAAGAAAAACTCCTGCAAGATGTTCACCACATTATGGTGAAAAGAATTTATTCAGTGGAGGATTCTAAGTTCTCACCACTAATTCAAGAGATTGCAAGTGAAACACCAGGACAAGAAGAGATGATTCTATTGAGTGCATCAAAAAGATTTGACAAAGATGCTGTCATCTCTCAGTTAGTTGCCAGGTACTATTACCTAAAAAAGAAGAACTTCACAGAGGCCAAACTTTGGGCTCGCAGTGCAAGAGATCTTTCTAAAGACAGCTCATACATGGCAGACACATCAGCACAAGTTATCAAGCATGAACTGAAGAATGCCATTGCAAACTGCAAAGAAGAGCCTATGCCTCATGAAAAGTTGAGCATGTTTCTCAAAGTGGCTCAGTCAGCAATAGATGCATTCAAAGAAACACAGAGTCTTGCAAAGAAAGAGTCAAGTCTGCGACTACAAACCAAGAGAGACAACTGCCCTTTTAACACAGCAGGGTGCCTGGGAGAGATTCAGGTAGGAGTACTTGTCATTGATATACTGCAAAAGACACCTGTATTTTCCTCAGAAAATGTCCGCCATGACATACTGAGTAAGGTTCTGTCTGGCGATATCAAACTTCAAGATGTAGAGACATGTGATCAAAGGCAACATAAACACAGATCTTACTACATCATTCTCAGACACTTTGAGGATTTACTGTACAGCCTCAAATTCAGGATGAAGATGAACTTCGACTTCCTTGAGAAGTTCCATGTGAACTTGGGTTCCAGATCTGGAATGAAAGACAGTCGGGAGCAAGTAGTCCAAAATGAGCTTTTCAGATGTTTCAAACAATATGCAAGTCTTTTCTGCAAGACAGATTCTGCATCTCTGCTGAAGAATAAAACCATGTGGAACATGCTGCAAGTACACGAAGCAAGGCAATTCCTGGAGAGGCAAAAAGCTGATACCTATTCTGGGATTCTGAATTGTCTCTCAAAAGACACCTCGGCTGAAATCTTGGAGAAGATTATTAAACTGTATGTTTTTATTCGTCCATCTGGCCATACTGTGAAGGAGAGGATCAACTACATCTATGTGAACGTTGTGTTGAGTCGTATAAAACTGGAATCACAATGCATTCTGCCATACCAGAGATTAATTGATCTACTTCACCAAGTCATGCTTGAGCAAATTCCATTAAGTGAAAATTTGCCCGCGATGTTCATTGCAGTTGTGCTGTTGTGGCCACAGGAGAACGATCCAGTATGGAGAAGTTTGGGGAATTACATCTCACAGATGAGGACATCTTACCATGTCACCATGAAGGAAGTGTACAATGGTAAGAGGCCCATTGTACATTTCTTTCTTGGAAAGAAGTGGGGCTATGAAAGACTGGTACATCTTAGGGAAATCAAAAGGTGCTGCATGGTTGAGGAGGGACAGTTTGCCTCTATGTGGGAAAATGGCAGTCTGTGGAAAGACAAGAAGGTGCAGCAGCTCCTTTGCAGAGTTACTGGTGAGGTGAAGGGGAAGTTCATACTGACAGCTACTTGTGAACCAGGTCTGAAGCTTGAAGTCACTCCAATGTTTCGATCGCAGCTTAGCGGGACTACCGAGAGGTCCAAAGTGTCATTCTTCATTGGCTTCTCAATGAGAGGCCCTGTTGCGCTTGACATTAACTAAACCTTGAAAGCAGCCTTGATAAGAAAATACCTAATAATAATAATACTAATAATAATTCAACTACTAATAATAATGTCAGTAAGCAGTCTAATCATGTTGTTACATGAAATGTAATAATCTTCATTAATTTTCGCCTTTGAACCTGCATGTTACATTATTGATGTAACTACTTTGCTTGGTTGAACAATGTCTTACTTATACTCAATGTCTCTTATATTTTCAAACACTGAATACTGAAATATTTTTTTTTCATGTTTATTCATAAACTGATATGATTGTTTTTACATTGGAACCAGTATTCAATTACAACCTTTTGTCATGTTTTGCATTAACAGTATAACAGTATGGTAATAAAGTGTCAGAGTAAGTAGTCTAATCATATTGTTCCATGAAATGTAACAGTCTTCATTAATTGACACATTTACTTTTTGGTTAAAAAAGGGTATTTTAACACCTATGTAAGAATTTGCAAAGTTTTATGTATGTTTTTTACTTTTGAACCTGCAGTTTATTTTATTGATGCAACTACTTTGCTTTGTTGAACGTCTTACGTACATTCAATGTTTTTTTTTATATTTTCAAGCACTGAATATTGAAATGAGATTTAAAAAAAATGTTTATTCATAAATTGATATGATGTTTGCAATACAGTATACATTTGTCATTGTTATTATTTGTCATTATGTTACAGTACTTAAGCAATTTTGTTTTAAACAGCATTCCATGAAAAACAAGCAACATCATTGATTTTTACCTTTTTTTCCCTAATAAAGATTTACTGTAACATTACCATGGGAAATTTGTTATGAATTTAATGCACCATGCACACAAGTTGTTGTAGCCCAGAATACATTTGTTTGAGCAAGTTTTTAAAAGTTCAAAGGTTTAACATTCTTGTGAATTTATGTACACAGGTGACTGCAAGAGCATGAGAATTACAAGCAGTTAATGATGAAAGAACAAAGCAAAAGATTAAAGTAAATAAATCAGCTTCAATTATGCCCAAGAAGTTTCCAGTATGTATAAACAAAAAATATAAATTAGTATTTAGTGCAACACATTAGTATCCTAAAAATCAATGTATTATGTATTATACTAAGTTGTTACCAATACAGCTACAAAAAGAACATTACACAAATTAAATTGAGTAAATTATTTCAGTATGTACTGTACAGTATAACACTTAGTTACAGTCACATTGTCCAGCTGAGGATGTACTACTTGTGTCACACACAAGGGGGCGCCACATGCTCAGAAATGACAATGGGTTATGTGTTCAACAGAGACTATGGTGGCCCATATTACATATTAGGAGACAGTTTTTAGTTTGCCCAGTGTCCTAGACCTATGATAACACAAATATGAGTCCACTTTGGATTTGATACTATTTAACACTAATCAGATGGGTTAGGGTTAGGGTTAAAGTTAGGGTTAGGGAAAACGTGCTTTTAATGTAACATATTTAAATATATAGCAAATGGCCATAATATGAGTATACAGTTTGATGTCTTACAGACTGAAATGTATGTCATAAAAATGATTCACAGGTTTAGGATTTCCTCATTTAAAGGTGCATAATACCAACAGACCAATGGTTGTCAGTGAACTTGAGGGTGGAGATGAATGGTGCATCTCTGTGATAGATGACAGACAGTTACTTGGTCACCACACAGAAGAACCACCACCTCCCTGGATGATAGACGGTCTGACTTGTGGTGTCATCTGAGGTTTCATATTACCATTTCTACTGTCCATAGGCTTGCACATGCACAGAAGCTCCCGTGTGGGGTGCTGCAGAGGTGGGTCATGATGATAAGCGAGGTGTGGAACCTGTTACTGAATATGCATCGTGCTTTGTGGCCTTTCTGAGTGCAGGTTCCCAACCTCAGGATACGTGTCACACGTGTCAAAGCAGCAGATGGCTCAACAAGAGACAAACATCTGAAAGAGATTGTGTGCCGAGATTGGAGTCGATACTTCAGCGTTTGTTCAATTTTAATATTTTCATCTTTAAGAGAAAAAGAACACGATTTTAAGACAATGTAGATATGTTGCTGATATGTTTCAGAAGACATCTTTTGGATGGGGGTCAAAAAGTAAATTCTGTTGATCAGTGTGTCTTTTCTAATAGATATTGTAGTGTAAGGGAGCTGTATGAATGAGATGAGAAAACAGAAATACATGTCCACTCCAGTACTACAAAGAGAAATGAAGGTTGACCACCTGAAATGCAAAAAGGGCCAAGTGAGAAAATTGAGCTGCATCCTCATATGGGCTGTCTGGCTTCTGTGTCTCTTCAGAAGTGTCATTTTCATTAGACATATCATTGTTGGGGGTTTTTTTGGGGACGATTTGGGAATATAACATCTAATTTGTCAGGAATGTACAGTAAAATTACTTGACATCATAGTGTCTTTCATTGGCAACATACAGTAGTGTTCAATGAAGGAATCCAGAAGCAGTGAAATTGCTCTCACAATGAATAAAACCAAACCCAACAAAGAATTGATCCTTATATAAAATACCCAAAGCCTGATTTGGCTTCTTCCTCTGTGAGCTCATTTTTTGTCCAAAAACACAAAGGAGTCACACTAAATGTTCCCTCATTACTATGAACACTGTACTTTATTTTGAGACGATCCCACATACACTGTCTCACTACCCAAAATACTCACTAGCACCAAATGTGTATTAATCCACAGCTGAAAAATGCACCATTCATATATTTATTTGAGTCATATCTGCTAAAAACTAAAGTGGCTGCCTGTTTTTGGAAATACATGACACAGATAATATGGGATTTGTAGTCACTAAACGGGGGTGAAAAGTCAGGATGATTCTGCCCGTGACTGACAAAGGCCCTAAGAAATCTAAAAATATTAGTTAATTTCTCTATTAGCATATCATCATTAATAGGCATTAATATAATATTTAATTTACAATTAAACTAATGCATTTAACTAAGGCTTTATTTGCATGCATGTCTACACAGTGTTATATATTATCACAGCTCAGTGTCAGTAAATATTGTACAGTTAGTATTAGACTACAAGAGAGTTGCAAGCCTTCACAGGTAGAGGTGTGGTTACAGAAATTGTGCATGGTTGGCGTGACCTGTGTGTAGTGGTGGGGCCCAATGTGATGTCTTTTCATGGGGCCCAAAATTCCTTTAAGTGAGGCCTGTGTGTGTGTGTGTGTGTGTGTGTGTGTGTGTGTGTGTGTGTGTGTGTGTGTGTGTGTGTGTGTGTGTGTGTGTGTGTGTGTGTGTGTGTGTGACATATTTCTTCCTCCCCTGTAGAGAGCGTACCCGAGCTGTGTAGCACTGAGCTAATCTCACAGCCGAATCTGACTAAACCCTTTGTTGCGGGAAAGAAATGAAATATTCTCTTCTCACTCTCTCTCTCTTCTTCTTCTTTTTCTTCTTTGGCAGCCCGATGAAATTTTCATTTTTGAGGGACTGAAAAGCACGTGTGTTCCTTCAATGGTCAGTGGGGATGAAAATGATCCTGATCATCTTGCGCCATCCTGCCATAAAGTGCA
Organism: Scomber scombrus; assembly: GCF_963691925.1. Lineage (NCBI taxonomy): Eukaryota > Metazoa > Chordata > Actinopteri > Scombriformes > Scombridae > Scomber > Scomber scombrus. The sequence continues at coordinate 27,353,843 of NC_084982.1, forward strand.
GCTGTCCACTCTACATTAACACATCTGTGAAAAGCTGAGCCAGCCGAAAAATTGGAAGAAAAACTCACGGTCAGCTATGCCATCGGAGATTTCGCCTTCACAAATGTTTTTCGCTCCGTGGAATGCACCGTTCTTATGATATATTTCTGTAATTGTGATCTGGATTTAGAGGATTGGAAACATTTCTGACTCTTTGGTTTACATGAAAAGAACAGACAGCAGAATGCCACAGATTGTACTGTTTCGCTTGCTTTTAAGTAATCAAAGCTTTAGTAAATGGATCTGTACGATAGTTTCCCACAACTCTTACCAATAGTTCTCATCAAGCCTAAAATACACCATGGTGACCCCTCCTCCCAAAACTCCACTATCACCCAACCCAACCTCCCTCTCTGTCTGTCTGCTGGCTCTGAATTATAACCTTTGCACACTGCCAGCGAGCACAATGTGACGATTGTGATTGTATTTTAATTCTGATGGAGAAGTGAAAAAAGATAGCTTCCTCTGAGAATGGGTTAGATTTATGGGCCTTGTCCTGGCTGCTGGCCCCACATCCTCTCTGATCTGCTTTTACTCCGACGACCCCTCGACCCTTGGGGGTCATTAGAGAGCCCCTGAATGGTCCGGCTGGCTGCCAGCCCATCTCACACTGCTTGTTTTCCAATCAAATCACTATATTTAACGGGGACACGAGCCCAGGGCCAAGTCCAAACCGACATCTGTTTGAAATTGTTTCTCGCAATTATTTCACACAGAAGTTCTCCCTCTGCACCCCCTTCCGCACTCCTCGCCCCACCTTGGTCTTTTGTTTGTTGTTGCTTGTTTTCAGCAAAAAACCTCCCCCTCTGGATTGCTAATGGACAGAAATGAGAGGGAGAGAGAGAAAGAGAGAGAGAGAAAGAGAGAGAGCGAGGGAAGTGGGGGGTTTTTGGGGTTGGGAAGCTCGTGGTGGCTCCTGGAATCGCTGTCACAGAGACGCAGCAGCCAGAGGAGAATAGGAAAACCAGCGAGGGCTTTTTGATTCAGCACAAAGCAGGTTTTTCACTCTGAACACAGGGAACAGCTTTTGCACTCAGGGGCCCTGTAACGCTGCCAGCTCACATGACGTCTCCATCAAGACTGTCAGTCTGTGGCTTTAATGCCCTGGTGGCAGCATGGATTAATAAACAAGTCTAATCTGATTTACCTTGAAAATCGCTTATTATAATGATTGTTGGTTGGATTTTTTCTCTTTTGCCTTTTTGTTAAGACTAAAAAGAATGTGAAATCAAAGTGTTTTGTTTAGGTTTATGTCCCTGCAGGGGACTAAACTGAACATAATCAGCTGAATTGCTCCTAAAATTACACATTTTCTGGAAATTCAAACACAGTAATTGTGTGTTTTTGTGTGTATAACACTCATGACATTCTTACTGTAAGCACTAAAAAAGGACTGTCATCCTCATTAAGCCGCCTGTCAGCCATTTTTCCCCCTTGTATAACTGGCTCAGGACCAGAGAGCTTTCCCTCCTTTGAGACTTTGTTCAAACAGTGGACTTAGCAGAAAAGGTCAGACCAAGACCTCTACCGAGATCTGTCATCCACTCATAAGGCTGCTCTGTGGCTTTGAAACAGGATGAGGCCACATATCTGAATATTTCTTCCACCACAGTTAGTTTTGCATTTGGACATGATTCAAAATACTTGACTAATTAAAGTTTTGACCTGATGATGGCGCTAGATCAAAAGTTAACCCGTATATGTTGTTGAGGGTCAAATTTCACCCTTTTTTTTTTACATTTGAGAGCTGTAAAAACACCATATACACAATTTTTAACTGGACTTTTCCTAATGTGAACTACGCTATACAAAAAAGGAAATACAATCCACCTTTTTTTTTTTTTTAACTTTTGTGCAGCTGATACATATTTTTATACATGCAAATGTACAAGTTTGACCTAAAAAAAAAAAAAAAAAAAAAAAAAATCAGCATTCAAACATGTTGTATTCATCATGTTCTCCTGGACAATAAAATAGTGATTGTGAATGTCTTTTTTCCATAAAATTAATCAAACACTTATTAAGTTTTACCAATTCATTTATTTCATGACATGAAGGTCTGTACAAACTTTCATGACAATCCATCCAATAGTTATTTGGAGACCATTTTTTTGCTTATCTGCAGAAGACTTTGAAATATGTGCAGGTTTTCAAATCTGTGCCGAGCTTGTTCCACTCTTTAATAACTTTGTATTTTTTTGTTTGGGAATACTACACTGCCACACTGATTTATGTAATAATAAATTACATAAATATATACAGCTACAGCCTCTGTGTCTTTGAGCAATTATGAGTAGGATTTAACACAGCTTACATGTTCATAAGCCTCTTTAATATAAACACAAAATACTTGTTTATCATGCAAAGTGTGTTGGACAGCAGCAGATCGATATGACTGTGTGTAGTCCACATCATGAGTCCAGAGAGTCAGGAGAGGCCTACTCTATCAGGACCTGGGAATAAACGTTCCTCTCTTCCATCATCAACATTTTCACAGAATACGATGTCCAGCGTCATGGATATACAACCAGACGTTAAAAAGCTGCATGGTCATGATGCATTTAGCAATACTAGACCACCAAATGTTTGTGCGTCAGTGATAGACGTTTAGATCACTCAGTGATGGTTGGCTTCACACAAGGCTGCAGAGTAACTGTGCAGCTTTATGGGGGCATGTTGGATATCTGAGTGTTTAGCAGTTGTATCCTGTTGTCAGTAAAAATGATGCTCTTAGTCACCCCCACCCATGTAGCCTGAGATTAGATGTGTGATAATGCCTTGTCACCTAAAATGGGACGTTTTGACACTTCAGAGTGCTAAAAGCTGAGATATCAGTGAGGACTTTAGCACTGTACCTGAGTTACACTAAAAGCCAAGTACAGAGTGGTTTTTCTTTCAGTCATTTGTCAGAAGATGCAACTAAGAACAAAATAAAATTCCTCATCTTTAGAGGAGTTGAGCCCATGTTTGGTTTTATTATTGGATTTAATGACTGAATGTTCTGTAGTGCAAAGATGTCAAAAGTAAAGTTCATTTAGGGTGAGACATTAAAAACAGTGCTGTTTCAAAATAAGTACAAAATTAGGAACATATTACAGTTTATATAGCTACACATGACGTCTGTAGCTGTACAGGTGGTGGAACAACAGGAACAACACTGAAAGGCACCTAATACCAAATAATGATTTTTTAAAAACCCAATAATAGCACCAGATTGTTGGAGTTCTGTGTAATATTGTAGGTCAGACAATTTTTAAATGCATTGGCCCCATGATGAGAACATCATCATGCCACGTCTTACACAAACAATCTGAAATAAATTATTTTACATTGTAAGCATCCAACTTTTAGTGGCTTCATGTCATTAAATCTGACAACAAAGTCAGACACATGGTTTCTAACAATCTAGCTTATCTTCAGCCTCTTTTATTGTCTCCACTGTATTATTCTCCATCTGTTTATGAGACAGTTGTGCTCCACCGTCTCTCCAACACAGTTTGGACTATACTGCTTCTTGTCCTAGTGCTTATTTTGATTCTCTATAGCTGGAAACAATGAGTACATGTCTGTTTTCTATCTTAAGATTTAAAACCATCTTTTTAATCAAAGTTTTTCATCAACGCAGTTTGTGAAGTGTCCTTGGTTTATGTGAAAAGATGCTTAAAATCTAATTTATTATTAATATAACTGTGCGTTTGACCTTTACTACATATGTTGTTGTCATGTGGAGTAGCGGAGCAGGTGGATCCAAATGCGAGGCTGAAGAAAACTTCTTTAATAGAGGTTCTCGCATGCAAAACAAGGCTGGCAGGTCACAGCAGAACAGAACAACAGCACGAGTAGATCAAACTGAACAAAGGCTGGACTGAAAACTAAAATACAAACTGAACTAATGAGGGAATGGGGAACAGGTGACTGGAGCTGACTGATTGGCTAGGGGAAGACACTGGGAGCAGAGCAGGGATGACGATGCTAGATGCAGGGCAGGTGTGTAGATGGGCAAAAGAGGGAAAATCAGTGCAGGGAAAAAAACTGAGAAAACTAAAAACCAAAAACCCTGATAAACAATCCTCTTCCCAATAAACTGACGCACATAAAACCATGGCAGAACACACATGAAACATAACCAAAATACACAACACTTCAACGTCTCCCATCTGCGACAAATCAAACCAAAAAAAAAACCCAAAACACAAAAAGTCCAGAAATCCCAAAACACACAAAAAAGTCCAAAACACAGAATTGTTGCCTTTAATTGAGTATTTATTTGAAAAGTTTCAACTGAATTTTATCCCACTCTGCACATGATTTAAACACTGGACACTGAAGAGAGAGAGAGATATTATTAGGAGGACCAGCGATCATCATGCATTCTTAGTAACTCCTTGCAGATTTGCAGATGCATTTGTTCATAACCTGATCATTTACAATGTGTGCATTTAAGGATTTTCATGCATACAGATCTGTACAATGGTGTAGGCTTTAGAACACTTGCTCCGCATGTGGTCTTGCTCACATTGTTAAAGCGGTTATCAATAGAGACATGTTCAAGGCACATGAGGCGATAGACATTTACGATGCTGTAAGAGTGAATCCCAGTGACACTGATGCTAAGCCGTTAAAGTTAAATTTTCATTAAAAGGAATATTTTCATTTGCAGTGCGGAGTAGTGCGAAGGGAGAAGCCTTTCAAAACTGTGAGCTGCAACAGGACACAAAGGGATTGATCTGTCAAACTGTCAATATACATCAAATACATTATGTTAACACAATTCTTTCTGGGGGGTCATAAATATGAAAAAAATTAGTTGAGCACTGTGGAATTTAACTGTTACTCTGTTGGGGGACTATTTTCAGCAGTGGAATAATACACATTTAGTGCTCCACTGTGTTTTTCCAGCAGCAGATGTATATGGGATTGAGTCAAAATTAGCCATAAGCCATCACTACACTAAGCACTGCACTAAAGAAAACTGCAACTAAGACATCATAGACAATCCTGTGTTATAAGGAACAATATTTATTTATTTCCACCATGTGCAATACACCTACCTTTAAAACAAGTGTAATACAAGCAGGATCTGGCTGGTATAGGTAGGTACTAAATACTGTGTATGTATGTATGAGAGAGAGATTTATAAGTTGTTTTTTTTCTTCTTTTGTCTATTTCTATTTGAGCTCCACTCAGGCGGTGCGCCAGAAATTTAGTGGTACACCTTTAAAATGACAATAAACTATTTTAATCTATTCTAAACTGTAGTTTGTGAGTTCATGGTGTGGCTCACTGATGTGTTAAAGGTCTATGGCACAGAGGAATAAAATATATTAGGCTTTGGATACACACATAATACTACTAGTTCATAGCTGAGTTTTAGGACATAGGTTTTGGTCTTTTCATAAGATTTCCTAACTTTAATAAATATATGGAATATTTCCTGATGACACTATGCATTGACTGGATGAAGGACACTGATTTAGTCGTCACATTTGGTGATTAAAGGACTAGTTCACAATTTTTCAAGTCTGTCTTAAAACAGCAGTCAGGTGTCTATATGAACAGTGAAAGAGGTTTTCCTTGCTGTAATCATTCCACCTGTTCATACTGATTATTAAAAGATCCCCTTTATTTATTTAGTTAGTTAGTTAGTTTATGTAATGTATTGTTTCCTCCCGCTGTGTTTTCCTGCTGGAAGAAGTATAGTAACAAAAAGAGGGACTTTGGCACTAAAAACACTGTAACGTTGAAACATTTCTACTTGATTTGACTCATTTGGACAAAGCTTCATATTAGCTTCAGATCAATTTTTAAACACACATTTTTACACAGAAGGAGGACTGTGGATTTAGTCCTCCATCATTTACATTGTAAGTGCATTATGAAGGGATCTTCTAATGGTCAGTATGAACAGGAGGAATGATTGCAGAAAGGAAAACATGTTTAATGTTCATTTGGGCTCCTTACTGATGTTTTAAGACAGATTTGAGAACAATTGTGAATCCGTCTTGTCTCGTATATCTGTCAACTGAATATTAAAGCACCTGTTTTTTAATCTGTTAATGTGAAATAAAAAGTTGAAGAGGCATTTGGTAATTTGGCAGTGTAGATCAGCCTGAACAATCTTATCAGGCAGTAGTTAAAATCCTTTGAATAGGCACCGATGAGCAGCTTTCTATGCATTCTTTGTTGTAGTTTAACCACAATCTAGCCTCCAGCAGTTTAAGATGACACAGGAAGATGACAAGGAGGATCAAGGAGGGAAACAGTAGTTCCTCAAAATAGACAACATCCCACATGCTGGCGTAATGTCCAGGATATACGCAACAGTTGTTCCATTTAACAGCCATAGTGGTTTACCATGCTACACAGACCTGCTGTGTGTGCTGAAAAGAGGAACTTTATTTGGCAAGTGGTCCATTGTGCATTGTATGGAAGGAAACAATCTATGTTTTGTCTGGGCTTATTTTCTGCTGCATCAGACCCTCTTTCCTGCCTTCAGCCCTGGGGGGAAAAGAAAGGTGAATATATGATACTTGTGAGATGGTCAGGCCTCATGTTAAACTGAACTCACCAGCTGGGGACCCTTACAACGGTTAAGAAAAGGTAGCTGACCTGAGAGACTTTTGTGCCGTGGTTTGTTTCTCTCTAAAATGCCTCATGGCACCAACATCCTCTTTGTTCCATTGATTTATGATGTTATGAACATTATCTCGCTGCTGAGCTGTTTTAAAGGATTCCAGACCTATGTGATTAAGGAAAACAAACATGTTAAAATATGTGTTTGCAAGGTTTTAGGGTAAATTCTACTGAAGAGTGGTTTTTTTTAAAAAGCCCAGTAATTCCACTGTCTCTCAGCCGTGCTCGGCTATTCAAACTATAGTTCTAGTTGGCATTTCCAGTGCATAATTACAGTGTCGGGGATGTGAAAATACTAGTCCATCCACAGCAGCTTTTATGTAGCAACATCAGCAGCAACTGAGGTCTTCCAACCATTGAACAAGGTCAAGGGTTCAGGTTTAGGGTGGGAAACCTCCTTTAGTGTATTAGTTATGTTTGCTCCAGAAGAAGAAGAAGAAAAAAAAAAAGCAAATGTGGCCCAGAGAAAACGTGAGCGAGCCAAACCAAAGGAACATTAGAAAAACGTAACTGCCCATGCTCCCTGCGGTCTTTACCCAGTGCATATTTCTTTGCTGCAATAACAGATCTATCTTTAACTTTTTTTTTAATCCATACAGGAATTTTAAAGATTTTTTTTTGGTAATCCTATATTATTCCTTATGGCATTGCATTCAGCAGACAAAACACACATGCACAATTATACTTTAACAAACAGAATGACTTGTGAGGCTCAGCTTTCATTTCAAAGGGAGTGTGAGTTCAGCGGGTGAGGGAGAGATGAGTGGGTGTACATCTTTTTGTGCCAGTTACAACAGGAAATGGCTAAAAAGCATTAAAGAGGAGCGCTAAATGTTGCTGACCAAGAGCTAAGACGAGGTCATCCACTCCCAACACTCACTCTCTCTCTCTCTCTCTGTTTCTCACATAAGCCTTTAATCAGAAGATCACCCTGACTTCAATCAAATGGCAGCATTCCTCAACGGCCTACTCATGACGAAGCCCTCAGAGCATCCGACCTCCATTCTGGCTGGCAATAGAGGATAACCTAGAGAGAGGTCATGATCTGGGTTACGGAGTGACCTCGGACTCTTGCGCCCCTGAGGAATGCCACAATGCTGGCCTTCATCACAGACATCCCCTAGGCTCTGTGCAAGTTGATCATAATTCTTGCACTTCCCGAGTTTAGCGGGGCACGTTCTGCCCCTGGGCGAGCAGCAGCAGCAGCAGCAGCAGGATAGGCCAAAGCTCTGTTGGAGCAGTAGGTAACCCTGACTCAGACACGGGTCACGTCCCTCTGATCTCAGTAGGCACAGAGCTCAACGCAGGAAGCCTTTGATGAGAAAGTGAGCTAAGCCTCGGGAAGAAAGGCACTGCAACCCCAGCCATCCAAGCCATCCCTGCTAACCCCGACCGAAGCCATGAATCGCTTTATTATGATGACCTGCCCTCAAAGGTCAAAGAGCAAAATGTGACACACTCCGGTACTTCGTCAAACATCCTCAAATACATTTGGAATATGTATAAACCTGAATTTTATCACATTTATGTTACAGATAAACAAAAATGTAATTGCAACATTGCAGTATAATTAATGCAGATGATGATAGGCTGTTAGAGAAAGTGTCAATAGTGGGCTAAATGCATTATTTCAACAAATTATATTCTCTAAACTATAAACAACAGGGTCCACTTTAGTTTCGATTCTTATTAGGGAGGTGTGTCTTATCAGTCCCAAATTAATTCTGCAGCATGACAACAACCACAAACATCCATCCAGGGTCATAAAGAACTATCTTCAACAACAAGAACAACAAGGAGTCCTGCAGCAGATGGTTTTACCCCCCACAGAGTCCTTATCTCAACATCATGAGGTCAGTCTGGGATTATGTGAAGGGACAGAAGCTGCAGAGCTGAGATGCCGAAATCCACAGAACAACTGTTGCAACTTCTCCAAGATGCTTGGAACAACCTAAATGGTAAATAGACTCCATTTATATGTGACCTTTCTAGTCTTCCAACCACTCAAAGTGCCTTAAGCTACATGCCAACATTCATCCACACACAGTCATACACTGATGATCACCTGCAAAAACCAGAACAGGCAGGTGACTCACACAGCAAATGAGGATGACACAGGGGTCATCACAATATACGAGTCAATGATGTTTTTTGTCTCCATGTGGTTTAGTTTAAATTTAAAGGGGTTAAAATGTGAAAATAAACGTATGAATAACTTGCACACATTCTTTTTTTTATGGACCGAGCATCAAATTTCTGCTTTTAATCCATTTTGAGAGAATATATTAGAGGATTATGGCAAAAATGTCTAAGTGGTGTAACCATAAAAACTTTGTACCAAATAATTCAACTTGCTTAAAAACAGTAAATTCTCAATAAAACACCATATCAACTAGTTTGGCATGATCTTACATTATAACTTTTTATATTAAATAAAGGTAATGGAATACAATTGTTCTAAATATTACATTTCATCTGGGGAATCATGGAGATCAGGAACCATTTACATTCTTTTAAATGAAGTCATTATTAGTATAAGTCCACTTAAATACACTGTAGGTGATAAAATATTGAATATTTATCATTCTTTTGCTGTTACACCATTTGACATTTTCAGGAGCATTCAGTCTTACTTTTGGTAAAAAATTTACAAAATGTATATTTTAACAAACCTGGTGCTGCTTTTAAGACATTTTTGTTTTTATTTGCTCATCTTGCCAACCCTTATTTGTCACTGACCCATATATGTATATATTTGACAAGCTAGTAGATGCTAGTAAAACTTCTGATTTATCATATTTCCACAAAAAGAAGAATGTTTGATCATAGCTTAATCAAACAAAGACCTAATGTTCACGTATCATTGGAAACTGGTGGACTGCCGAGTAAGTCCGGTTTTAAACCTTAAGGTGAAAAGAGGAAGAGCCGGGCACCAAAGTCAGTAGGATTCATCCTCCTCTGTTTGTAGAAAACTTCATGGCAATTCCTTTTGTTAATTGATCAAAAGTTTCAGTGTGGACCAAATCAGTGGACCAGCTGACCAAACACCCAGCCATGCATCAGTAAGATGGTGCAGAGTTCAATCGCAATGTGTACAGTAGTGGGCAATATATCACGATATTGTACCACTGCTCTTCAACTTGTTCTTTAAAGCTAGACACTTAACAAAGTACAATCACTGTTATTCATTAATAATCATATGAGAGGCTATTTTAAAGCTTTCCATGTTGCATTTGTTCCATTAATGTTAGCTGAGGATAGCAATCTTTCATCCCCTTGACCCTCTGCACTTCTGATGCGTGTTGTTTTGTCTGGTAGCGGTGATGGTGCAGGGTGCGAATGTCACCGAGCAACAGCTGACTTCCTCAACATGCCTTATGCTTTTTTTTTGCAGCAGCGCTTTAAGCCCTGCAGTGAGAGTGTTGGCCAAGTTGGGGACAGCTGAGCTTAGAGGAAGAGGATACCACAGATACAGACTGGATGCTTCCCTTTTTATCTCCTCTCCACATCTCTAATATTCATTTGCATGGTTGTATAGCCTCGTAAAGCTCTGGCAGTAATTTAAAATAAAGTTACAACACATTGATAGGGAGGGTGGACTTTAAACAGCAGTTGACTACCAGTCTCACTCTGCCCCCTTTTAGGCTTTCTCTGATATGCTGTACCTCTGATTATTGGGAAGTTCTGTTTAAATACTGCGATCTTTCACTGAAAAAAATGGGAAATCGAATTAGATAGACCTTCATTTTCTAGCAGACTGACTGAGAACTGACTTGTCACAGCAGGAAATGCACAATAACGATAACAGGAACCAGGAAATATCTCCCCTAAGCTGAATAGCAACTGAATAATAGCCTCTATTAATGTTAGTATTAACTGTGCTTTTGCTTTTCCTGCAGTGACATTCAAATCCATTAAAAACAGCTTTAAAAAAAATGATCTTAAACACAAGTGCATGTCTTATAAATAAATGAATAAATACTTTTTTCAGTTCAACAGACATTGTAAATGTATTCCTTGCATTCCCACAATGGTTAAGATAGTTGGACAGATGTGTTGTATAGACCAAACTCAGGTAGAAGTGACGAGGCAACTTTATCGTCACAGTTGGTTGCTTGTACCAACCGATACTGGCTAGTGGCACATTTCTACAGCAGTTTGCAGCTTAAACATTGACATTGTTACATCCACAGTTTTGTCAGATATGTAAACATCTTCCATCTACTCCCCACGTTGTGATTGTTTGTGCATTAGCAGAATTTATTTTTTCTATAATCAGTTTACTTCTAACCAAAGTAGCCACATTATGAGCTATCTGCTAATATGTTGCCAATACAACGTCTAAGTGGCCTAAGTATGTTTTCAGACAAAGCCAAAAGTAAATTTTTGCCTTGCCTCATTTGACCGCTGGACTGTTTATTTAAGTCCTTATTTTTGTTCTTAATAAAAATGACCAATATTAGTGTTAAATTGACCCACTTGACCTCTCTTTAGCCTTGCGAACCAAGACCTTTTCATGAGACTTTTTTACATTTTTGATAATTTGTGTTTATTAGGGAACATTTTTGATATACACTAGAGATATTGCACATACTTTTTGTCAAAACATTGGATAAGAAAGATCTATGCTCCTCACAGGATGATGTAAATACATGCTGCAATGCTGCAATAACAGTACTAACCTTGCTCTATGAAGGCCAGCTCCACAACCTGACACTGAATATGACAGCTGACAATTTAATATCTGTTAAGTTAAAATAGACAAATAGACCAATGACCCAAACAAAGGTTACCTGTCCAGTTAACACGACTGAAATAAGTCAGTAATTGTAATCTGTGAGCCATCCACACCCATAAAAAAAGAAAACACCATTGCCAGCATAATGTTACATTTTGCATGGTATTTTGTAAAAGGCCTATTTTTGCCCTATGAAGATAAGAAGTTTATCAAATATTGAACCATCCTTGACCAGAGGTGGCAAAAGTCCTCACATTCTGTATTTAAGTAGAAGTACAGATACTTGTGTAAAAAAAAAAAGAATCTGGTAAAAGTAGAAGTACTGATTCAACTCCTTTACTCAAGTAAAGATTAAGAAAGTAAAGACTCTGAAATGTACTTAAGTAGAAAAGTAAAAAGTAAAAATGAATGAATGAATGAATCAATGATACACAATACATCTCCTGATAGCTCGACAAAAACGAAAAAAGTTCCCGCCACACAGAAATACAATCACTGGACACAGTCTGGTTCTGCTGCAAGACAAATATCAGACATAATATATAAATATTAGGGCTGTCAGCGTTAATGTGTTAATCACGATGATATTAAGGGTCGAGCGTAACGCGTTAATTTTTTAAAATCGCGTTAATCTCTCCTCACTGACTCACTCACCGTCTCAGATTGCTGTTATAATGGACCTCTGTAAACTGTGCACCGTGCTCAGCATGTGTTCATACGGTAGGAGTCTTCCTGCTGCTGTCATATTCCTGCACTGTCTGCACATTGTTGGGACTTTCCTTCCATTAGCGAATTTTGATATGAGCAGTCGCCCAGGGCGGCTTCTTACCAGGGGCGACATGGAGCGCACACACCAAAAGAAAAAAGAAAAAGATGTGTTTTCTTTCGCTCATTTGCACGTCATGTCTTCCTTTTATAGAGTCACTGAGGTTGAAAGTAACAAGCCTGTTTTGACAATGTAAGGAGTAGAAAGTACAGATATTTGTGTTCAAATGTAGGGAGTGAAAGTAAAAAGTCGCCAAAATATAAATACTCAAGTAAAGTACAGATACCTGGAAAATCTACTTAAGTACAGTAATGAAGCACAAATACTGCGTCACTTCCCACCTCTCTCCTTGCTACATTCATGCTCTGCAGGTTAGCGGCTTGACCACAAAATCATTGCCGTTCCTCCATTTAAAAATCACTTGACCACAAAATTTCCATAGGAGGAAACCGATGTAATGACCCTTGAAATTTAGTTTAGTTTAGCATGGAGAAATGTTCCTCTATTCAGCAGATGAGATGAGAACCGTGCACATACATTATTCTACTCAGACATTAAGGAACAGTAAGAAAAACACATTTTTGACTGAAGGGTTTCAATATAAGTGACTTGTATAAAAGTCACAAAACTGAATATTTCTTCAAAGCTGTGTATGTTTATTCATTTTATGGAAGCCAATAAATACAGAAGACAGACCCAATTAGCAACAAGCTGGTGAACATAAGTGCAGCATTTGGCATCTAACAAGTCAGATATTTCTCTCAGAGTTGGTGGAGCCTAAAATGTAGTTAAAGTGAAAAGGAGAGTGAATGTTAGACTTTTAACTTGTAAACTTTATGAGGCCGTAATATGTTAAATGTATGATTTTTAGCTTGTTGCAGAAGTTTGCTTCCTTGTAGCCAAAATAGAGATAATGCAGTTTTAAGAACAGGTGTCTTAAACAACTACATTCATCCTCTGTCTTTACTTAATGGACTATTTTTTTGTTAAGCACCGTCAAGGGAACAGGTTGATTCTTTCACTTTCATTCACATATGGATGCACTACACTGCCTGGCCTGTTTATAGTATGAAGCTTCAGAGAACACCATCTCTCCTCATCTGTGTGCTTTGTCTAATCATCTATTTCTGCCTCACTAACCTCTTGTTCTCCTCTCTGGTGAGACTACTTACCCTGGGGCTATTTTTTTCCCATCCTCTCTCTAAGAGAATGAGGAATTCCAGTGGCAAAAGCAATCAGCAGGCTCCACTTCTAACCAGTACCCAGCTGAATTTGCTGTCAAATTAAAAATGATTTGTTCTTTTTCTTTTAGTACTTTGCATCTTTTCTTATTCCCTCATCCCCTCCCTGAATCTCCAGTCTTCTCTCCTGCTTCTCACCTTTTGGTAGCTTTACTCTGTTTTTTCCCCATGTACTGTAAGCCTCTATCTTTTTTTTTTGCTGATTTTCCCCTCTCCTCTCCTTTTTCTCATGCCTACTCTTCTCCTCTTTCACCTTTCCTGTTTTATGTCTTGGCTTGCTGCTGTTAATTTTGGACAACATGCCATCTAACTTTAGAAACTGCTCTGTATGCATTTTGTGCATGTGGAGTATCCTTTTTCACCTGGGTTTTCAAACTAGAGTTTAAAAAAAAAAAAAACCTCTAGTATGCAGAGTGAAGAATAGTGGATGAAAAAGCACAACTACTTAAAGTAATACATTATCTTTTCATTGGCAGAACATCAAGAAAGCTACATTGATGTATGCAGAGGAAAGAAAGAGCCTCAAAGCAAAACAAACATTGCTCCTCTATTATTAAAGAATATGCACTGCAGTTATTATACAATAAGACAAGAAAAGAAAAAAACGGAGTCGGCAAAAATTGGTTTAACTTTAGCTGCGTCAGTAACAGTGTTATTTCTTTTGTTTAAAGCAACGTGAGCTGAAGTAGCTTTTATTCAACCTGACACTGGGCAGTAAATCTGAACTGAGATGTAGTTCTTCAAAAAAGTAACAGGTGTTTTTAACAGTTTGAGGAACAATTGGTAATCTTTTGCTTTAATTTATCCTTCAATAAAGTGTTTTTTTTAATAAATAGAGTTAAAATGGGCGCTTGTTTCCAGCCTGCCTGATAATCAGACCTCTCGTGATGCGGTCCTGATTGACTCAGTGCTAATGAAGTTGCTCTGATCCTCAGATCTCTCAGAAGTATGAATAAGAAAAGATGCTTTGTGACTGTGACATTAAAAAATATTGCAATTAAAAAATATACTACTACTACTACTACTACTAATAGTAATAATAATAATATGTGTACCACACTTTTCATTCATAGTGAAACTCAAATGCTATAGTATTATTAAAACCCTTTATATGGTACTCATTGAAATACTTGGAAATTTAAAATCTCAACCCTAAAGAGTTATTGGGGGATATTACATGACTTTTTTCAAAATATTTCATTTTTGTGCTGCAAATCAAGTTTAATGGAGTATTTTATGGTTGCTCAGCGGTCTAGGGTAAAACATTTTCCAAAAAGTCCATATATAAAAAATCCACATGGTTCTACAACCTCACAGAGAGGCATGGGAAGGCTATTTTGGATGTTTACAGAAGTTTACCAAATATAGTTGTTTGCCCGATAAAGGGTTAACATAAAACACATATCATAAAGAAAATAGTGATAAGAGTTAAGATGAAAAAGCCTTCCTTAATATAAAGGTTTTCATGCCTGTTTTATTTAGAGACTATGGTCTGTGCTGCCCTAAGATGGTAAGGAAGGCTGTTACACAGGTGTTGCGCAGCAGAGCAGAAGGCTTGGTCCCCCATGGTGCGGAGCTTAGTACCGGGGGCCTGGAGGAGCAAGCTGTTGGCAGGTCTGAGGGTGTGGGTGGAGGTTTGTGGTATGATCAGTTCCTGTATGTAGGGAGTTGCATGTTTGTTGATGGATTCATGTATGAGTAGCAGGACTTTGTAGTCAATCCTGAGGGAGAGACAGGGGAGGCAGTGCAATGAAAACAGAATCGCTGTTATATGGATCCTGGCAGCGCTGCTCTGAGCTTCTGAATGCTCCCGCCTCAATCCCTGTCAAGAGCACACTTTACACTGTAGTCCAGTCTTGATGAGATAAAGGCATGGGCACGTTTTTCTGCATCTGACAGGGTTAGAAAGTGGCAAAGTTTCGAGATGTTTTGAGATGGTAAAAGGAGGTTTTGCATAGATGTCTTCTAGGGTTATCAAAAGTCACATGAGGGTCAAACCTAACTCCTAGATTACTGACTGAAGAGGAAAGTGGGATGTCCTGGCTGTCAAAGATAAGATGAGGTATGAGGGATGACTGAATCTGGTGTGTAGTGTCAAAAAGGAGAGTTTCAGTTTTGCTGCTGATTAACTGGAGGAAATCTGTACTCATCCAGGTTTTTATCTCCTTAAGACAAGTGCTGAGGTGTGACATGGCTGCAGAAGGACTTGGGGCAGTTTTGATGTACAGCTGAGTATTATCAGCATAGAAATGAATAGACATCCCATGTCTGCCAAGGGGGCCAAAAACTGATCATTGTGGAGTACCACAGGTGACATGGAGCAATCTAGACCTGCATCCTCCCTGTGAGACAAACTCAGTCCAACCAGAAAGGTAGATCTGGGACCGCTTAAGTGCAGAGTCTGGCAGCCCAATGGTGTTGTGGAGATGCTCTAAGGGGAGAGTGTGTCAGATGCAGCACTCAGGTCAAGGAGAATCAGGGGAGAAGGGGACCCTGCATTAGTTGCCATCAGCGGGTCATTCACAACCCTAAATTAGAGCTGTTTCAGTGCTGTGTGCTGAAGGAAAACCTGATTGATTTAGGCTCAGAGCACCACATGCTGGAAGAAACAGAATATAGATGTTTTACAAAGCTGCATCCATGTTCAGGAAGTGGCCAAAACAAATTCTTAGCCATTCATTGGTATTTAAAAATATGTTTGTGTGGTCCACTAATAGCACGTTAGCTGTTGCACATGTCCAAAAACAACTTGTCTACTCTTACAAGGCAAACCAAAGACTATTGTCTGCTAAGCCTAAAATTTACCAGTACAGACTAGGTTATATTATCTTGGTTTGGTTTATTGTGCAAATAAACCAAACCAAGATAATTTACTTATAATACTGGATCTCGGACAAGCCCCCATCTCTCACAAACTGGCTCAATGTATGTGACAAGGAGAGGAGACAAATCAAGTTTTAAGTGCCAAATTAAACAACATAACTATTTACAAAAGGCATGATGTGTGGAGAGTAGTTGCATCAGTAGTGAATGCTAAAGAAAAAATGCCAAAATAAACCTAGAACCAGTAGCAGTGCGAAGCCTGGGAGAGAGAGAGAGAGACAATGAGTCCAGGCTGGTATTTGTGACTTTGGTAGAGGCTTAGCCGAGTGTCAACACCTTGCCCTTATGACCCTCCCTGACTGCAAGCTCCTGTAGGAAGTTATCAACTGCACCATAGAGAGCAGAAAGGGAAGGGTCGTAACAGTGCTATCATTATACGCCTTCAACAGTTGTCAATTAGGGACAACTGTTGGTTATTAATCACAAATGAAGGCAAAGAAGTGAGGACAGTTGTCTCCTGACTGAAATTATTTGACTCTTATTGCACTTTCAAATGTTTTGTTCTATTTTTTAAACTTTTGAGTATATTGTGTGGGCCCTACATGTGTTTCAAATGCATCTTTTTAATTTAAAGTTTGTTTTTCCATAAATACTAATCTGGTGCTCTGTATTCTCTTTAATAATAACTTTATTTGTCTGGCACCTTACATCCAAAAATACAGCCCAAGTTCTTTAAAAACAATGTTAGGCCAAAAACAAAAGGTAAAATATTGTATATGTCATACACTAGGGCTTTATGTGTATGAACCCTTCATACATATGGGCGCTCGAGTTACAGTGTTTGCCCTTAGTACTCGACAGCAGTCTGAGAACATGCCAAATGCAATTTCACTTGTAGCATACTAGCCTGACTTTCATGTAGCCTCCGGGGACCAGAGACCATGTGATTTCAAAGAAGACACAACACAAGACTTTGGGATTTAAACAGAAAAAAAGGAGATAGTTTATTTGAAATGTACAAAAGCTATATACACACTCACACACAAACCCACACACACTGAGCATAGTAAAAGTGGATGGTAGCATACACAGAAACATTTTAAAGGCTACTTAGAAATTCAGCAAACATAATAAAACTGAGGAATTTGCAGGGCTATTTTGCCAATCCTGTCCGAAACAAGATTTCAGATATCAAAGTCCGGGTCCCCTCCTGGACTCTCTGCAGTTCATCCAGAACCCAGGGGATATATCGGGTGCAGTGAAAGGGAGTAGGGGTGTGGTATGAATGTGTTAATTAGGGTCTGATCTCTACTGAGAACACACAGAGGTACTTGTATATTCTTTTAGAGAATGCTCCTCATCACACACACAGGGGTCCCTGTGCCCTGATAGACTAACACAGACGCATATCCTTGTCTTTTTCAATCATTTACCCTTGTGAGATGAGACCACGGAGAGTTAATGCCTCTGATCCAGAAGGCAAAGAAGGAAATCTTATTTTACAGTGCCATCCCCAAGAGCTCAGACCATGATCAATAAGCACTTAATATCTGTGGAACATAATGTTGTACAACCACTTGTTTAAACTAGGGCTGTCAGATGCTTGATGTTATACATTACAGTTCATCACAAATGTCTGTCTAAATGGGAGTAATCACATTCTGAATTTTATGACATTTCATAAAAAACATACACGTTCACCATGTTTAACATAAGGGGCATCCATAAAGATACATCTTATCTTATCTTATCTTATCTTATCTTATAATCCTTTATTCCAAAATCTAGGTGTAATTGAAACTCATGACATGGCGCTACAATATAACATTTCCACTTATTTCTTGCTGCACAATATTTGAATTAAGTGCACAGACAAACTGCAATAGGAGTTAACAGTTAACAGGCTTTTTTCATATTTTGGTACATACATGGTTTGTTGTTGGGCTCGGAATTTGTTCCTTAACTTCAGTGCTTTAAGCACCAGCATGTTTAAGTGAAAAACTAAAGACACTGTAGTTCTGTTATAATTTGCCAGCAAAACAGTACATACACTGTGTCTGTTATTCCTTTTTAGAACATTTTTTACAGCAGCAGTTCCAGGTTAGGCAGCTTGCACGTCTCTTTACTTAACTCACATATTGTATAGTATGCATAAAAGGTACAGTGAGGTGTAGTTTAGCCTTTGAGAATATTTATTTGCAATTCCCATGGTAAGCATGAAGCAAAACACACACATACACACACAGACACACCAAAAAAAAAGCAGAAAAAACCCAAAAAACAAAAATGTTAATGATGTCATATTTAAAAAATTTAAATTGAGACATTCATGCATTATTCGTTTTGAATTAATAGTAGGTGTTCATATGTTACCTTTGACAGCCCTAGTTTAAATATCAAAAGTCTAGAGCATAACTTAAAGCAAGTACCATACAGTATAATCTATAAACATGGTCTTCATAATAAAAAATATTATCTGTTATCTACATATCATGTCCATTTCCTGGTAAGTGTGTTTTCATATTGTACTCAGATGTTCAACCTTGATGTCCTCAGCAAGGCACTATGTGAACTGCTTTCAGTGCACCACTTTGTAAAGGGCTATTACACAGGGAAATACTGAATGGCAATTGTTTTGTAGATGCATTTATATACCCTGGGCTATCATATATTTGTAGCTAAAAAGTATGGCTTTTTAACAAATGATGATAGAAAATTGTCCTTAACCCTAGCTGTATTTACTACTAACCTTATAATGACACTTATTATAATCTGAAACAAATATTACAAGATAAGCATATTACTATAGACAATGAAGGGAAAAAGGATGAAATAGCCAGTTCTGCTTTTTTCAATCAGTGCCTTCTTATGTAGTCCATATATTCCTGATGTAGAAATGGTTAATATTGGATGGATGATGAGGTGTTTGATTGCTCTCAACTTATCAGGCTGAAGTACTTGCTTTCTTCAGCCAAGGCTGTGAGCATAGAGTTCATGTCACCGATGGCCATGTTGCCGATCCCTGCCGGTACAGAAGCTAGGGTGACAGAGTTGCGTGGGGTGGTGAGACGTGAGGAATTCTGGGAGAGGCTCTGCAGAAGGCCAGGACTCAGGGTGCCCGACATTAAGCTGGAGTGGTCCCCGTCATCGAGCATGGTGTCAAAGTCGATCTGGGCGTGCTCTGCGCCACCAGATCCACCAGTGGAGGAATCTACTGTGCTGCTGGAAACCTGGTTGACTCCTGGTGAGGCCATGTTAGCTGCAGCAGTGTTGTTGCTGGCTGGAGCCTGGTTGGCACAGGGTGACATGGGGACATCAAAGGAGGCAGAAGCTGGCTCAAACAAATGAATCTGACCTGTGTAGAACACAGCAGAGTTGGGATTCTCAGAGTTGCTATGGTGGGCCTCTGAGCCACTGGGCCTCTTTGGACTTGCCTCTGAGGTGTCATTACCAAGGCTGGGACTCAAATCAGATGACTTGGGTATTCGGCTCGGTTGCATTATGCTTAACCCTGCGTGTTGTCTGGCACTAGACTTGGGCTCTGTGGGAGGCCTGGGATGTAACATTCCCCTGCCTCCATTATGAATATTGTGCTGC
Source organism: Scomber scombrus (assembly GCF_963691925.1). Taxonomy (NCBI): domain Eukaryota; kingdom Metazoa; phylum Chordata; class Actinopteri; order Scombriformes; family Scombridae; genus Scomber; species Scomber scombrus. The sequence continues at coordinate 27,373,680 of NC_084982.1, forward strand.
TGCTGCTGCTGCTGAGAGAGAACACTGCAATTTTGTTGCTGATCCACTTGGTTCACATGCGAATACCCATCAGCCTGTGTCCTTGCCTTGTAATTTTGCAGTTCTGGGTCTGCCGTACCGTTACGGGTAGGTCTCACGCTAGTGCTCCCAGATATAGAATTCGGGATCGCCTCTTGGCCAAACCCTTGCTGAGGACTCATTTGCTCACTAAAGTTCACATTGTTGCATTGCCTCTGTTGCTGATGCTGCTGGTGGGATATATTCATCATCCTCTGGCTGTTGTGGTTTGCATACCCCTGCATAGACATGTTCTGACTCATAGTCCCTACCTGCTGGTTGCTGCCAAGGCCTTGACCCTGTGCCTGGAAGGAACCAAAGTTATGCCTCTGCTGAACAACAGCTAAATTTCCCCTGATAGGATGCTGCTGTTGTTTGGAGAGCTTGGTTGTGGTGTCCACAGTCCCCGAGCTCACCTCGTTCCACTGCACTGGCATATTATTCTTGTTCATGTTGTTCGATGGTGCTGAGAAGGGCTGCTGGGAGCCACCTTGACCCATCTGGCAGGATTGCATATCCTGACCAGACTGATTCATGGTAGCATCAGCCATGGCCATCCTTCTCTGTGTATAAAATGATAATGGTGGGGGCATGCCTGTCTGGTAGCCCTGAGACTGATTGTTGAAATGGTAGTCAGCTTGCCCCGAGTTGTGACCTGAGTTGCCAGTGTTCTGGGTTCTGAGGTACTGCACCACATCATCCGGAAGCACTATATCATCCTCTGCACCTTGCTCCCCATCTACTGCCATGTTTTCCATGGCTACGTTCTCACAAATGCTAGGTGGTCTGGGGGCGAATGGGTAGCGCTGCAGGCTGCCATCAGAGCGAGTGTAGCCCTGCATAGCCAGTGTCTGGTGACGTTCTGCAGCTGATGAACCACTCATGGGGTTCATGCTGTTCATGCTGTTGTAGCGCTGGACCCTAGGAAAGGAGAGAGGGTCCAGGGCGGGACGATGCACTGGGTCACTGGCACGGCGTGGAAGGTTGTTGGGTACCTCATGGGGCATCATGCTGTGGTTGCCATATCCCAGGTCACTGCAACGCCGGGGCACAGTACCAGATGGTGGATGATGGAATAGGTGGGATGAGCTTTCCTGGGAGTCACCGTAGAGCGCCATGCGGGTCCTCAGGCTCATTCGATCCATATTAGGGAGAGGAGTGGGTGGAGCTCCGCCAATGGCAGCAGCATACTTTGCCTTGAGCCGATAATGCTGAGCTGGTGTCAGACTGAGAAGGCTTGGGAGACCTCCACTACTGCCACCACCGCCACCACCTCCTCCTCCACAGTGGCTGGCCTCACTGGAGCGACGAGACAGATCAGTGGAGATTGGGTCATAGGAGTCAGCCGAACTGATATTGTTGTGTCGGTTAGTGCCAAACTGTGAAGCCTCACTGGAGCGACGGCTGGAGTAGCATGGTGAAATACCAGATGAACGCCGACTCATTGTGTATGCTGAGCTCATGGTGCTGGTGGTACTGTCACGCCGCTCGTTCAGCTGGTTCAGCAGTGTCACTTCACATGAAGACAGGTCGCCGCCACGTTGGCCAGGGTATGAACCATTGAAGTTACTCATTATGTTTGAGCTCTCCAGCAGGGAACCTGACAAATACAAAGGACATTATTACATAATGTAACAATTTGAATGAATGAATGAATGAATGAATGAATGAATGCCTTTATTGTCATTGCATGTTCACATACAACGAAATGTCTCATAAAAGAAAACTGTTTCCATTCACTCCACTCAAACACACTCTTACATACACACACATTAAATAGAATTACTGTTAAATAGGGTAAAATATGATCATAAAGTGCAGTTAAAAAAAAGATAAAGTGCAGTTAAAAAAAAAGGATAGGCTAAAGTGCAAATGCAGTTATTGCACATCAGTCTGTGGTGATTGAAAATAAGATTATTGTGGTGATGATGGGAGAGGGATTGGGGGGGGGAGACTTCAGTTCATGTATTTGGCTTAGATAAATACATTTGAATTGACTCTACTACATAATGCCACTCAGCCACTTATCTTGCACCCTCATCGCACATTAAAGCACCTTAAAAATATTGATAGCTTTCCTCAAATCTTCCACACTTACCGACTGCAGGTATGGGAGGCAGCTTCGTGCTGTTGCGTTGACCCTGTGGTAGTTGTGGTGCAGAGTTGCCCCAGGGGCAGGAGTCTCTCACTGTCTTCAGCCTTTCCTTCTTGATGTTCTCCAGCTTGATGGTGATGGCACCACCATGACCCACAGCTTTCCTCATCTGGAGCCCCATTCCAGCATGCTGCCCCCCAGCGGAAACAGTGGAGTCAACCATGGGGCACTCATCCTGTGCACTGAGGTCCCCGAAGCTGCCCCCGCTGTGCAGGGCCATCTCTACCCCACTGTCGTTGTTGTTGGCGCTACTGAGAGGCGATGGCTCACTGCTACATGACGAGTGGCCACCAGGACTGGACTGATATGTCTGGAGGAGGATAGAAAAGAAGAACTTGATGTAAGTAAACTATAAAAGACATATTATAATCGATGGTGGTTCATCATTTAGTGTTCCACTTGTAAATGAACTTTTTTACCAAACTGTGGTAACAATGGTAACAATCTGCTATTTAAGGCTGAAGCTGATGGTAATCCTTTCATGGCAATCCATCCAATAGTGTTAATTTAGTCTGGATCAAAGAGGTAAACAGACCGACCAACATCCCAAACATCACAAAATAGGTAAAATTTAAAGAATAGAAATTAATAGAACAAAACTATAGAGATATATAAAGATATAGGCTTATGCCAAGTTTAGAAAACTCCATTATATATTCTTCAATATTAAATAATTACCGCAGTTAGAAAATTCTGATTGTAATGGTGTTTTGTAATAACTAATGTAGGCCTACAGTTCCATAATCTCATTCATAATGGATGCGTTTTGATTTATTTACAACAAGAAAACAAGTGGATAATAGATGAGTTCTGTGAGCAACAATCCAGCAGCGACAGTAATTCAAACTGGCCCAAAATGAACTAAAGTCTTGATCACAGCTTGATGCTGGCACTATTTGTTCAGCACACAGGCTAAAACAGTCCCAGCCTTTGAATATTAATGTTACAATGACTTTTATCATCGGCCGACAGCAAAGGCTACTGCCAGTAACTGTGTGTGTGTGTGTCCGTACATGCATATGTGTGTGTGTGCCCCATATACAAAGGAACATGTTTTAAATTTGTGAAAATGGATTATCATGCAAAAAGGCTAGTTTCCATTTTTCGGGAATGCAACAGTGTAGCGTGAAACACAAGGACACATTTGCACATCACTCATGCAGAGCTGCAACGAGACAGAGAGAGACAGTTTGGAGTGCTCACCTCAGTGAAGTCTGTCCATTAGGAAGGTTATAAGAGAAAGAGAGAAGCAAGTTCAAGCAACGACCAAAGAGGTGAGTTAGGAAGGACGCAGGCAGTGCCTCAGAGCAATGTTAGTAAAGTGGAAAACAGTGAGGAAAATAAGTATATGCTGCTCTTTGTTGGTTTCTGAACATACAAAGCCATGCATGCAATTATTTGATCAAGTTATATTAAAAAGTAAAAGGTGATATTGTTCATTCGGAGTGCTAAGAGTGGTACAATTCCTTCAAGGTGCATTTATCAAATTCCAAAGTTTAAATTCAATAACAGGGAATTTCCTGAGAGATTTGTGTTGGATTCCTTTAAATAAATGTGATCAGGACTCACCATGGAGTTCTCAGTCTTGATAGATTTGACTTGTAGGCAGTCTTCCACTCCTCTAGAGGTGCTGTTGGCTTCAAGCTTGCCGTCCAAGCCGCCTCTCGCACCGTGTTTGGAATTCGCCTCGTTCTCTCCGTTGCCTTTGGGTGGCAGTCTCGGAGGAACGTCGCTTCGTTGTTTCTTGGTGACGTGGGCTTCTGGTCCGTGGACTGTCTTAACGTGCTTCCTGAGAGAGCTGGGGTCCGTGTAGCGCTTGGTACAGCCCGGGATCTTACACACATATGGTTTCTGCCAAGAGGGGATTTAACAAAACACTTAATGGGGAAAAAAATAATTGAGATTCGACCTCAGATGGAAAATATTAGGGAGTAATAAAAAGAAGCTCATCATAAGAAAACCACAACATATGAATATTTTATTTTTCTGAATGCATCTTGGTCTATGTGAAGCCTACATAAAATATAATTAAATTAGAGCAGTCAAAGAATCCCTGCAACTAAAACTTTGAACATTATAAGGATCTACATGAATAAAAGATATTGTGGTGATAAGATGATGACAGGGGTAAATCAGTGGATTGATGTGTGTGTGAGTGTGTGAACATACCTCATTAGAGTGTGTGCGGTTCTGGTGCTTGGCCCGATCTGAGGCGTTGGAAAAGGCCTTGTTGCAGCCTTCGTGTTCACACACATAGGGCTTCTCCCCGGTGTGAGACCGGAGGTGGGTCTTGAGGTTCTCCAGGCGAGAGTAAGCTTTTGCGCAGCCCTCAAACTGCAGACAGACAGACAGATAAACAGTGAGTACTATGTTATTTTGTCTGCAGCTGGTTAGAGAAAAGAGAAAAGAGCTGGGCAACACACAAAAAAAAGCCCTGTGTGTTTCAGTTTTCAAATGTAATCTACTCTTGGACTCTTGCCCACCTACTGTGGCGTGCCACACAAAAGCAAAGCCCGGCTACACTTTGGTAAAAAGGGCTATTATGCGAAATATCTAAACTAAGTGTGAGGTGTGGTAGAGCTCTTTGTCTAGTGTGCTTTGTTGAGACAAAGAGAAGTCTGTGTTTAGCCTTTGTATTCACTTGTACTGTACAAGCTATAATTTGGTATTCCTTCTGAGCAGTCACTGTGAACGTAATTGGCTTTGAAATTAAAAGAGAATCAAATTAGAGTAGCTCAGAAATCGGATATAAAAGTCGGAAGATTCTCCCTTAAAAGATGAGACTGAAGGGGAGTTAGACAATGCACGTGGGATTTGTACATAGAATATACAACAAGGCCTTAATATGGACCCATGGCCCCCAAGCATGCCTGCAGATTTTAATTACACCCCACACTGTCAATCAGCTTTCTTAACTTTTCTCCTTCAAAAGTCATCTGTTTTAATGCATTCACAAGATCCTGTGAACAAGCTTTGAAGCTAAGAAAACAGGCTTCACAAGGCAAATGAAGGCTTCAATAAAACCCCTGTGATTCATCAAAAGGGAAAATAGAGCCTGTCCTCCCAAGAAATGACCTACAGTTACGTTTTGGTGACAGACGCCATCTAGCAACTCTTATAATAAAGACCTGGAGAAGTGGCACCGTTTAGATGACGTCTATATATTAAGGTGACAAATTTCCATTTGCAGAAGTAGCAGATTAAATTCTAATTTGCACATAGTGGAGTTTGCTGCAGGACACCACTGTTCGCTTCCTGTCTCCAGCTGCGAGTTGGACAGTTTTTTAAGGAACTACAGTTGTCGTGGTGTTCGCTGTTGCCATGACAACAAAAGTAGCCTAACTTTGAGTAAAATATAACTGATGCTACAAACACAAAAAAGCAAAATGAGATGAACTTTTTTTGAGGAATTAGAAGGGTTGTATGTTAGAGACTGCATGTAACAATCGATTCCCAGTCCCAGTAGATGCTTAACCATTTCCCTGCTGCTTCAATTTTCTTTTAAAGGACATTTTTAAAGTCTGTTACAAATGTAATACTAAATTGTCCCTTTAAATAGAGTAGACAGACCATAAGTGAGTCAGTGAGTCTGATGATGCTGTGCTCAGTTACTCAGCCAGTTACTAACAGTGTATCACAGTGTTTCACAGACGTCCGAGGGGTCTTACCGTGCATTTATGCGGCTTCTCCCCCGTGTGTCTCCTCATGTGGACCACCAGCATGTACTGGGCCTTGAAGGGCTTCTGCTCCCGTGAACACTCCTCCCAGCGGCACACAAACTCCTTCTTCTCGCCGTGGATGTGGTCGTTGTTGATGTGCTGAGGAGACAATTCAATTCCCGTCAGTTATCGCAATGCTAATGAAAACGAGTCAGCGAATTCTTGTCTATTTCCCACCAGAAGAGCATCTCTCTCTTTTTCATGTTGTCCATGCATACGTGCACAAACACACACATTATGAGTGATGGTGCCATCCATTATAGCTGACAGTTATTATGCATCTGTCAACAGGAGACAAAAAACTATAAAAGCACTATGTCTGCTTTTTCAGGCAGGGTGCAGTCGCTTCTTCAATGGAGAGGAACTTCCTCAGCTCCCATTAAAAGTGATCAGGAAGAGGATTTTTGTAACGGCTTGTATTTATTGTCCATTCTCCTTACGTTTAATGGATCAGGAAGTCAGTGGTCGACGTAAAACATTTCCTGTGTGACGCTTAAACTTACACTGAAATTGCATATTAGTGTACTACTTTCAGACAAGTCTAATCACACTTGGTTTGAACTTCAATATGTAAAAAGTTCATGTATGATGTAAAAAATCTGATTCTCTTGAAATGATCGACGCTGCAAAATTATACATCTTGTAATTTGAGCACGATTTCCACCTTGTAGGAATTCCTCATGTTTAAAGCATCTCTTGTCTTGTTTGAATGAATAATTTGCACCACTGGAGAAAGACACAGTCAGTAACTACTACTACAATGTGTAGGCATGCAAGAGAATGGCATATTACCCAGACTACCTTCAAGGTTTCTTAATTATGCCCTCAGACACAACACGTTTGATTAAACTCACATGACTTGTATTGCAGACAAACACACACTTACTACACACACACAATCTTTCTGAACAGACACACTTTAAAAACTCCCATCCTGTGCACCACATGCAAATATCCACACACCCAGAGGAACCACTTCATTTCCTGAGGACATCCAGGCCCACAATGCTGCACTTATGTGGCCACTTCTTTACCAGTGAAAAAGCTCAGTGGTTGACGATTTTGCTGAGATCTATTTTGGGTGAAGGAGGGAGGAATGGAAACAAGTGTGTGGCCCAGCGGAGGCCTCTATTTTCAGGTTACACACTAGTGTGAATCCATAATTTGGGGGATCTCGAAACAGGATTACTTTGGTTAAGCAGAAGCCAGAAAAACCCACAGGTGTGTGTATGTGTGTGTTTTTTTTGCTGATATTGTGAGAACCTTGTGTGAAACCCTGGATGTGCTTAGGGAGATGCTGTCAGGGTTTTCTTAAAGAAGAAATGGCTATAAAATTTCTTCTTCATTATATTTCTGGTTGGCTTTTCATGAAGTGGATAGAAACGGTGGTCTGGTGAGGATTTAAGAATGTGCTGGCCTCACATTGTCCATCTACACCCTCGATCAAACCAGCACTCCTCTACTAGACTCGCTATTCCTGGCGAGCTTTCACAAGAGTTTGTGGCGAGGGAGTCGGAGCTGGGGCAAAAGTTCTCAAAGGTAACTCTGGTCCTGACTTGCAGCGGCCCACAGTGACCCCTCCACCCCCTCACATCAGTCCCTGGGTGTGTGGACTTGACATACACCTCCTACCACAGCCCTGAGATGACTGACAGCCAGTCAGAAAGTGGAAAGCGAGAGGAGAAGTTGGGCTGGAACGAGGGGGAGCATGAAGTTCTAAAACTACAGAGCTGCTGGCATGACGATGGATTTACGGCCAGCCCTCTGGGCTTCGGGGCTTGGGGGTGTTGCTGGGAGTGAAAGGTTAGGGGTTAGGGGTCACGGGGCTGAGGGGTTGGGGTTTGAGGGGTGTGGGAGGGGGGGGCACAGCTGCAGGGTGTGGACTTGTATTTGGTGAGAGACGGCAAGCTCATTAACGTTGCACGTGTCAAGCCAACAGGAAAGGATCAGTTACTGGACGGCTTTCTGACCAGACTCAATCAGAATGAATTTAATGAGTAGCAGAAGAGTTACTTAACCCTTACATACTGTTCATATTCTCACTCGTCTACATCTATTCACATTCATAAGTCCCTATCAGATTAATCTTATGGATAAAAGACATTCACCATCACTATTTTATGATCCAGGAGAATATTTTATAGAATATGATGGATACAATATTTTAATGCAGATTTTATTTTATTTTTTTCTTAAAATAAACACTGGTCAAACTTGTACATTTGTATATATAAATTTGTGTATTGGCTGTAGAAACATTAAAAAAGGTCACATTAGGGAAAGTTCAACTAAAAGAAATGTGTATATGGTGTTTTTAAAACTCTGAAATGGGTCAAATTTGACCCGGAATAGTATTTATGAGGCCACTTTATCTTTTTATTCTACACAGCGAATCAGATTTAACTTTCACCACAGCAAAGAAACTGATAATGCTGATGAAATCAACGGCTTCCAGAAAAGCAAGATGAAAATATGTCGGCAAATTTCTCAACACTGAATTATCTGTTCTAACTTTGGACAGTGAACTTTGAAGTGGGATTTATAGTGTCATGGCAGTTTTCTTTCTCTTACTGGGTTGTCATTAAAAACATAACAACTATGTCATTCCAATAAATCTCAAGATACAATAGCCTCAAAGTCACATTCAGAGTGAACCAAGTAGCCTCATACTCACATGAACGAGTTGATCCTGGGTGTCATACTCCTTTGTGCAGCCCTCCCAGTGGCAGTTGGTCTCATATACGGCCTCAGGCTCCTGCTTGCACTCGTCTTTATCCAGATCTTCACTCAGGTCCAAGATCCCTCCACCGTGATCCTGGAGAAAGAAGATACACTACTTCAGACAGGACCCATAACTTTCATTCAAGTGTTTAATTGACTAGAGACGGAAATAAAATGCAAATAAAGACTGCATCTTTTATCTGTAGCTGTGGTCAATACATTAGAAAAGCATTCTGTACTATTTTGCATCTCTCTTATCTTATCTGCTTCTTAATCCTAATGAGTTGTTGGTTGATCTCAATGCGTGACAACACCTCTTGTCATTGATCAAAGCTGCATTTTTTATTCACTCCCTATAATCAATTGTAGACAAATTAGCAGCTACAGTTAAAGCGGGACCTATTTTCCTACTGTGAGTAGCTGGAGCTGTGATAAAGATGGATGGATAAGTTATAAAATAAGAGAAAACTGTGCAGTTGGTTGGACTTTAAAGTCTTCAAGAAAAGGTAACTCATTATTGTTTGGAATCAACTGTATAACTTAGAAAATTAATATTTAATGTTGTAGGTGGGTAGTAAGGGTTGGCAACCATGAACTCCTGAAATGTCAAATGGTGTAACTACAAAAGAATGATAAATATTAAATATTTCATCCACCAACAGTGAACATCAAATGAAAAGAAACATTTTCGGAGCATTCTACATTTACATTTTAAAGGAGTTTGTCTATATTGAACAGGAAATATCCTAAAAACAACCACAGTTTTGACACATTATGTACAATTTGTGTGCTCTTACATATTGTTCATATTCTGACATTATGCATTTTTTTTGCATTTTTGTATACTGTGGTTTACATTAGGAAAAGTCCAGCTAAAATACATTTGTATAGGGTGTTTTTGCAGCTCACAATTGTAAAAATGGGTCAAATGGACCCTGAACAGTATTTAATCAGATTTTGATGAAAAATAATACTGGTTACACCAATTGGACACTGGGTTGCATCACATCATTGATCCATTTGCTTTTGTTTTTGTTTTTCAGAATTTCAGATTTCATACCTGAGAGGACGGTGAGATGGGCAGCGGACCCTCTGCTTCTGTTTTAACCTTTGACCTCTTGGTGATCAGTGGGTTGACAGTGCTGCTCACTGCCGGGTCTCCGCCAGCGTTCTGAAGGATAAATAAAACAGAGGAAATGGTCAAATAGGAGGAAACAAGCATTTCTACCAGTTTGTCTATGTGAAACTCTATCTGTGTGACTTTCTGAGGCAAAAAAAGACAAAATAATCTGTTTTATTTTGTTTATGCATGCATCAAGAGTGAATATTTACTCTAGACAAACAAAAAGTGGTTTTAAATTCACGTCCATTTATCCAAACACTCCACATCCACTGACCCACCAGCCCACTCATTCATAATCTATCATTCAATTAATCTTACACACACAACATTCATCCACCTGCGCATCCATTAGCCCTCCCACTCCTCCCTTCACCTATCAATTTCACCATCCAATTCAATTTATTAAAACCGCCAGATTCCACTCAGTTGACACCACGTCTTTCCACACCACCGGGAGAGGCAGAGGGGAATCAGATAACTAAGCCACAGAGATACCACACAATTGTTTTTGGCACGATTGCTCGTTGCAGAGATGTGAGGAGTCCCGGTTGCGCCAGGCACCGGATCCCATAAGTCAGACTGGGACCCGCCGCCGAGACTAAACAGTTTAGACTGCTTTATGATCGCCAAAGCCGCAAGGAAATATGAAAGAAGAGGAGTTATTACCCTCATTGAGAGAAGGGGGGGAGGAAGGCAGTGGGGTGGGGGGTGGGGGGGGGTTGGGAAGGGAGGGGCTTTTGATCTGCCGAGCGATTCTGAAGACGACGGAGAGACAAAGACACACACGGCATGTTAAAGCTCTAATGGAGACGAAAAGAAAGGAAAGATATAAAATGTAAAGCAGCTGAAAGATGTGTGTGTTAGTGAGTGTGTGTGTGCATGTGTGTGTGTGTGTGTGTGTGTATAGTGAGGTTCACTGGAGGGGGTCTCCTAATCCCACCCAGACTCTACAGTGCAGTTCAACATTTGTGCAGGCCTCGATGATTCATTCCGCTGGCTGGAAACCAAAAGGGAAACATGGTTCTGATCATTGTTGAATTGCAGCTGAATGTGTTTGTGCACGTGCAGGAGTCTGAGTGTGTCTTTCTGTGTGTGTGTGTGTGTGTGTGTGTATCAGTGTGTGTGTGTGTGTAGTGAATATATACACTCGGATCCTTTCGGTGTGTGTCAGTAGACCGCCTCTCTCGGTGAGACGCTGTGCTGAAACAGAGCTGGAGGCAGCTGATAACAGTGTGAGGTGGAGTGATTCACTGAGTGGGAAGTTTACATTATGAGTGGCTGTGGAGTATACAGTGGGCTGATAAAGAGAGACAGAGGAGACAGTAGGAAGTAAGACAGATGGAAGTGAGAGGGAGACTCCTACATATTTCTGACCTTAAGCAGAATTTACAAAAACAAGACTTTCCTGATTTTTTTTAAAGTTCTTTTTTGGACAGTTTGTTGGACACAACAAGCAGTTTGAGGACATTACTGCTGGTTCTGTAAACTTGTGATGGGCAATTTTTACTATTTTTGAAAATCTTTTATACTTCCGGCTTTAGCAGACATACAGTATTGTGCTTAAGTAGATGTTAAGCACAGTAACCCTAACCCTTTAACCCTTAACCCTAACCATTAGATGTGTTGTTTTAGCAATGCTATAATGACCATATATCATTATTTTTTAGCCTATTTATTAGAATACAACCAGAAAATACAGGAAATGTGTATGCAGTATTTATATCTTTAAGTATTTAGTGTAACCTCCCCTTACATTTGAACAATAGCAGGAACCTGGCCCTCTTAAACCTAAATGCAATGAAACCTTAAATAAATAGTACTATTTAATGATTAATGTTCAATTTTGTGTACTTATTTCCTGTATTTTTCTATTTGTATCTTAATAAAAAGACTGAAAAATAAACATGGATGGTCATTAAAACTTTGCTAAAACAACAAAGCTAGTGGTGGCCTAAGACTTTTGCACAGTACTGTAAATATATATTTATATATAAATCAGGTATGCATCATAAGTTTCAGACATATTTTGAATAGCTGCTTCTCTGTGATATTTCTGTGGGATGCTGCTCGCTTTTAAGTCATATCTGAGCTGATCTTGTGTACAAAATCACATAACAAACATAATTTTAAGGTACAGTATGCACTGTTGAGTTTTGTCCTTGTCCTTAAACAATCAACAAAGACTGAAGTCTGTGATTTTGTCATTTTCTTCCACTGTTGTGTCTCACTGTTAGTGACAAAGACGACGATAAGCATAGATGAGATTGAAGCCGCTGCACAAGTTGTGAGAAAAAGCAACTCTCTGGATCAAGTTTTGCACATTTTTTTTATGGCTCTGGATTGAATTTTGTGAAAATCCCAAGTTTATGCATCTTAACATCTGTTCACGCTTTGATATAAAAACATCAAGTTTAAAAAAAATCGTCTGTCTGGAACTTATTCGAGGATCCCTCCGTCTGTTCCACATCGTAGACATCCATAAAAACTGTATCAAAGGTAAGAGAAAGACGGAAAGAGAAATGTGTATGCACTTGAAGTTCAAGTGTACAGATCCTCCCCATTCCCACCTGGTTTGTCTCAGAGTTGGAGCTGTTGTGGGAGGTGGTCATCGGTGAAGCCGTCAGTGGGTGTTGGCGAGCCGAGAACGATGACGGCGACGGTTGAATGAGAGGAGGCGTGTGGCCGAAGGCGTTCAAACCCCTCTGCTGGGACAACAGCTGCTGGTACGCCACTGGGTTGATGGGATGAGGGAAGCTGAATGAAGGGCTGGGCGAGTGAGAAAAAGAAAACAGTTATCTCATGGAAAATATGAATGGAGGTTTGTGTCTGCTGAGTATTATCCAACGACTAAATCTAGTACATTTGAATGACTTCGCGCCATTTTAAATTTCATGTTTTTTGTTATTTATAGTCTCGGTTTCATTGTTGATTTTGGTCTTTTTGTGGGATTTGTTGGCAACACGAAAAACAGAAAATATCTCCAGCCTCCTTATCTTTTAAACATGCTGAACAAACATCTGTAAAGCATGTGCTATCTATTTTTGGCCCACAGTTGAGTGAGAACTACGCTGCTTGGCTGTAAACATTATTAAAAAAAATGGGGCTGATGGGACAACGTCTGAACAAAATAAACCCAGAACAACAACCACGCTGGCGGAGTGGACTCGTTTCCATTTCAGGGTTCAACGAATGAGAACTTTAAACTAGTAATTTTTCAGGAGCTTGACATGAAGTTGCTAAAAACAGATTTCTAAGTTTGTCATTCTCATGGTTTTTAATGACCCTGATATCGAAGTTAGGTCAAAAGTTGTTGCAAAAGCGATTATGTCTTTAAAGTTTTGTAAGTAATAATTAAAACGGAGAGTACTTTAAAAACAATTATTGTCAGTAAAGATTAGGGGAAAAAGAGCTTCTCTTTGGCCTCAGGTATAATCTTAAACAACTCTTTCATGTAAATATGCTGAAGTATGTATCTGACTGTAAATGTGTATTCAGTCTATGGGTCAGTGATAAATAAAGGTTGGCAAGATGAGAAAATAATATATCTATCAATATCTTAAAGAATAGTTCCTGAAAATGTCAAATGGTGTAACCACAAAAGAATGATACATATTAAATATTTTATCCACCTACAGTGTATTTAAGTGGACTTATACTAATAATTACTTAATTTAAACAATGTAAATGGTTCCTGATCGACATGATTCCCCAGATGAAATGTAATATTTAGAACAATTGTATTCCATTACCTTTATTTAATATAAAAAGTTATAATGTAAGATCATGCCAAACTAGTTGATATGGTGTTTTATTGAGAATTTACTGTTTTTAAGCAAGTTGAATGAAGTTTTTATGGTTACACCACTTAGACATCCTCTAATATATTCTCTCAAAATGGATTGAAAGCAGACATTTGATGCTGGGTCCACAAAAAAAAGAATGTGTGCAAGTTATTCATATGTTTATTTTCACATTTCAACACCTTTAAATTTGGCTAAACCACACGGACACAAAAACCACATTGACTCAAATGTGTGTGTCTTTGGTAGTTGATCTATATACCTGATCCCTCCGACTGAAAGGTGGCCATAGGAGCTGCTGGCGGCCGAGCTGGAGCGGGAGTTGTTGATGTAGGCGACCAGGGAGTTGGGCGAGGTGCGGATCATAGTCTGCAGGTCGATGCTGGCGTCTGACAGCGGAGAGATGGATAGCGCCCTCTTCCTGCTGAGTCGGGGCGTCAGTCGTGGACTGGAGAAACGTGATACTGGACAAAAAAAACCAACAACACACAGAACACAAACAATGTCAAGAATTTTGATTACTAACTAACGTGGAGCATTAAGACATTTTTGGGCACAGTTGTCGTGCTTCACAGTTAAGTAGATTGGAGAATTTATGTGCAAATTCCTCGTGCTTCCATTAAATCTCCGCCTGGCTTCAACAGAAAGCACCAGTTACCCTGAACCATGTTGGAAGAAACATTCAGCCCTGAGCACTCTAGTGGAGGTCACATCCATGCTAAGCTACGCTCTATCTCCCGCATCTCTCTCTCACACATACACACACACACAGCTCCCCCTATTTAACATTCGCATCCTCTTATGCATAATGAATCGCCCCCAATCATTCTCAGTAATTACCGTGATAGCAATCTCTTTCAGACCGCTGTACTTGGGCAAGTTAAATGGAGGCAATTTAAACAAATTGATCTTAGAATACCATTAAAAAGAACAAGACTGACTTACAAAGGTAGGGTTCATGACCTGCTGCTAAACCTGGTTGTTGCACTATTTTCTTATACTTGTAGAAAGGAGAACAAGAAAATAATGAGGTAGACTACTTTCCCATGAACTTTAGGAGAGGGGGCTTATTTATTTTTCCATACGTACTGAAAGCCCCATCATTCATGTGTATTTATTTCTTTTTAAATTTCAAAGGTATGTAACTCCTACTTCCACAGTAGACAGAGACAGATCACTTGTTTGGGACCAACAGGTGCTGGTTTTGCAGTGTGAGCGGACAAAGAGCAGGGCTAGTTTGTGCACATGTGTAATTGGGTCTTACAGCAGAAATCATCAGAGGCGCGAGAGGCAGGAAACTCATAATAGGCCCATCACGACTCACCTAAGCACATGCACGGTGACCTGACACTCTCACACATTTGCCGCATGTCAACTCCACTGCTGTCAATATGTAGCCAATACGTGACTCTTAACCCGGCGGAGCTCACAACCCCTCGAGCCAAATGAATCCAGGCACCGCCATAATCACCGCGCCAGACCTACAGCCATAAACCGAGGTCTTACTTCCAAAACTATTATGTTTGGAGGTGGCGAGTCGTAAAGCGAAGGCATATGCACTTAGTTAAAAGGCCCCCTGAAACTTCAGACAGCAGACGACAGTAGTTGGAGGCTTATGAAAAAAAAGAAAAAGCGGGGGAAAAAAACTGGTGGAGATGATAGAGATGTGTATGAAAGAGCTGGCAAAAACAACAAACGGTCCTCAGGAATGTGCTTCTCTGAGGCTAATAAATAAATGTGTCATCTTTCATTAGCCACATAGAGGGGTGGGGATGGAGCGGAGAAGACAGACGGTAAAGGAGGAACAGAAAATAATGTAGAGGGTGAAGAGGCAGGCGGTCCTCAACAAGAGAATATGGGTCGTCCTGAAGGAGGAGTTCATTCTGATAAGCTATGTGTTGCTCCACACGGGTCATGCAGCCGCTTGAATTTGCTATTTTTGCAGAAAGCAAAGCTCGCTGCCTTGCCAACAGATTTAATGGGAGATAGGTGTATTAATATTCCGCTTTATAAAGCAGGAAACAGGCCTCAAAGCCTGGTGGCCTGGTAGCCTGGCGCCAGCCTCACCCCTCTGGGCACGGTGCCCAAAACACCTCCTCCTTACAAACCACCTCCTCAATCAAGCTCAGCACACAACTCTCAAATGCCTCCAGCAACAAAGCTAAAAACATCTTTGCTGTCTATACTGTTCTGTCATTCATGCTAAGTGGACAAGCTGGTTTTCTTTACATAGATGTTGTGCCAAACGATGTCACCGATCTAGCCTAAATTTACCTGGATTCAATTTCCTACATGCACACACACACACACACACACACACACACACACACACACACACACACACACACACACACACACACACACACACACACACACACACACACACACACACACACACACACACACACACTCTCTCTAACTTTGGCAAAGGAGTGTTTTATAGGTGGCGGCTATAATTGAAAGGGTGAGCAGGTTCCGGCGGGGAGTGAGAAAACAGATGTTGCACAGGCCATGGCGGCGCGGCAGTGTGTGGTACTATGGCATGGCGTGCTACAGTATGCATGTGTGTGTGTGTGTGTGTGTGTCTACATGTGTGCCATTGCGCTGTGGGACTGCAACGTGGGTTGGTTGTAATTGTGGTACCTGGATTTATATAGAGGGTCATAATTACAGGCAGCTCCAGTGCACATCGATATAGATATTAAGGGGATGGGAGTGACGAGTGTGTATGTGTGAGTGATTATTTTAAGTATTTGTCCGTGCTGTTTTAACTGACATGGCTTTCTGGAAAATGAAAACACTTTAATTGAAGGGTTGAGAAAACCCCCTAGCTAGCTCTCAGTGTCATCCTGGCTCTGTAAGCACATGGTGGGTCACTGTAAAGCTCTGTAAAGACTTAGTAGGCCTTTTCTCCCATGACATCCTAAAACTGGGGCCCTGTGCTCTAAACACTGCATTGAGAAAAAGTTAGCATATTTATCTTAACAAATGAGCATTTTTAGACATAAAAAACCTAAAAATTACAACATTAAATGCGTTTTCAAGGCTCTATTTTCTCCTTTGAGAATTCAGTGGCCTCTGTTGGGGTTCGTGAAGGCAGTGAACCTATTCGACAGCAGAGTTACGCCAACAACAGAATGATGAGCTGTCTAAGTTGGATTGTAGCAGAAGTTGGATACAAGAGACGGCGCCAAGAGCCAAGTTAGGTGCCAATGCATGATCAAACATGTGGTGAGAAATGCAAATCTCACAACATCCTTGAATATGTCAACAAACTGTCTCCGCTAAAGAGCAAAATGTGTTTCAGTTTAGAGGAAAAGAATATTAGCATCTGCTTTAGTGTGTGTGAAAGTGTTTCACTTTCTTGGAAAATGGGTTTAAGTTTGAATAGTTTAGTGTTGCGTGTATGCAAGTATATGACCTGGCTATACCTAATGTCAGGCTGGGGATTGGCTGTATATTTACCTAAAAATAGCCAGAAATGTGTCAGTTATGTTACAATCTCTCGTGATTTTTTTGGCACACTGGAGACTTTTTTTCCCCTAACTTTTTAGCCTTAAGGTAGTGCCTCTTCATAAGAAATCTGCAACACCAATAATAAACACATAAGTCATCATATGCATTGTGGAAAAGGTAGCTAGCGTATTGTGCACAAATGCAACTACATATTGATTCATTAAAGTGATTCAACTTAGTCAAAAACATAAAATTGTGGCACTGATGAATATATATCCAGCTAGAGGGAGCTACATTAGTTGATCATGTTACTTTTGTGGCTGTCCGTATTGTTGATGAGACTCTCTGGTCAATATTGTTTAAAAAAAGTGCTGCTCAAGCTGCTGTTACCACTGTTTCAAAATGTCAGTCCAATGTGTGAAATCAGCAAAAATCTACTTGAATACATAAATCATGTAGTTAGGGGGAGTTGGAGGATTGGGTTGGTGCATGCCTTGGTGATGTAGATAAATGCAAGCATGGGTTTGTGTGCACATAGCGGACAGAAACCACAGTAAACCAAGACACTGCTACACCACTTATAAAAAATCCAATAGGGCACTAATATACGAAGCCAAATCAGAGCGGTTTTGCTGGTGATTGTTTCAGCTTTCATTGTGTTGCTGGATTTAGTTTGGATTTAAAAAAAAAAAGTTTCAATTACTTTAATAATGTAATTAAAAAACAAACAAATTCAATCAGCTGAAGCCATTTGTGCTGTCCATTTAGCCAGTGGAGCAGTGGATAATCTATGGCTTGTCCCCCTTGACCTTATCTGGGGTGAATCAGGTCTCAACTAACTCCCCCTTCATGATGAACAGGAGCTGCTCTACTCTGTAAACCCCCCCTACCCCACCTCACCCCCCCTCAACCCCCCCCCAACACACCGCAGTTTGAGTTGATGCCAGCAGGGCCCCAGGCCTCCACATCTTCATCCAGCCAAGCCAACCCCCGGGGCAGCTGGAGTGGGAAAATGTTTATTTTCCCTGCTAAATCTCACTAATGCTAACACTGTGAATTTTATTAGCGAGGGGGCTCGTGCTGAATCCTCTATGAGCCCCCAGTGTCCAGCCAAAAGCCGCCGTTGTGTTTGCTAGTGTGTTTACGCACACACTTCCACCCATGTGCTCATGAACCAACATATAGTTAAGTGTTTGTGTATGCAGTCTGAGGGGACCGGCCCCTCACCCCCCCACACCTCCTCCACCACCACATCAGTACACAAATCTATCTCCCTCTCTCCCTCTGCTGCATCAACACTAAAATCTCTTTTTCCTTGGGGTGGCAGACATTTACTTTGGCCGCCGCTTTTGTCGTGGGAGCTTCAACGTTTTTTCCCGCAAGCCGCTCTGATATTTCTCTGCCCACCCAGCCCTTACATACCTGCTCACTCATATATAAACAGGCTTCTGAATGCCTCCCAGTGTGAAATATCATAATGTGACTTTATTTACACTTGCAGTAATGACGGTGTACCAATGCTAATGCCAATCATACTTATATGTCTTTTCAGTAACGTTGGTTTTTCCCAATTTTTCCTTCTATTGGAGTTCAAAGACTGACACCAGTTTTCTGTATGCAGTAACTACAGGTTTCACTTTAGGGCCTGGTTCATCTTCTGGCTGCCTGTATGTATGTGGAAAGAGTTCTATGATGGAAATAAATGTCATCTATAAAAAAAGAAAATCTCTTCTCACATTTAAATTATTGTTTTTAAAGAAAACTTTGCGCAATGTTGGCCCCAAATGACATTGAGAGGCCAGTGTTTAACAGGCAGACCACATGCTGTAAGTAAACAATGTATATTTACTTTTTATGGGCATTTTGTGCTTTTATTTGAGAGTGGACACCGTTACCTGAGGGGCAAGCGGGGGGAAAACATGGTGAAGCTGTTTAGCCATAGCCATTGAATCCAGCATATCAGAAGAAAGGTAACACAATACTAGTTTTAACCCCTTATATACTATTCAGGGTCTAATTTGACCCATTTTCACCTTTGAGGGAGAGGAAAAAACCCTAAAAACTTTGCTTTTAGCCAGAAATGTGATGACTTATCCTAAAGTGACTGAATATGAACAGTTTGTAAGGTTTTAAGAACTGAACATTTTGTCTTTGGAGCTAAAATGTATTTCTGTTTTTTTAACCCAGTCTGCTCCCCTCATTCTCCATGTCACTCTCACCAGATAAGGACAGTGATTAATGTGAGAAAAACACACCATGGACACTGACGCTGACTAACAGAAGCAACTGAGCGTTTCAGAGAGGTCTTTACTACCACTGTTGGTAACACTGTTTGTTTTTGGGAGTCCTGTCCATCATATTTGGCATTTTTTAGTGGAAGGAAAACCCAATAAGCAGCTCGCAGATCTGTACACAGTGAAACAAGAGCAGACCAGAAACCAAATTATTGCTGAGTAGGGTTTGTGTTTTGACTTGTGGACATGGAAAGAAATCACCCATGGTCTGAGGAGGTCTGTCCATCGTTGCGGCACTCAAAAACTTAACAACATCATGGCTGCAGCGTTTTTTTAAAAATGATGTCTTCCTCATATTCCACAGAGAAATCCCTGTGTTTAAGTGTCTGGCTTGAGGTGTGCCCAATAGTAAAGCCAAAATATATTTATAAGTGCACCAGTAAGACCTGCAGCTCTGTCAAAAAAAAGAGAAAACCTATACAAAAAAGAGAAAACCTATACTGACGCATGTGTCCAGAGCTTTTCCACAAGCACACATTCTCACAGCAGCGCTCAGTGTTGCATGGCTCAACCGTAAGCCTTGCAATTCACTTGCCCATAGGGAAAAGGGGGCAGGAGAGGGGGGGGGGGGTGTGTTGGTGGGGGAGGAGGGTGAGAAGCCATACTATGGGTTCACTGAGGGCTCCTAGTTCTTGCGGTGGGTCTGCTGAATATTACTGCATAAATTGATTTTTAATATGGTTTTATCTGCACTGCCTTCCAAAACAAACGGCAGGGGGATGAAGCACATATTTGCCACCTCTGCCACTACTCCTCCTCCCATGTCCTGGCAGTAAATAAAGCCTTTGATTCAGGCCGAGGCTGCCAGCACAGACCATTAGCTGGCTGCCTGGGTCAATATGGGCCCTGTGTCTGGAGGCCGCAATGGAAGAGCCTCCAGACTGGCAGAGTGGCCAAAACCTGACCACATCACTCCTAGCATGGTAGAACACTAAATAAAAGCTGCTGGGATGGTGGCAGCAAGTGTGGACGCTGCGTTGGAGCAAGGCGGTGGGGGGATGGAGGGAGGGAGGTGGGAAAAGGGGGAAGGGGAAGGGGGGTTGTGGCTTATTTGAGCAAACAGGCTCCCCAAACAAGTGCGGGCAAGGCAGCACAGTGGCGGTCACTGAGGTGGTTGGAGGTAGAGAAGAACAGGGGGGGGGGGGGTGAAATTGAGAGAGGTGGTCTACAGTTTCTGCATAGGCCCCCCCTAACTCTTCCTCACCATTTCCTTTCAGCACCAGCGTGTTTACCTAAGTGATTGAAGATTGAGGGTGTTTAAAAAAAAAATTAATTGCAGAGCGATCCCATATCTGATTCTGTTGTGTTTTCCTACCTGTGCATGAGGATGCCTGTATTAGTGGCCATAGCAGAGGGTCAGTTTTTAGTTGTTTTTTTTTTTTGGGGGGGGGGGGGGGTTCAGGGTGGGTGGTTGGACAGGATGAAAGAAAAGAGCGAGGGCTCCTGGAGCAGAGCCGATGTCAGCGCCAAGGGGAGTATTTGATTATCAGAACATCGAAAAGGCTGCTACTTTCACGGGCAGTTTTCCACTCTGTGTGCTTTTCTATCCCCCATTCATAAGGCCTGAAGGTTTCTTGGATGGGTTTCGCCGCTGAAATCAAACGTCTGTTCTGGTGCCTGACCGTCATTTTGATAGGGGGAGCCGAGGTTCTAGCCTGCATTGAAGAACAGTCCGGTCTCTGTGAGTTTTGCATCTAAGCACGTGTGCCAGCGTGTGAGCATTAGCCTGCCTGTTTGCCTGCCTGTGTGTGTGTTAGATTTAACCTGCCGCATCATTCCCATTAGGCGAACAGCACATGCAGACCACGAGGTTAATCCTTGCCATAACAGCCCGACACAGAAAACAGAGCAGAGAGACGACCTGCCAACATTCTCCACACTGCCCTTTTAAGGTCACCCAGGATTTGTTTTGTAGGATGTTTCCTCATAATAACAGCACAAACACACCTGAGACACCGTCAGAATGAAAGACTGTAAGGTAACACGTGTTTTACGAGCTCCTGGCCTCGGGGCTTTTTTAGCGTTTATGCACCCTCAACCCCTTAAACCAGCCGTGGCCCCCATGCTATGTATAAGTCGGAAAAAGCTCTACACGGCTTTGATGTGGGGAACTCTTCCATGAGAAAGCCTGGAGAGGAAGAATAAGAGGATGGTATCAACATGCCTGGTGCTGAGAACAAAGGGTAAGATGGCTGTTAAGTTAGGCCGTTACTCTTGTACCATGGATGAAAGACATGCATGTGTTTTAGTGTTCCCAGTAAGAGATTGTAATATTTATTTTTTTAACATGAAAATATAAGAGAGGTATGATGTTGGTGATCCAGTAAGGCTTTCATTAGTTCTGTTTTGAATCTGGTTCCAGGTTTACATAATGTTCTAAGCTGTAAGGCTGGCCAATCTCTTGAATCATTTATCTCTGTAAAACTGGGTTAAAACATCTTTGCTAATGATTATCCATCCATTTTCTTTATCGCTAATCCTCTAAATAAGATAAGATTTGCTACTCATGATTACTATAGCTGAATAAGTACAATAGAAATAGAAGTGACTATTAAAAATCTCGCAACTGTATATCATCTAAGCAGTCTTAAATGCAGATCAGTTACATCTAAAGTCTCTAACAACATCTATCTAACAGTAACAAGAAACACAGACAGCTTCAGGACACACTGAACCCACAGCGGCCTGCAGAGAGTTAAACCATAGTCAACTTCTGATATCACGCTGCGGTGGCCAATCACAGTTGGCGATCAGATCTGTACAGCCCTGCCATTATTAGTGGGTTGTAACTGAGCTTATGACTAGCTTAAGTGCAAGTGAGTGCAAGAAATAATGTTATAGCCTTTCAATGTTTGTTTTTTGCTAGTCAGCTGGATAAATATGGACCAACAAATGAACTTGTTGAGGTTCGCTATCGCATTCAAATTAGCTCTAATGTCACAAGATCAGACTCATCATTAGCGCTGCAGAAAAGTGTTTTATTATTTGGTGGTTTTTAGCAGTGTAATTTGGAAATGGGCATGCTTGTGATCCTACATAGATCATAAGATTGTAGTGCATGGAGTTTTGTGATGTTTTTTGCAACTGGGGCAATATCTGCTGCCTTACCTTCAAAACACAGCTCTGCTCTCTCACTGGAGCTGCTCCAGCCTGCAGATGCTTGTCTGTGCTTTCTGTGGCACAATATCATGCACAGCCCTCAGTGTTGATAGGCCTTTACTCATGTGAAGTGTAACCAATCAGATAGTGCTGTCGGGGCAGGTCATTTCTCGAGACCACAGAAGGAAACAGCTCCATTAGAGCCAAATTAGCTCATATTGGCAATTGGATAAAAAGAAAATAGTGCTTACGATAATCGTAAAAATGCTGGAATATTGGATCTGATGTTCGTCCAGGCTGATAATCGGTTGACCCCTATCCAGAAAAAACTTGGCAGTTTAGATAAAACTGTCTGCAAGCCTGTGCCTGTCTAATCCGAAGATGGTTTATCAGTAAAAGAAGCACGACTCGTTAACACCACCCTACAACTGTGACTGGATGTTTTTGAGCTGTTGAACAAGAACTATCACACTGTTGCTATTGATGCATATAGAATACATCTCAAATTACGAATAAGAAGTTGTAAGTGTGGACTGTAAATTCTCTTAATGTTTAGGGACAATAAAACACAACAAACAAGTCATAGTTCTGTCAGTGGACAACATAACAAGGTATCTTATCCTCACCATCTACAGGGCTGATGTATTCTGGTAGGTGAGCTGCAGCCGCTGCTGCTGCTGCTGCTGCCGCTGCTGCTGCACTGCTCTGCATCAGGAGGTCACCGTAGGGGCTTCGCTGGCTGGCGCTGGCCATCAGGTGGTAGTACTCTGTGGGGTTGGCCCCTGGTGGCGGAGGGGGGAGACTGAACAAGGCACGTTCCTTCAAGTGTTCGTGGGTCACTGAACAGAGGAGACATAGGAGAATAGGTTAATGTTTTCTTTTTGAGATGAAAAACAAAAGAAAAAAAGCTTCAATGTCTACATGTCCTATAAAAAAATAATGCAGAATTCACCAAACATGAGGTGACGTCTGACAAGATTGTTGTAATTCGTGCTAGCCCACCAGCACTGATGTCATGACCCTGTGAAATTATGCTAATCTAAATGCTTTTATTTTTCCTGTAGTTAAGTAATATATTCACAGACACCATTTGACAGACACTACCCTTAGACAGTGTGACAAAAACAAAGACGTGCAAAGAAAAGTTTGCAAGAAGGATTCTGCAGAGGAGACGAATGCCCTGCTTTACAGATTTGAAGATTTGTGCTTGCGTGCGTGCCCCAGGGCATGAGGCTTTTGATAAAAGGTGTCTGATGTCTTTGAGGCTTGCAGGGTTATGGGAAAATATCTCCAGGGAGTAAAGGAAGCAGAGGCAGAAGAGATGGAGAGGGGCAGAGAGGAGGGGGGGGGATAGCGTTGGGGTGGAGGAGGGGGAGCGACAGAAGGAAGAAATACAACATTCCTGCACTTCACTGGTGTTGTTTATGCATTTGTTTGACAGGCTGAAGTCTGACACAGAGTGCAGGTGGACACGCACACCGAACACACACACACACACACACACACACACACACACACACACACACACACACACACACACACACACACACACACACACACACACACACACACACACACACACACACACACACACACACACACACACACACACACACTTATAATACTGAGGAAAGGCCTTAAACGCTGCATGTGCAAAGGTAGCAAAGGTAATATTGACGTAAAAATGTGTTAACACCTGCACCAGTAAAGCCACATTTAAAAGTGTCAGAAACTATAAGAGTGAGAGATGGATTGCTTTTTCCTACATCCAACTGTGCCTGTGTCCCTCTCCACTCCATTTCCTGTCCCCCCTCCCCCCTTTTATCCCAGTGTGCAGGAGTGTGTGGAAAGGACATGGGTGTGGGCCGATGGTGGATTAATATGCATGCTGGTAGAGACAGGAGGATGGTGGGGGGTTGAGATCACTGGGGTGGGGGATATTGGGGGAGTAAAAACCACAGCCCCCCACCCCCTCACCCTCTGCACACACACACACACACATACACATACACATACACATAAGGGCACACATAAACCAAAAATCTGGATCCATCAGAACCTATTAAGCCATGGCTGTGGTAACAGTGCACAGGCAGTGTGTTTGTGCTCCAGCAGCAGTGATCCAGGCGTATTCCTTGGGTTTCTCCATGGCTGCCAGATCACGTTACCACCTCCGCAGAGCAGCACTTTGTGTCTGTCTGTGTTTGTGTGTGTGTGTGTGATGTCACTTATGAACATCATGGGGATGAGAGGTAACGACTACACTCCCAGCTAGACCCAGGAAACCAAGACGCAAAAAAGTCTAGTTTTTTTTTGGTTTCATAGAAAGTAGAAGAACAAAACTATGAGTCTGCAGCCATGTTAACGGCTCTGTGCTTAAGATAAATCCTAACGTCAGCATATACTATCATGCTCATGATGACAATGCTAACATGCTGATGTTTAGCAGGTATAATGTTTACCATTTTAGCACTTTAGCGGACTATCATAAGCCCTAAACGCAAAGTACAGTTGATACTGATGGGAATGTCATTAGCTTTGCGGGTATTTGGTCCCCAACTTGGGGTCATTCCTATGTTCCCCCATTACTAAGAAATGTTCCCCTCATCAAAATTAGGCACAAGGTCCCTCAAGTATTTTCCACCAATTTCCCTAATGCACATAATGTGTTTCATCTGTGAAAATGCTTGAAAGACAGGTGAAATTCTTTCTTTTATTATTAAATTGTGGGAACATAGAGCTGTGGGAACAGAGGGCTGTGGGAACATAAGACTGAGGGAACATAGAGCTGAGGGGAACATAGGGCTGAGGGAACATAGGGCTGAGGGAACATAGAGCTGAGGGAACATAGGGCTGAGGGAACATAGAGCTGTGGGAACATAGGGCTGAGGGAACATAGGGCTGAGGGAACATAGGGCTGAGGGAACATAGGGCTGAGGGAACATAGGGCTGTGGGAACATAGAGCTGAGGGAACATAGCGCTAAGGGAATATAGGGCTGAGGGAACATAGAGCTGAGGGAACATAGGGCTGAGGGAACATAGAGCAACATTTGAGAGCTGTAAAAACATCCTATACCCATTTTTGAATTTTTGTGCTGCTGACACTTTTTTAAAATATACAAATATAAAAGTTTAGCCTGTGTATATTAAAAAAAAAAGCATTTAAACATGCTGTTATATTCATCATAATCTATCAAATGTTCTCCTGGACCACAAAATAGAGATTGTGAATGTCCTTTTTTTTCTTAGATAAACAGAAAACTCTCTGACAGCTTCATTCAGGATTAATCATAAATATTTATTAATGACTGATGGTGGAATTTATGAATGTGAATTGGTGTAGAGACTAATTATGAGTGTGAATATGAACATTATGTAAAGGGTTAATCAGCACAAGTGATGACTGGATTTTAAATCCTTCATTACCAGTTTTCTGTCTCTTTTCCATGAATGTGACACCTCACATCTCTATTCTCCCACGCCTGCCCACCTAAACGTTGCTCTACGCTCCATAAGAATAGTTAACATTACTGATATTACTTGAACTATGACATTAAAGATAAGATAATAACGTTAAATGATACATGACACATGACGTGTGCTGTGACGTTATTCGCCCCTTCTACTCCTGCTGCCCCCTGGCGATCGGATCGTCTATCAGCGATCTTGACTAACCACGATTGGATCACATTAAAATAGAAAATAATAACCCAACTCTAATTTATGTAGTATACATGCAAGTTAGGATTTCATAAACAACTCTCAACACATGCCTGGCACCCAGGTATCCCTATCAGAGGTTTACACATGCTCTACTGAGCAGACTTTATTTATGTTCTGCCGAGCTGCCGAATGCCCTCCATTAGGTGCCATACTTCCCTGCCACTCTATCAGTGACAGCATCTCTTCCGCATTGCTTCTCTTGAAAGGTAGGGAGGCATTACTTGCCAGCAGAGTGTGCTCGGTGATTTATTGATGCCAGCTGCAGGCCTGTGGCTCCTCTCTTATTCGACCTGTTGTTTGAACAGGGATAGCGAGGACAGGTTTGTCATCGTTTGAACTCAATAGTTCATGGAGCTCCGCGTGTTTGTGTCTCTGTGCTAATTTCCATGGTTTCCCTTTTGCACAAACACACACACACACACGAGTAGGAAAGTTGCCTGTACCGCAAAGCATTCTCGCAAATCACCAAGCATGCACACACAAGCAAAAAAACACCATGACGTGCTTGATGAAAGGTGGCTTCAGTATTTAATTTAGGGCAACGTATACGATGTAAGACTAATTATCACTGTTGGTTAAATAATCAGCTGTGTAAACCTTAAGTATGTGTCTGCTTACAGTGTGCTCCAGTCAAGCACACAGAGTCGGTTTGTAGTGAACAGGATATATAACTTCTCACCCACACACAACTACAACCTTCTTAATATTAGCTGGTAAAAGCAGGTGCAGAATGTAGCCGCCATTCGAAAGATTTTCCACATAACTTTAGCGGTTTATTCTTCATTTTGAGTACGCTGCATACATCACGAGACTGTGAGGCTAAAGGCTGAGTGTTTCCATACTGCCAATGCATGACAGGTAGAGAAGTGTTTATGGATGAACATGTGTGCCTATGCTTTTGAAGTCATTCAAGCTCCTATAGGTGCACGACTCAATGACAGCATGTGAGAAGTATTTACTACTTGCACTTTATTCCCACACATGCTTTAAAAAAGGAGCTAAAATTTTTGCAGACATAACAAAAAGTTTCCTTTTAGGAGGCTAAATTAGAGCCAAATCCTTCTGTCACACCCATGGGGCGAATATACTGTATATAAAGTATAGTCTGTGATGTTTATGCTTTTCATTGATGTCAGGACATAGATGTAGCATGTGTCACAGCTGTATAATTGCTATTGGAGTGAAAGGGAGAGACTAGTCAGAGAAATGGTAGATCGTGATAGTTTGTTACAGATGGAGGTAGTGATTGACAGTGGACTTTTTCTAGCATTTCTAAGTGGAGTCAAGTGTGGAGACGTAGTGTCATGATCACAGGTTGTCATATGTGATTTTATTGGGTGCCAAGCCTCAAGAAGGTGGGTCTCACCTAATAAGTGACACAGGCAGAGGCAGATACCAAATGGGGACAAAAGATTAGAGGAAGGACCATGCAGCTAAAAAGCCAATAAGACTGAATGCATGAATCCTAGTGAAAATGTCAGTACTCTCATTCATGTGAATAGGAGATGGAGCGATTAGGATGAAGGGTAAGGGGCTGCAGGGGCACCACAGCAGCCTCCAGACAGAAAGGTAAACCTCAATCATCTTTTGTAGAAACAACCTGACATCATGCTGCAGTGGACAATCACAGACTATCCCTGCCTTATCAAAAACATCCCTCTGATTTATAGTTTCCAGGCTGCTTTTAAGCGTTTCTGTGAGTGTTATGTGTTTAACCCTTACACACTGTTCATATTCTACACCCTCACAGTAAGAATCCCTTCATAAAAAGTGTCTATACCAAATTTTCAACCACAGATGTGTTTAGAAAGCATCAATAATCAATCTGACTGATCAATAAATATGTGATTAAACCTTGATTCATGTTTCAGAGAGCAGAGAGAGTGTATTTTTTAGCTTTTACACCACTAAACATCTCCTATCACACAATATCATGTCCTATTTTACCTAAGACATGAAAATATAACATAGCAATAATGATAGAAATGTATTGAAACTGAACATGACAAGAACTTAATGGAACTGTGGGGTTTATTGTATAACCATTAGAGCCATCAGTCTTCACTGCTACATCATAACAAGAAATCCTCATAACTACTATCTTATTAAAACTATTAACTATTCATTTAACTAAGACAAGTCAATAGATACGGGTCTGTAATGGTACGTAAAAATTTAAAAGTCAACATCTTTGTAAGTGTTATAATGTTGGTGTGTGGTGAGTCTCACCTTCAGCAGGGCTCAGTCCTCGTGCCGCTGAGATCATGGAGAGGGTGGGGCTGCCATGTACCGAGCGTAGGTAGTGCTCCATGTGGGGGCTGACGTAGGGATGCGGAGGGCTGAACGGTGACTCACCCGTCCCGGCTGGCGCGTGCGGCGATAGGCGGATCAGAGAAATGTCTGAGATGACCGGACTGCCCGTCAGTCCTGGAGGTCTGTGGAGAGAGAATAAACTTTGTAAGAAGGGAGGTAGGAAAGATAACAGAGAGAGAAAGAGAGAGAGTGATAGAAAGGATGTGACAGATGTGGATGAAAGTTAAAGAGAGAAAACAGACAGTGTGAAAAAGAGGGAGTGGAGTCAGTTTCAGTTAATTTGATTACTTGCACCGTGCTCAGTTATCATCTTGCGTGATCTTCATTGGTATGTTCATAGACAAGCCTTAACTTCTGTTATTCCACAAGCGTGTCTGGAGTCTCAATCCACTTACATCCTTTCCCCTCCCCGGTCCCACAGCTAATACATAATAACCCCCTTTTGTTTGCCTTCTCCTATTAAGCCCTGAAGGTACAGACAAGTCGAGACCGAGGGCTTTCGTCTGCGAGGCTACGAAGAAGAAGAAGCGTACTCTCTACTCTCTCTGTCTGTTTGGGTGGGCAAAAACTATACAGGGTCTCTTACATCAGGTATTTTACATTGTGTGTGATAAGAGAGCGCAACCGGATGCTCCAAACATGAAGTAACTGCCTTCAGCCACCTTTTTTGGCAAAAAAGACAGAAGTCTCGTGTGAAGTTCGCAGACAGCCTGCCGGTCACATCAGACTCTACAGTAAATTTGTCATCTCTGGCAGGTAATGGGCGGCTCTGCTTGCAGAAACACAGACAAGTGGGTGTTGTAATTTCTTCATATTCCCCGAGGGGCTGAACTCTAGATAAAAACGTCTGCTGGCCGCTGGCAGTGGCACAACTCTTTGAAAGGGCACTCGGTACTTATGTCGACCTAGTGTTCTTCAGTACTTATCAACAGCCTGTTGCTGCCTCAGTGTGTGGTAAGAACACCTGGTAGAAATTGAGCCTCTTTAAGGAGGTGAAACTACGACAACAACTGAGAAAAGAAAAATGAGAGTTTGGTTATGAATTTCATAACTTTTCTATCCATAACAACTTTAAACTCAGGCCTCCTATCTGTCGAACATCTCAGTTACAGTGATTTGGAAAGTGTTACCATCACAATTTTTTATTTAGAACCTGCAAATTTTAAGAAAGCTGTAAACGGTTTGTTTCTATTGCTGCAATGTTATTCTTATGGATTATTTCTGCAAACAACCCACTAATCCTAATTTTAGTTTTCTTCGTGCATACACTTCTCCATCACATCTTATGTTGCTTATGTATATAGTCTGTATCATTTATATATGTGTAAACTAATAAAAATCTACATTAAATCAATTGTCTACACTATTTCAGAGATTTAATATTAACTGGACTAGTTTGAACAGACAGAAAGGTTAGAGTGCTGTTTGCTACCTTACTAATAACTTGATTTTAAGAATAAGGAAGCAAAGAACAGAACTTGCCTTTTTACAAATAAGGAATAGTTTAGAAACTTAATTGAGAAATAAGCTGAATGTATTAGATAGTGATCAGGGTATTAGCTAACTGGCTCCAGGGCACAAACCCAACACAAACACAACAGTCACTAGTTTGTAAGACACTATGTTCATGAAACTGGATTGCTTTGATAAAGGAGACACCCGGTTGACGATGATTCTGGTGGAAAGTGATTAAAACCTGGGTGCTAATTTTTAAATGTGTTATTAAAATGAATGACTGTATATAACAGTAATGGAATCTATGAAGCACCTTGAACTCATCATTTATTATCTTTAAAGAGAGAGACAGAAAAAAAGAGGAGTAATGGAAGCAAATGGGTCGTCTCCCTTTAGAGGAAATGACCAGACTAATGAGTCACTACATGCTGTACGTGAGGTTAGAGGACGACCTCACACTGTGTGAGCCTCGCTGCACATGAGTAAAATGATGTGGCCTTCTTTCAAGATGAAATTCAGGTTTGAGGTCACTGTTAGTTCAGAAGTCAACATTTCCATGGCAAGAAAGTTGATTGTTTTGGGTCATTTTTGCTTCTTTAATTTGAGATTTGAATTGAAAAAAAATGACTTCATGATGGCCTAGTTGGAATCTTCTTACTTCAGGTTATCAAACTCAATAAAATAATATATTAATTGTCTTTGTCTCTGATCACTACACTTTAATCTTTAGTGTCATAATCATGTGTTATTCTCTTGTAGAGATTATGCCTGCACAGCAAAACTTTGCAACACAATACAAAACAGTACAATACAATACAAAACAATACAATACAATACAACAACAATAACAGAATAGCTGTTATTGTGAGTGCATGAGAGCAAAAAAAAACAAAAAAAACTTGCTTCAGCTGTCGTTTCAGCAGCTTGATGACTGCTGTGAACAAATGAGTGGTTATATGTGCGGTTTGGACTGCTGGCAGCATCTACTGCACGCTGGGCACAAAACATGTGTATGTTTGAGACAGGATGTAAGAAATAGCTCATCTAAAAGGATGCCCCCTGATTACACGTTGTATTAATCATTCACTTAAATACGTTATGATTTAGATTAGTCTGTGAGCTCCTCAGGGATTAGTTTGCATCCAAACTTTTCTGCCTTGTGGGTTGAGTGAAAACCACAAGTATAAAAATACTTTATGCTTAATTAAATTTATTATATTTAAAGTAGGCTCCTCAAGCTCTGTAAAAAGTAAAAAATATAGAAGTAATGATACTGTTTATGTGTTGATATAGCTGAGAAGGATTAAGCGAAGCGTGACAAATCAGTTGACTGATGAAATTAATGTGACTGGCTCAGGTTGAGAAAGGTGGGACTAGCTAGCACGTTTGGCACAACTTCACCCCCCCCCCCCCCCCCCCCCCCCAACCCCAACCCCATCCATCCTTCAGAGTTCCCCTGCTCAGTCTCTCATTCACTGTCTCTGTGTGGAAGCCAACCTGCACCCGGACCCGGCCCGGCCCTGCCCAACTCAGGACGGAGCCAACCAACCCAGAGCCTCGGCCCTCGCTCCATTTCCAGTAAGCGCCTGCAGACTGCTGGCCTTGTCTGAGGGCCAACTTTCTGCCGTCAGGCCCACTCTTCCCCTACAAACAACCATAAAGAGCCCTCTGTTCTGGGCGGGAGGGGAGAAGTGAGAAGAAACAGACGCTCCATACACAAAAACACGCTTCCCTCGGTCCGAATCTAAGCAGCATACAGAGAGCTTGGCAGTGCCTCCTCAGATTAGTGCTTCACTGAAGGACTACCTGGGTAAACTGGCACTAGTGCTGGCTCTTTTTCTTATCAGACAGGGTGACTCAGAGCTCACTAAACTAATCACACATTGCCATACTTAACTTAAATCTGTTTACTGAATGCTTTATGTAGTGCAGGAACCTGTTTAGCATGTTTACCTCCGTCTCCAAGTGATGCAGATTTAATATTGTATCACAATTTGTACCAGATTTCATGTAAGTTTCACGAAAAGTGTGCATGGTTTTAATATGTTGTATAGTCTGGCATTATGATGTGTTTATTCATTGTTCTTGCTCTCGTCATTCTCATTTAAACACTGCACAGCTTCTAAATCACTTCTAAATATATTTGACATATTTTCATTGTTTCTCAGTTTTTTTTCAACAAACCTCTGTTATTCTAAACCTCATTACTTCCTCCAAAGATGTAATCCTTTAAAAATGGGTCAGAAATATACAGCTTCATTTAAAAAAAAAAAACATTAAGTACTTTCCTAAAACAGGTGCTCTCAATAGTTTCTAGCAAACATCACTAAAACTGATGTAAATAGTTCATTTTCTGGGAACTACTTTTAGCTGCGGATTAATACACATTTGGTGCTTGTTGAGTATTTACAGCAAACGGAGAACAGTGCATGCATGGCTCAAAATTAGCACCAGTCACCAACCAAATGCTGGTAAAATATGCAAGTAGCTAATAGACAAAACAGTTAATCATGAACCTGTGTGCATGTGGAATTAATTACAAAATAAATTGCAGTGTTTATGTGCAGGAACATGTCACGCAATGCAGCCGTGTGTCTCATTGGCATGTTTCTAATAGTTCTTGGAGCTGATGAATAAGCTATATCAGGTTTTAAATACATGCACAATACTTGATAGCAGGATCAATTCATTGTTGGTTAGACTATAGAATATCTACAGACTTATCCTTTAAAGTAATTCAAATAATACTTTAACCTCATGGCATTTGTTGATAAGATGATATGAGACACTAATATCATGTTATGAGCATTCTCAGAGTGCTTCATGCTCCCTCACCGACAGAAATATGCAATCCAAACGTCAAGACTTGCTTAGAAAGGAAATTAATTACATTTTCATCATAACAAACATGCCCGCTCTCCACACTCTTAACCACCAAAACCATTTTGCAACATTTAACTTTAAACCTATATCCATCATCGACAGCGGTTTGTTTCTTGGCCAATAGCAAACCAGCTTGTCTGCACACACACCACTCTAGCTGCGGTAAATCACTCAAAACGACCAAAGAGTGAATATGAGGGCTTGATAATAAGGTGAAATTTACTGCTGTTGCCTGTCAGGAGGCTGCAAATAATAGCCCTGTCTGGCAGGTACCATTATTGAAGCCTTGTCGATCCACCCTTTTTCTGACAAGATGTTACTTGAAGTCTGTGTGTTTTCCACAGGGTTCAGTCACAGAGGTTGAATGGGAAGCTCTCGGAGGGCACCTGGAGAGCCATGTCTCTTAATCAGTAGTTGCCATTTAGAGTGACTTCTATCATACCTGAACACTATGGGTGGCTGCCCCTTTAGAAAGGATGGGAAACACTACATGTAGCACTTAAATATCAGAATTATTCATTATCAACAAATAAAAATGCCATGCATCAATCCTGCTAAAGATGATACTTGGGTAGAGAGAGAGAGAGAGAGCGGGATATATGGATGGATAGCGAGCCAGTGTGAGTCAGTAGATGACATGCTTTCAACGAGGTAATTGCTATTTGTCTCTGTGTTCTGTACTGTGTGATTACACGCTCTCTGTTGTTCCATTGTTAAAACTCTGCTGTGAGAAAAAGTGATTTGGACATGGTACAGCTTGTTGAGCATATGAGTAACCCTGTGAGTAAGTGCATACCAGAGAGCGTGTACATTAGATTGCTGGCCGAGGCAGATTGCAGCATGATTACTGGTGAGTTCAAACAAAATGAAGCTGAGGACCTTTTACCAAGTTTTCTCCACTCTATCTCTTATTTTCTTTTTCAAAAACCATTCTAGCCAATGCAGTACCAATCTGACATCACGGAGAACAAAAGAAAAAATAATCTAATTGACAAAAATGGTTTTATTAGGAAGCTTGACCTCGTTAAGTGTTCACTTCTTTAATCTCATAATAGTTCTAGTGTTGCTGCGGTGGTCTTGCAGTTTTGGGTTTTAACACACATTTTTTAAAAATCAACATGGGGGTCACAAGGTGCAGCATAATGGGGTCAGTAAGCCTCAGATGAAGAGCGTTTAGGAACGTTGAATGGTGTCTGAAACCCCCTGGGGAAGAAACTGACAATCAAACAATCATGGTCAGAGTTTGAGAATGTTCTTGGTGTGCTTTAATCCTCATTTTAAGGATTAGTTTATCTCTCCCTATTCTACGTCCGTAAGCTTTTTTACCCCACCTTTAAATGTGACATATAGTCGTCTGAGTCACTCATCTCTTTTAAGTCCTTTATTAACCCTTAAACAGGCAGGAATGGGAAATGAGATGTAAATATTTATGTCATCTGCAACTAAAATAAAACAATTCCTCAAGTATTTTAAATTTATTTTATGAGTTGTATCTCCACCAGGATATCTTGCCCCTATTAAAGTATTAAAATGGTCATAATGGTAAAAACATTTGAATCTTTTAGTGATACATTCCTGCTTTCCCTTGTTATTACTAACCCAGTCCTATCAATTCAAGGCACATACTATTGAACCTTAACCATCCTAATGTTGCCTGTTTAAGGGTTAAAATATATTTTTTATCAGAGCACCTTTCCTGATTCCTGGTTTATCTATTACATTAAAATGGTTTTAACTCATGAAATCTGTACTCTTTTATAATGCAATTAGTTTATGATTTATGTATTTTGCAGCCTAGTGAAGCACTTTGTAACTTAGATTTAGAAAAAGTTCTCTATAACTAAAGTTTATTATTATTATCATCATTATAGTCTGCAACTCTGTATTAAATAGCTAATTTTAAGAGTAACCAATCCTCAAAGTGAAGTGAAAATTGTAACTTTGCATATATGCATTCAACCAATCTAATACATCATCGGTGTAATAATCCTCATTTTCACACTGCATACTGTCAATTCACATTCACCATCTTTGCCGCCACAGGATGCTGCCCATGTAATCTGTTTTCAAGGTGAGCTGAGGCGACTCTCTGCCTGTCTCCCTGTCCTCCTCGCTGACCAACAAGTTAGTATTTGCCTCTCTGGCATTTTCCCTGCTGGCTAGGGGTGGGATGAATTATGATGTGACACACTCCCTTCTGTACTTCTGGGCAGCCAAGGCGATCAAGATAAATCACCACGCTACCCCACAAGGGACATGCTAAGATCCTGCCTTAGTTGTTTTTGGGGCCCTGATCAGGATGCTGAGGATTTGGACACAACGTGATACTGTACTCCCTGAGAAGCAAGTACTGTGTACAAAGGAGGGGCCCACTAGAACTATGTCAGACGATGGGATAATATCCTTAAATGAGATGGGGATTATACAGGAGGGTAATTATCTATTATTCGGATCCGTTGCTGTCACATACCATTTAGTCTTTTTTTTTTTGAGTGCAGGAAAATTACATTGAGACCGTGCGATAAACCGTGAAAATTTTAGGCTATTGATTTGCAACATCCCCAGTCATTTGATTGATGGGTCCCTTGTCTTTTCAAGAGCACATTCCTGGCTGGAACTCAGGGGAGCATCCAAAATTCGAACACAAGAGCCGTGACGATGATCCGAAAGCCGGAGCCAGCAAGCAACATACATAAGATAACAACACGTCTGTCAAAAACCACTGACAACCGATCTAGCCACCCTCTTACTCCCCCCCCTCCTTCTCCCCACCCCTTCCCTTCCCCTTTACATGTTAACCAAACCAAAACAATGCAGGGAAAAAACAACATCAACCCAAATGGGCTGATCTGTAAACTGTATTTAATCAACACATTCCGTGCTGTGGGGCTCCAGGCCTTGAGCAGGCTGATTGCCTGGTGAGCGGGACCACATCTGTTTGTGTACAGGGGCGGTGTAGGCCACAGCTCTGCCACACAAAAACCTTGGGCATATTTCAACTTTTCAGTGCTGCAATTTGCCCCCCGACTGCTTCCCAAAAAGCATAAATATGGGCTGTGTGGAATGAGCGGGGGATCTGTTTTTCTCATCTGTTGCGTTGTCGTTGAGGTTCTGGGAACGGAAGGCTGGATTTCGGATGCTAATTACCCGGTCAAACATGCTGGCATGGTGGATGGCTTTCCTGGCTTGTGGGTTCGCACAAAAAGATGCACAATCTGCAGCAAACAGCACATAAGTACTGTCTCTAAATCCAAGCTGTACTGTCATCTCATGAGAGGCTCTTCCCTAATGTGTTCCAGAGACGGTTCAGATATGATATGTTTCTCTTCCCTGGAATGCAAAGTTTGTGGAAAGGCAGGGTTGCTACTTTTATATCCTTTTAAATCAAGCATTTAAAAAACAGTGCTGAAAGGCACATATGGAAAGATGCTCTGTGCTCTGAAACTGCAACATTTGGTAATACAAAGTTGATGCATATTGCTCTGCTCAACCACCTGTGTGTGTTACAGCTTTTAAAAAATGATTCTGTATGCTTTTTACTGCAAGAACAGGTTTGCCTTTAAACATGGTCAGACTACGTGACATATAAACCATTAATTTCCAAGCATTCGTACACTTAACCATTCTAACCTTCCCAATTATGTTTCCATAAGGCCTCAGCATGCTATACACAATGAAATAAACCACAAACCTAGAACATACTGAGCTGAGAAACCTCTCAGATATTCAGGAAATGACTTTTAACAAGGGTTGCTCTTGGGCTCAAACCACAGATGAGCCTACTGAGTCACAGAATAGTTAACTGAACAAAATCAAACGTTGCTCCACCATTGTGTCACGAACTGAGTATCATTTTATTACAATCTAACTCAATGTGCAATAATGGGACAACTTGTGCAACGCTGCTTTCAAGCTGCTTTTAAATGCTTTTTAAAATATATTTATTGATTTTGGATGATTGTGTTCATGTGTGTTTGTTTGTGTTTTTATTACTGTTTATTTTCTACTTTTTATATTCAGGCACGGCACAGCATATTACGTTGTACTTCTTGTGCAATGACAATAAAGTCTATTCTATTATATTCTACACCAACTCGACACCAGTAAATACTTTATAAAGTAGATCAGGTATTGGCCAAGACATAATCATTCCAGATCAAATATAATGAACATAATTTCTTTTCAATTCAATCTCCCAATAATCAGTAATGATGGTAATTCAGTCATGAGGGGTTGGTCCACTGACGGATTTTAGTGCCACAGCAATCTCAGGCCTCATATCATGAGTATGAACTTATTATGGAAATCATTTCAATGACTTTTCCAATGAAATTTGGGAAAAAGAGGACACTGTACTCACTATCAACAGAGTTGAGGAACCAGTTTCAAGAAAGAAGAAGTTGGATTGGTTCAAGATAACCCAATGTGTTTTTTTATATTGTCAGCCGAGGAACAAGGCTGGTAACAAAAGCAGTGATTACTGCAGGATCTGCATTATGACAGCTGTGACAGAATGACCTGCGGACCTCATTATGTTACATGCAAACAGTGACGGAGAGCGCTGTTTGTAGCCAGCACGATCCCTCAGACAGGAAGTACAACCCTGACGCTCAGCAGCCAGCCACTGACTGAAAGTGCTGTCACCGAGCGCCCAGCACCGAGCGCCCAGCACCGACACCCTGCTCCATTTCGCCAGGACGACACATCGTAATTAGGCGAATTTGGCGCGTGCTGGAGAAAAGACAGCTAGATCAAGGTCTTGATGAATTAGCGGGAGCACTCTGTCAGAGTAACATCACATTAATCAAAACAAACCGGGTGCGCCGCCGCTACTTTTCCCCCCCCTTCCCTTCCTCCGCTTTGCAGGTGATGAATAGCTCGGCCTACACTGTGTATCACCTGATCTTGCTGAATTTAAATGTAACCGCACAGTTCTCACAAAACCTCTATTGATCTTACTCCTGGGTTCTCTTCCTGGGTTTGAATATTTTAGATAAGCATAAGAAGGCCTGGCAAAGTTAAGAAGGCCAGACTTTTATGGTAATGCAACTTTAATAAAGTCAGAAAATAAATTTGTGTTTCTTTTTAGGTCAGGTTGGGATAAAAGTTGCAAAACCAAGCAAATAACTGGACTTCCAATCTATAGTATATATCCTAACCAATATGCTGTGAGTTCATGCTTTTAGAATTGAATGTTTTTTTTAGAATAACCAACTTTTGACATACTTTAAAACGTTATTATTTTCCTTTTAAAAGGATTTTGCAATAAGAATTAGTACTGCCACTTTCTCTTCATTGGAGCACTTATGTACTTCTTCCAACATTATCTTTCAGTTCTCTCTACAGAGCTGTAGAGACGATGTTTTCTTGGCAGAACTCTTCATGTCTCGGTGCTGCCAGCACCAGACAGCCCTCCAAGCCCAAACCATGAAATGTTAGGAGAGAAGATAGGAGAGGAAATGTTAACCGCCTGTTGTATTGGTGATAATGTGGCATGTCTCCCTTCATCTCTGTCTCCCTCTTGCTCTGTGTATCTTTGACTGTCTTTGATATCTTTGAACTTGGCTCTCTGGCTGAACCTCAGGAAGAAAAGCTTGTCTTTCCAGCTCTGGTGCAGCTGACAAATAGGACGAAGCAGTAGCGAATTCTCGGAAAAATAAAGCAAATGAATGGTGACAACTGACCCTGACACTGTTGACTCGTAATATAACAAATTTCCCAAAAAGTTAGGCCAATTTTTTTGTATCTTTTGAAGTTTTGGAGTCTCCACGACTATTTAAAATAAAGCTGTCAGCATGAATTTGGCGGTGAGATAGACGGTGACCATTGACAACTTATTCCAGGATGACTGGTGACATCTACATCAATCCTTACCCGTGCATAGCGTGGAGAGGGTGAGGCTCATAATGGTACCGGCCCTCGTGGTGTCTCATGTCGATTGGGATGGGTGTGTGAAACGTGGGGAAGAGATGGTGGGCACCTGCAAAAGTAAATAAAAGAGAGAGAGAAAAGGTCACAATTTGAATAAAAACAGCTAAATGCATTAAAATAAAATACAGCGACTTTCTTGAAGCTGTCCGACTACGAGGACTGCTGAATAATGCAGAGCAAGACAGACAAATATAGAGTTCCTGACAAGTGCCTGCAACGCAGCGTGAGATGCAACTGTACCATTTTACAGTTCCCGTAATCCACCAGTAATTGAAACCTTCTAGACAGTCTGTGGCTTTTGCCCCGAGAACTGTATGTTCATTAATGGCCCTTCTCTCTATCCAATAAGACCAAAGCAGGTTTTACACAACAATGAACGTGTTTTTATGTCAGACAAAGAATGCACGAATGCACTGTTTCCTGCCATAAATGGTCTGGTGGCTTGAGGGAAGTCTCATTAGAACAACACAGCCGATATTCATTAATTACTGTCATTACAACGGCTGAGCAGGAGACATTATTGTCTCGATTGAAGGAGGAGGAGGCCTTTAATCACAGACTAAAAGCCCACTAATCCTCTCTGGTTTGATATGTTGAAGTTTCAGATGTTGTTGATGCAGGAAAATAAACCCAAAAGAGCAACTCAGAGCGACACGATTTCACCCTGCAAGCGTCTTCCTGAGAGTAAATTTAGCTGTTAGTGTGTGTGTGTGTGAGTGTGTGTGTGTGTGTGTGTGTGTGTGTGTGTGTGTGTGGGTGCACTGAGGAGGGACAGAGATATAGAGCATAGAGCAAGGCAGTTCCCTTGGGTCAATCCCGAGCTGCTACGGTCCAGTAAATCTGAGATGACCTGGGAGCAGAGACCACCGAGGTTAAAGGTCAAAGCTCAGTGAGAACAGATCATTATCTCTATGTGAGAGGACCACTGGGACTGGGTGACACGGGTGGGAATGGGAAATGGGTGCTTCTCAGAGCAAAAAAAAAAAAAGGTTTCCACACCAATATGATAACAGTGTGGCATGAACAAATAAATATATTGAGGATAATTAAATCCAAAAGACATCCTGCTTGAATTAATAGACAGCATCAGTTCTCAAATACAAGCCAGAAAACAGAAAAGAAAGCCGGTTGCTCATAAAACGCTGTTAAGCTACTGTCGTGATACGCAACACTTTGAGCTGATTTTTCACATTAAAAGCCTGCCATGAAAGGGAGTGATTAGTCCCATTGAGACACAGAACAGCTTTTAATGTGAAACATCTGTGCAGGAAGTGTTGAGATTTGTTGGCTTTAGCTTAAAAGCAGTTTTTTTTTAAAGATGGTAAAGTGGAGGCAACTGTAAAAACTAAACTAACTAAGTAACTTTTGTTCCTGTCATAAAATAGTATTTGGTAAAGAGAAAGTACATTATACTGAGTTTATGGAGAAGTTTATATAAGTGGAGAACAGGGGAAACTCTCTAATGTTTCTCTTCCATTGAGGTGTTTTCTCATCTGCAGAAAGGAAATATTCCATGTTTTTTATGTTTCCGTACACAGAATTTGCATTAATATCTGCTGTCAGTGTAATCACGGCAATCACAACATCCTACTAATTTTCTTTGCATTTTTCCACGTTTGAGATCTGCCTCAGGGGCCCAAACTTCCCCCCCCCAGCCAGCGCTGTGAAAACAATGTGTAACAGGACTCTGTGCCTGTAGGCCATGTCATAATGCTGGATGTTGTTTTTAGGGTGATGCCAGTCACAAAGACAGACTATTACTGCTACTTAACGCTGATTGAGCCCTTTGTCATTGTGATTGAGGCAATCATTGTGACGTTGTAGCATCGTGTTCTTTGCAGTTAATTGTGATGGGATTATGACTGCTACAGGAGAGATTCCCTCAAGGCAGGTTTGAGCTGTGAAGTGTTTGAGTGGTGTGAACTTTGTTTCAGTGTTAGCATTACCTGCCAATGTTTGTTACCTCTTTAACCCTTTACGTACTGTTGACTCATAATTCACCTCTGCACCAATTCACAAATTCCCCATCAGTCATGAATACAATTTTGATTAATCTGATAGAAAAATCACTATTTTATTGCCCAGGACAGCATTTTATAGCATATGAAGAATATAACGTGTTTGAATGCTGATTATTTTGGTAAAACTTGTGCATTTGCATATTTGAAAATGTGAATCAGCTGCACAAAAACAAAAAAACATGCATTTTATT
Organism: Scomber scombrus; assembly: GCF_963691925.1. Classification (NCBI taxonomy): domain Eukaryota; kingdom Metazoa; phylum Chordata; class Actinopteri; order Scombriformes; family Scombridae; genus Scomber; species Scomber scombrus. Next base: position 27,414,622 of record NC_084982.1, read on the forward strand.
TCCATTTTAGTAAACTGTGGGTCACATTAGGAGCTAAGTCTAGCTAAAATATATGTTTTAATGTGTTTTTACAGCTCTCAAATGTAAAAATGGGTTGCATTTGCTAAAAATGATGACGCCAAAGATGCAATTGATTAAGATAGGAAGCCTATAGTTGGTCAATTCCTGTTTTTGTGACTCAAAACATGAAGTTTGTACCAAAAATAGTCAAAATTGTATTTTTAACAGAAAAAAGATAGAAATCATACCTTGAATTATCATATTAAATGATATTAGAAATTACTGGATGTCTTCAGGTTAAATAAGTCGCACAGGCAAAAAGTTTGACTACACACACACACACACAAAATAAAGATAACTGTCCACAAAGCCAAAGTGAGTTGTAAAAATCCATCTGGTGCCCTGCGCTTCTTGTCTTCTCTTGTCTTTGAGCTCCGAGGGCCAAGGGCTCAGTGTTTCTATCAAGATCTATGCCGCTGGATCTCAGCCAGCGAGCCTCCTTTGCTTTTGTGTGCGAGACAGGCGGCCAATTCCGAGTCAACTTGTGCGTTACAAAGCCAAAAGAGGCGCCCTAGTAAATGAGTGAGAGGGGGTGAGAGCTGGGAAAAGGAGTTTGAGCTTTGTTTCACAAGTGGAGCCAGAAGTTGGGGCTTTGTCTGAGAGGTGCCCCCTGCTTGCACTGCCTGGCACATCTCCGGTGGAGAGGGTGAAGAGGGCACGGGACAAGGAGACAACGCCATGACAAAGACACAAAAACAGCTCTGGAAGTTAGGCTTCATTTAGACATATCTGAGAGATGATCAATTAAACATCTAACTACAAGATCTGGTTATGTTTTATGTATGTATAGTTTTAAATTACACTTATTTTGTGATGTAACTTTGTAAAATTTTCTTTTAATAAAAGGTCCAGAACTAGTGCCACCACTTTGTTTTGTTGTTGTCTTTTCCTGAGAGACACCTACCTACTATCAGGTATTTGAGTGGCAAATATAAAAGCCTTCATAGATTAATAGAGTATCAATGAGAACTGGTGACTGAACATGGCGGTTTATTCATGTAATAAAGTCATACATTATTTGCTTACAATCATTTTAGTTTGAGTTCCCATTGAGGAATAATGTTCAGTCCAAACACACACTTAAATATACAGTACCAAGCAGAAGCCCCAGAGGATGACCCCCCCCCCTCCCCTCCGCCTCTGCACCCTCCCAGCCTGGGGCTGGTGGACTTGGGGGTGATAAGGGCTGAGCAGGCCCTTCCATCAGCCAGACAGCTGCATTGTTTTCTGGGCTGCAGGGACATCTACCGACAGGTACGTGGTCGGGACGATTCGCACATCTCACTTTCGTGATTTACTGCCAGTCTGTCCCCTTTGGGTGCTCGGGCACGCAGGGTTACTCCACCCTGGGCCTTTATATATCCATAGCAGCAGTCTTCAGGCCAACATTAGCAAAATATGTCTCAACTTTTACCGCAATGCAATGTCATCTGGAAACTCTGCATTGGCCAGTCATGTTTAAATATACATCACTGGAAACATGAATGCCATTACGTTGCCGTTGTTTTGTCTCATGGTGCAAAGAACTTCTGAGCTGGAACTAAAACTAAACTCTAAAGTCACAGATCTCCTCAAATTAAACTTTATGAAATTAGGCTTGGGTGGTATGCGCTGTATTTAAATAATCCTGAAGCTATGATTTCCAATACCATCAAAAATAGACTCCTCATAAACCTGGAGTTCATGCAGAGAACATGACCCTCCGACCAGAATGTGGGTTTCAGTGGCAGCTGTGATACCTGATGAACAGGTAAGACACAGGCTTAATTGTTTTGTCTCTGGAGTTGTGCACCGTGCCTAAGCGCTCGTATCCATTACGTATTTTCTGCATAGCTGGCTGTTTCTGGATCGACTAACACATACTTTTGCAGGTCAGGCGGTGCAGTTTGGCTTTCATAAGGGTAATTAAAAAAAATCCTGATCCATGCATCGCTGCTAATTTAGACAATACTGTATCGTACATGCTACAACGACTCCTATCGGCAGCAACTCAGCTTTTAATTTCAAATTTTTTTAAATGCAAATACCGTCATATTATTGTATATTCTAGTAAAATGTCAGGAAGGTATGAAGAAATAAATAGCGCCCAAGTCTATCTAAACTGTACTTCATCGTCTCACTGGAGCCTCAAACAAAAACACCCTCACCAGTGGAGTATATTTTTTTACGCGGTTCTATTTCTGATCTGAACATCTGCCAAATTTGCACAGTGAAAGTCTGATCTCATAACTATGATGTCTCACTTTTGGTGTCTCATCATAGTTTACTATTTGGATGTGTGTATACAGTAGATCTTACCTTCAAAGCATGCAGTATACTAGAGTTTGGATGACAGAATTTCTTCCCATGTAAAGGTCACAAATCCAGATAAGTACTGGTGTCAATTATTACTTTAAGGTCAATTGGTTCTTCGTCTTTTTCAGCCAGGCTATGTTTTACTGTAAGTACTAATTTTGTAAATCGTTGCAAGGGCTCAAAATGCAGTTCAAGAGCAGCATGCTCAGTGCACTGAAGGGCTTTTGTGTTGCTGTAATCTTATATCGTGAATCAATCCAAGCCCACAGGAATCTTTAACTGGTGGTTGTTTTCAGCCACCGTATCTGCTCTCTGATCTCTCATAACGTGTTTGTTTAAAGACTGAACATATCTTTGCCCCCTAGCCCCCATAATGAGGCTCCAGACGTGACAAACATCCTGCCAAGTAGCAGCGAGAGCCCCACATCTTCCCCTCCTTTTTAGTTTGTATCTTAAAGCTCTGGTTTGATCTCTCACTTAAGACAATGCCAGGTGTTCGATGTTAACAAAGGTGCCTTCCGAGTACCCTGACTCAGAGAAAAAAGAAGGAAAAGCACTCTCTCATTACGTCCAAATGAAGCCGCAGATCAGGACCGCGCTGAAGTGGAGAGTGGAGTGGGCTCATGTCTTTGAGGAAGTACTCAACGATAATAATAATGCCCTGAGAGGCCAGGCCAGGCCAGGCCAGGAATAATTTTGGAAGGGGAAAAAAAAAGAAGCCTTTGTCGTGTTGAGAGAGAAAGGGGCAGTTAGATAGAGACAGAGAGAGAGAGAGAGAGAGAGAGAGAGAGAGAGAGAGAGGGGAGAGGAAAGCACAGAGAGCGAGAAAGAGAGGAGTGAAGAGCAGAGGAGGAGAGGTGGGGGTGCTCGATTCAGACAGGAAATTCCAGCAGAAAAAGTTGGCGTGGGTCCTAACTACACAGCGCAGTGCCAACGGCTATACACAAATGCTCATGTGCATGCATACACACTCACACACACACACACTCACAATTACACACACACAGACTCACAGACACTGATTTGTTCTGCTGTTCACTTTCAGTAAGCAATCATCAAGAGTGGCTGAGACAAATACAAACGTGTTACTTTTTTAAGGTTGAACAGAAATGCCTTTCTTAAAACACACACACATGTACACACACACACACGCACATGCAAACACAGCAAGTGTTATGCCCAAGGTTAATAAAAAATGTGTGTTTAACTAATCCGGGAATCCTGCACTACACACACAACATGAAACCTGCAGGTTTAGTTTGCAAGACGTCGCTTCCTCTAGGGCAGTGCATGGGCGAGCGATGGCGACAGAGGGATTAGAGGCTTACAGGAGAGCACGAAAACCACTGCCATCTATGAAAGGAAGTCTTAACAGAGTGGCTCTTTACTTTTAACAGCCATCGGGGAGGGTAAAATGATACCTTTTTTATTGATAGGGGGGATTTTGGGCAGAAGGTAAGTGGATTAGGCCAATGGTCTCCGTAATGACAGGAGATGGTTTGAGCGGAAATTCATTAGTCCCTGTGAACTCTGTAAAGTCTGTATATGTTATGATGTACACATCAAACACTCGCTGCCTGGGAAGACTAACACAGTTGTTTTCCAGAGGTTCTGACTCACAGCTGTACGGATGGCATGACACTTAAATTGTATTAGGAAATCAGATATTTATATTTCAAATGTAACAGTGCCCATTTGTCTACAGTTGCTACTGGGGGTTGGTGATTGAACCATTTTAGGTGCTGACTGAAATATGTCCATAGCAGCAGCAGCAAGTATTAAAAAGTGGTAAAAGATGGCGATCGAATGCTTGAAAGTTGTGCTCATATTTGTTTATTTTTAATCTTTTAAACAGCGTGTTTCTTTAGTTAATTAGATCATAATGTCGCCAGTTTTAGGCTATTTTATTTAGGCTAATGTGAATATGATCGCAAACACTTGCCTATGGAACAACGTTAGCACTAATTCGTATCTGTGTGTCTGGCCACCTGACAAATGTAACATGATGTCTACACATGGCGCATATTGAAAGCAGCGAGTTAGCAGAGCAGTGCAAGATGTGTTCAGGCGCAGTTCTGTAATGTAGATCACCCCAGTTTTTGGCTGTGCTCTAAACCCCCCAACACACAATCAGTGTACGTGCGTAAAACAGAAGAAAAAAACGGAAAAAAAACCTTGCCTATACTGATTAAAATGAAAGTGTACACATGTGAGACGGACGACCGACCAAACACATCTGCAATACCTCTTACACACGCTGTAAATCAAATATTCGCTGCTCTTTCAGCTGTGTTTTGGGAGAGTTTTGAGTCTTTAGCAGCTAGTTTTTGCTAGTTTTGTGATGAGAAGATGGGTCCCAGCAGCTTTATCTGACTTTTTTTTAACATTAAAAACAGCTGCGTGCTACAGCTGGAAACAAAACTGTTGATAATAGTGAATCTGAAGTAAAGTTATGGACTGTAAAACCAAAACAATGAGCTGAAAGATGTTAAAACTCTACAGAGAGTTAAGGTGTGAATTCTCTCCCTTCTTAATACTTCCTATATTTTACATTTCTTTGATTCATTGTTTAGTGGTTTATATGAGTGTTTGCTGTAAGAAATACATGAATATTTGAGTGTAAGATTAAAATCTGAGCAAGTGGAACACAACAAAAGGGCCTCTCGCCTGTGTTTACATCTTATTGCTATGACACCCTCATATATCCGACCCCACCCCCCCCAGATGTGTTGTATCATCTCGCAGGGATGTTGTGTAGCTGCCCGGGCCTCTGCTGTCTCCATTCGTGTCCCTACGTGTTTACAGCTCCCACTCAGACCCAGCTGGCTTCTCTCGTCCGTGATCAGTCTCTGTCAAACGTGCACGCCTGCCTCAGCCGATCACTCCCTAGTCTCAGCGTCAACCCTCACCAGCACACCGCCGGTATGATCCATCACCTGGGCTACAAGGTGCCGCGCCGCCTCTCCTAATTGTTCTACAGCCCGAGCGCTTCTAAGACCTTATCTCACCTGGGTTGCCATTTGCTGGTGGTACTAAAGTCCATTCAGTGTAAAATAGGTGCCAAGGGACCCAGGAAGGTAGGAGAAGACTACTGCTTTGGTCAGATGGTTGCACCTCTAAATATATCCATTTAATAAAATTGAAATTGTTGGTTTTTTTCCCAAAAGGTTGCAAGGAAAATGTTCTGTTCTTAGCCCAAACTCGACTAAAAACACAAAAAATCTAAGGTTTTGTTGATATAATCACTGATGTGCAGCAGCAGCACCTGGAGATCATTGCCTAACGATCACCATGTATCACCTGGCCTGAGTGTTGGGTATTTAGCAAGGCTGTGTGTGTGCGTGTGTGTGTGTGTGTGTGTGTGTGTGTGAGACATTAGCGTACAGGTAGCTTGGGTCAGAAGGCCTCTCTTTGCAGTAGGAAGTGGGCCTCTCTGTGAAGACTGATGAGGTGTCAAGACAATCAGCTTCCCATGCAGACTTCTGATTTATCACCTGGCTACTTTAGAGCAAAGGTGTAGGCCTGATCAAAAGTAATTAATACATTGAGTTTGTTACTGATGTGGTGATAGTGAGAATAAACTGGTGGCCAATTTAGGAGGATGTAAAGAGAAGTCATAGTTAAAACCAGATTAGTCGATAACACCTTGATATTGATATCGCAATAATATTGTAGAGATGACTTTTGGTGCTTTTGGTGAGATTTTTGATAAATTATCATCAGTAATGTGGATATAATGACTAAGTGAGTTAAAGCAAATAATAGACCAGCTAGAACAGTCTGGTAAGTTTAGAAAATGAAATCATTTTACTGTAATGCAGCCTTTAAAACCAGGAAAAGTCAACATTTACACATAATATTTATATATTGCCCGGCCCTACGTGCAAGTTGAGTCATACTTGACATACTGATTTGGGACTATTATACGTATTCTGCTGTTTCTGTTCATCACAACAACACATCTCAATCTGTTCCTCATTCTATCAGCTCTGAGGAGCGTTTGCTTGCCAGTTGTTGGCAAGTGCAAACGCACCAATCAAGCCAAGTCACTTCAAACGGCGGGAACGCTGGGGCCACGGCAGAGCTTTCCTCTGTCTTCTGAGAGCCCTTTAACCTCTCAGACACAGCTGACGGAGAAGCTGCCAGTTCACACAAAGAGCGTCCTCATCGCCCTATGACGGTATTCTCAGCGCAAGCTCAGCACTACACCCCCCCCCCTTCCTCCCCTCTCCAACCCCCCTCCCGACTCATAAACAGGGCTTTTTTTTTAAAAGGGGAAAGGCAGAGGAAACACCCAAAACAGCATACAATGTGTGTGAAAAGGAGGCAGCACACATCAATCTAAAGCCGTCTGAGCTAGGGGGGTCACCCTGGGGTGAGGCGCCTCCTGGGGAGACTGCTCTGTGGGCCTGAGTGGGAGACTGGGGAGTATCTCCTGAACGGACCTGGCCTGGTCTCCATCAAGCTGCCACGCCGAGTCCGTTAGATGTGTCTCTGGTTTTACAGAATGATACACAACAATGTTATTTAAGACACAGACAGATTTGGGTTTAAAAAAGGCCAGAGGTAAATTCTTCTCATGGGATCTTTAAAATAATTCATGTTCCGAATAATTTATGTCCCTAAAAATGTTTATATCCATCAGCACGGAGGTTTTATTAAATAAACGACTGATATCCATTAGTTTCAGATACAGACATTAATAGCACTAAAGTTTACAATAGCTATAAAAAACAGATGGCATGTCAGACTTAACTGTGGAGCACAGCTAACATCCCTCTACTTTCCCCTTAATGTGTGTTTGAATCACAAAACTGGACGATTCTTTGCTTTTTAAAGGTTTGGTGACAGGTGAGAATAAACAGTCAAAAACACTTGGTCCTTCATATAGTGGAATTTATACGTGAGTCCATTACCATGTGTTTTTTTTCCTGCTTTTTTCCCCCTGCTGCTATGTCATGTGAGGTGGGGCTTAGTCTCACATGTTTATTCACAGTAAAAGTGAAATCAACATTTCACTCTCACAAAAAAAAAAGAAAGACTTTTAAACATCCTCCTACTGAGGCTCTGTTAAGGGGGTTGATCATTTTTTTTAAAGCTCAAGAGGAGAATTTTCAACAAATCGAGACCAACTCAGCTGACTTTCGGTCACGCTCATAACACAGGGCAGAGCATCTTAAGTGCAGGCCCGTGCACTCTTAGGTCATCTATCCCGATAAGATAAAACGTTAAGACCTGGCTGTTTATACACACACACACACACACACACACACACACACACACAAAGACATGCACACACTCAGCAGCGGGGTCTTATAAACCCCCTTCTTGTCTGGCCTCTTTCTTCAGGGCAGGATTCAGTGTGGAAACCATCTCACTCTGGGAATTTGTTTTAAAGCACTAACAAGAAACAGCTGTGAGGCAGGTCAGAGGGCCTCTGACCAACTGGATTGGATCTCAGGTGATTTTTATTTTTTTTCCCCCTGTCCCAGTCCGATAATGCAGCCCTGCTTTTTCTCTGTTTGTGAAGTGACCCTCACTTTAGGGTCCATGTTTTACGAGGAAAAGATGCAGTAGATAGTGATTGTAACATGTGATATTTCATATTTTTAAGAGGTCTGGTTGTTTATAAGACCGTTCCAAAGGTTACTGCCTCTATCTGCATAACCTTAACCCATTTTATGTAGCAATATCAACTTAATACAAGGACAAAAATCTTATTTGCAAAAGCTCTTAGAAAGGATTCATTCCTTATTTGGGATAAATCAAAGTGTTAACACATAATAGACTAAATTACCTTTCAATAGGGGTGTAAACCAATATAAGACAACACATACCATAAATTCCTACATAAGCTCAACAAGTGCGGTCACTAACAAAGGCCATGAGAAAAAAAACACTGACGGAGGTCAAATTACCTGCAGGCAAACAGCTCACATGGTAAATCTATTATAATGCATATTTACCTCAGTAGAATGAGCCATGTTTACTCACCACTCTGCTCTATGTTTATTTGTTTGTTTGCACATTGAAAGAAATAATTGATTTGTGAACGCTTTACGTAAACACAGGCACAGAATTACAATAGGCAAACATAATGAGGTATGGATTGGCTAAAGGCACCAAATTCCTAAGTTTAAGATCCTTCCAAAATACACCAAAAGGTTGCAATTAGATTATTGGAAAACATGCAGCAGTATCATAAAACATCCTGGTGGAATGACAAATATTAGTTGAATCACAGCGTGTTGTATCCGTATTGTTGTAGCTGATCGTGGATCATGTGTAGTCGTAATAAAATCTAGAGAAATAGATATTAACTATTAATTTTTGGTCTCATTGTAAATGCAAATTTGCAAAGTGTAGATAAACAGCATTAGCCAAATATACTGTATATTATCTATAACTTTTAATCTGCTGTGAAGGACTCTACTAAACTATCACTAACTTTATTTTATAGCATTTTATAGCAGCCTAGTCTTTCTCAACTAGTTTCTATCTCTACCTGGCCAAAGAGTTAAAGAGCAATAGAAAGACATTTCCTATTGAGCACCCACTTCTCCCTCTACTACTTCTACATTAGGGCCCTTCATTGAACTATCCCGGATGGGTTTTTTTTAATACAAAGGCACTGAGAGAAAGAAGGGAATCAGGAGAATGTCCGGTAGCTCAGCACAAAAAAACCCACTGGTCTGAGAAGGGGCAAAGATGGGGGGACAAAAAAAAAGAAAGTTGCATTTATTTGCTTTTTTTTTTTTTTCCCAGAGCTGCATGACTGGACAGTGAGTGGAGTGTGTGGTCAAAGCTGTTAACTCTCTGCATGGGTTAAAGGTAGTGACGTAGTGAGGATGAGGGCAGGGCTGGTGGTTATTGGTTAATTAAAACAGGATCAGTTTTCCTTCCTGTCTCTTGTGGTTCAGATAGAAAAACAATAAACAACACTAGCCTGGCTTCAGGCTACGGCCAAGGAAGAAGTGGAGAGAGAGAGAGAGGCTTGATGCAGACAGATAAGAAAGGAGGAAAGGAAATAGGAAGAAGAGGAGGGGACAGAGTCAACAGTGACATGAATTATTAAGGCTACAACCTCTGGGAACTGCCAGGTCACAGAACATGTGATTTTAATGTTTGTCTGCTCTGGGTTGCTTGGATTACTAAAGGACCCTTAGGCTTGATACACAAGAATGATGCTTTTCCTTGAACCAAATATGCAACAGTATTAGGAAGTATCTAATGTTTTCCACATGCAATATACTCTGAATCATTTAACCTTTAGTATAACAGCACTGAGTGGCATTAATCAGTGTTTATTCTCTCTCTCTCTCTCTCTCTCTCTCTCTCTCTCTCTCTCTTTCTCTCTCTCTCTCTCTCTCTCTCTTTCTCTCTCTCTCTCTCTCTCTCTCTGTCTCGTTCCTGCAGCTACCTCTGGCAGCGAGGGCGGCGCTGTGAAAGCGATCTGAACAGCAGACGCTCGCATCTATCTCGCCGCTCTACAAACCCGCAGGGCAGTTGATATGTTTACTTGGCCTTAATGCAAGTATGGAAGTCAAATAAACGAGGGGCCCTATGAGCAACACATGTCGCTTTCATCAGTCCGTCATCGGCAATAGGGTCGAACCGTTTATAAAAGAGGGGGGTTTTGTGACTTTGACAGAGAGAAGGAACTTGCCCTGTGTTAGTCTACATGTCTGTCTTCATTATATTGTATGCAGGCGAATGGAGAAAGCCATGATGCAGAGTGGTGGAAAGTTTGCGGCGGAGAGGAAATGGCAAACATAGAGAACAATTACCCCAAGGGGTTAAAGGACAATTGAGTGTGTACAAATCAGAGAAAGTTTCTTCTTTTTTTTTTTTTCTTCTGCAGAGCTGCGCTTGTTATCCTGTGCGTCTTTTGTGTGTACATGTGTGCACTTGACTATAACACCAATGCGGTTCCTGACAGTTGACAGCAGGGCCGACGAATTGTCTAAAGACTCCAGAGACAAGAGAGCCGAGTGGCCAGGACATTACTCAGCAACAACAAACAACAGCCCTCAAGATAAGGAATCATTTGTCACTGAGGCTGCACTGACAAACAGCATGCATTGTGTGATAAAATTAGCCAACATGCCGCTTCCCTTGTGTGACACTGCGAGAGTTGAGTCACCTCAGGGTAAGCCTGCAGGGAAATCTCTTTTATCTGATAGGAAACAAAAAGGGCTTTCAATCACAGGGAAGTTGCTCTGAAGTTTTGTGATGTAACTTGTATTCAGCCAAGTAATAATTTACCCAATTTTAATAGAAATGGTATTATTAATGCACTTAAACACTATCAATATTATTTATCTATCTAATATAATTTTTAGAATACTTTGATACCATGTTCGTCCCTCTCTGTAGTTCAGCTGTGCACACTCAGTTTTTCCTATTTCTCTCAGTCCTCTGTTTGACATTTATAGAGTTGCACACATTCAAACTGGGAATCCAACCAGTTTAAACAGCAGACCTCTGCTGATGACCACTGAGCAACCCTGCTGGTGTAGGAAAACCGATACCATTTGAACCAATACTAGTACCTGGAATTAAGTACCGGTACCCAATGGTGCCTTTTTTGATACTTTACACCCTCTGCGATAACAAACATGTAATTTTAGTTGTAAAAACCAAACCAAACTTATCATTTTCAACATTGTTATTCAGAATATTGTGTTGCATAAGGACTAAGAGTCTGTAGTCTCTTCATCCAACATCATCATCACTGTGGTTGTTTCTGCTTGTGCTCTTCCTCTCTGCAGTATTTTTCTCACAGATCCGCTGAACAAAGAGCTCCAAGTATCTCCAGACTTTGTTGTGTCGACTTGTTTTCATTGAAGAAAAGCGCAGCTAATGAAGCTCCGCTAACTCAGGGATAAACACATTTAATTTCCTATAAGTTCATCACCATAAAAGTCTTCAGTTAGTTTGTCAGTGGAAAGCTTTTAATATGAAGCAGCAGGAAATGTTTTCATCAGCAGTAACACGACTCTGATGTGACTAAAAACAATCAGGAAACAGTAAAAAAAAAAAAAGAAGCCTGATATCTAAAAGTCCAAACAGGAACACAGAAAAAACACAGAGGGGGATTTTAATAAAGAATCATATCAATATTTATTTTAATTCACAACACAACCTTCTCTCACGGCACCGAAATTTGGCATCGATTGATATAAAGTGACTACATACTTGGCAGGACTGACGTAATTCGGTCAATACACTTAAAAGTACAGAGTTCGCTAACCCAACACTAACGGGAGCATATAGGCTTAATGAAAAAGGAAGTCTTCTTCACCAAAAAGCTCCACTGATTCAAACTGGTGATTGATAGCTTTGAGAAACACGTGTGTGTGTTGCAGTGGGTAGAAATTAAATACCTTATGATGACCTTATTATGTTCATGCTTGCCATGTTTGGAGTAAAAGCCCTGGAATCAATTGAGACTCTTTCGCTAATTAATGCTAATTGCTATTGTTCACACAGTCTTTAAAGCAATCTCAACAGCACAGTAAACACTGTCAGAGGATGGAGAGAGGGCATACTGGCTTCCATGTCTCTCCTCCCTTTAAATACATTGCTTCCAAGGGTCAAAGTGAAATTATTTCTGTCATTCCTCTTAGCATTTCTGCTTCAAAATCATTACAATTATTATTTGATTCTCCTGTCCAATCTAACTGCATAACCGCTTGCTATAAATAGTAAATTTCTCTGTGTGAGTGTTAAGGTTTCCTTTTATAGCAAAGAGTAGTAAGCAATCTACACTCAGCCTTCACTGCCACAATGGAGCATTATTAGCTTCACTATAAGAGTCCTGATTTATGATAATTAGTAGCATTGGGATGGTGTGGATAGGCCATGCTTACGTCATGTCTCTGAAGAAGGTTATATAAAGAATATGGACTGTCCATGAGTCATTTATGGTATTCAAAAGGTTCCATCAAAGCTAAGCAAGGCCATAAGTGATCACAAAAGACTCCACCTGTCATACAGAGACTGGTGAAACAATTAATAAGAGGTGAAATGACTCTTCTGAAGATGGCCGTAAAACGTGAAGGTTCTGACTGCCTGCAATGCTTTCAATGCTCGAATAGAAGGAGTAAAAAAAGGAAATGAACTGGAAAAAAGGGGGGGGGATTGCGATTCAACAGTGGGATTCTCAGTGGAGTAGTAAACCTAAAAAAATCCAGTGAGTATGTTCCAAAAAAATATGAAATGGTAGCACATCTCAAATTTCGAGTCAAGGAGGACAAAATACTAACATTTCAGTTGTTTAATTGGCTCCCATCACAATAAAAAGGAAATGACTTCTACATTGATCCATTGGCTTCCATTGGCTCATTGTATACTTTCCTCCCCTCATGCATCTGGACTGCATTGTGAGTTCATTTGCTCTTGACTACACAGACATACCCTTATAATGTTTCAGCAAATATGTCAAAACACGCAAATGTCAAAATAAAAGAATCTAATTCCACATTGAGCCATATGAACTAAAAGTTAAAGGCTTACTCGAGGGGGCCGCAGCCCATGAAAAATAGAGTAGACGTGGCGATGACAACAATACAATCAAGTAGTTGAAAATGTAGCTAAAGCGTGCAGGTTCTGATTAAGGTCTGAACTCTTTGTACCCCCTGTTTGCCGTGCAACATGAAACTACGAGAGAATTGGGCGACTGAGCTGTGATTAAAGAGATGAGGACCTCATTTGTAAGAGCTGAATGCAAGATTTTTGTGCATGGGAAAAGAAATTCCAAGATGAACATGGAAAGCTGATCTTAATGTAGCAGTCAGTGAGTGACGTATGTTTAGTTAGTTTGAGGTTTAAAGACTATATTCAAAGTATTAAGCTAAGCAGAAGTATGATCATTTTAGACACTAGAATCTAAAATGTGGCTTTACAAAATACAAAAGTACAGCACTCACTCTAACTACTAATACCACCTTATGGTATGGTTGTGTGCTTCCGAAAACCAGTCGAGTTTCAGTTTACACCCACGTCTGTCTAGGTTCATAGTGTTTGAAGTGAAGACTTTGAAGGAATTCAAGAAAAGGTATTAAGTGTGTTTTCAGGTAAAATGAAAAGGTATCACTATATTGATTTGTATGATTCAAGTAACTGATCTCCATTGAGAAACACGATGTCATCACTTCATTTGTGTGAAACTCTGTCATTGTTAGTCATGAGATCACAGTGTCCTTGACCGTTGACCACCAAAATTGAATCAATTCATCCGTGAGTCCAAGTGGACGAATGTGCCAAATCTGAAGGAATTCCCTCCAAGTGTTCCCGAGATATTACGTTCATGAGAATGGGACAAACGGACGTTCAAAGCCGATGACATAATGCCTCCGGGCCACGGCTGTCGCTGGCACACAGGCATAACACTCAAAACACATCTGTTTAGGCAGGCGTTTGGGTAACCTTTGACATATAAAGCTCTCGGCATTTCATCCTTATTTGAATGTGAAGTTTTAATTATTCATTAATTTTTGTGTCTGTTTTTATGTGTCTGTTTTTTGTGGACAGCTGTAATATATTTTTATATTCTCTCTTGTAAAGCACTTGTTGATGTCGTCATGGTTATTTGGGCTTATCTGTAAGTATTTCTTACTCGTATGAAATGTGGAATTATCTGCTTTTGCTCAAATATCCAACTTTAAATTTGAAAAAAGTAAATGAATATAAATATGCATTGATGAGTTCTTCATTCTTCATAATCAAAACAACACAGCTGCAGTTTGATTGATTTTACCTGGAATGCACAATAAAAAAAACAAGATTTATGAAAATGACTAAAAATTGAGATATCCAATTTTGTAAATGAACTCTTCATATGCTATCTCGGTCTTAGTGACGGCAAAATTGAGCAGCGACATGGTGAAGCAATTACAGTGTGGACTCACGCCAAACTCCAGACTCCAGAGCAAATCCAGAGTAAAGTCTTATATGTTTATCTTGACTCGATCCAAAGAGGAAGAAAAAAAAAAACTTCTTCCATAAATTGACGTTACAGTCTGTTTCCAGTGCTAAATTCCATTTTTATTTAAAATGTTTTATACCACTTAAAGAATCCCCAAAGGCAGGTTTTGTTCAGCTTTTATGTACAAAACAAACAAATGACTGCAGACTGACTATCATGTAATTATTTCACCATTTAGTTTAGTTTTCCCTTCAATAGAAACAAACAAACAAAAAACATCTGGTTTCTTAGGCTGGTAGATGGTCTTCTTAGAGTTTGGGCATTGTGGCTTTTGTTTTTGCAAGGCCTTGATTAGAAAGCATTTTCCCTTTGCCCTTCTTCAAAGTCCCCAATCTAAGAGCACATTGAAGTTTTTTAAGAATTCCTGCCTGGCTCTTGATAATGATCCACATGTGGCCCAGTCGTGATCTCCATCAACCAACTCAGGTTCTTTGTGTGGGGAAAGGGTGCCACATGCTGCCACCGAATTATTCCTAATCTTCTCTTTAAATACACCACATAAAGCACACACAACAAACACCATGTGAAGTCGCACTGTATGCTGTGGTTTGGGAGAGGGGGGGAACGAATAATGACTCCAGTAAAGACTGTAAAGATAGCTGTGATTTCGGCAGCTTTTTTTTCCATCCTTCTCCCCAAATCTACCAATGCTACAATAACGTTGTTCACCCAGCTCAATGTCTCAAGCAGCCAATGGGGTCTTTTCTATCTGTAGTTTGGGCTACTTAAGGCTTTGTTCATCATATTTGTTATACATACTTTTGTTGTCAATGTAGGCCAAATGTGAGATCCACCATGTAAGCATACATTATCCTATTTAGAAGAAACACCATGGAAAAGCTGTGATTTATTTCGTATTTCCGGTGGATTGGTGGAAGATCTTCTTCTTGTGTGGTGTTATATCATGTGTCACAGTAAAAAAAAGGAGGGGGAAAAAGAGTTTAACAATGCATGGACCTTAATGAGCTACAAGACACTGAAGATTGCAATCTTTTCCAAACCTTAAAAAAAACAAAATACTAGTTCTTAGTACATTTTGTGCCTCAACGTAACCAAATAACAAAGGCAGTGGATCAGTTAAATATGCCAATATTTGGAAATCCCATCCATAGGAGTGTCAGATCAAAAGAAAACCCAGTATAATCAGACCAATTACAAACCAGTATTTTATTTAGTTTGGCAGACTTGTTGGAAATAACCCACGAAAGACTTCTGAATCCAGGTCAGCACTGCCAATTCTTTATATACACTTCATACTATATTCATAATATGTAGCCCCGTAGATGTATGTTTATACCACAGAGAAAATACTGGCTGAGAATCAAGTGGCATCTAAAGAATAGTTGATGCTATCCTCTCCCAAACTGTTCAAATAAGCAGCACTATTTAGTATCATATAAAATCTCTATATATACTGTCCACTCTCTTCCCCTACAGTAATAAGGGATTTGTGTTGTTGTTGTTGTTCAAACTGTGTAAAAACACAAATATTACTATAATTAAAAAGGATTACAGGTCGAGACGAGACGACCGTATGAATTCCTGCAGTTGTGTCTGTCACGCTGATGCAGGTCTACAAACGATGGGAAGACAAAGCAGGCGGGGAGACATGAGTGAGCGTTTCTCCTCCACACAAAGACTCTATTTAAAGCAAAACCACTCTACCAGTGGGCCTATAGAAGGGATAGGCCATTCCCAGCCATCTGATCTCCCCCCTGTCAGACCGCCACTTGTCAGCTCCTATTAGGGCCAGCGGTTGCCTCGGCTTACATGTGGTACCCATCAACCCAGACCACGAGGTAGCGATGCTGTTTGGCTGCCGCAGCTTCCACTGCCCCCCCCCCCCCCCCCCCCCCCCCCCCCCCCCCCCCCCAACCCACTACCCCACCCCGAGGGACACTTGGTTCACTCAGTCCTGGGATGACCTAAAGGTTATATGTATGTGGCTGGTTATGACAGCCTAATGGTGCTAGTAACTGTGTGGCAGTAGCGTGAGGAAAGGGAGGAGGAGGGTGAAAAAAGAAAGACAGAAGGTGGGAAAGTGTTGCATGGGCAGCTTTTTAAAGAGACATTAACTTATAAGTATTAAATGCTTTGAATTAATTTAAATTTTGATTGTAATTAAACTCTAACGTCCACGAATCTCTTAAAAAATGTCCGCAAATTCGACACAACCCAAGCAACACTGCAATGAATTCCCCTCTCAACTTGTACTGAGAAATATTTTCCATTAGGGATCTGATGTGTGAACTTCAGCAATAGTTTTATGAGGGAAAATATTTTTCAATACATGCTGATCTTGAGTCTACAGATCCCCTCCTGTTCTTTCTTTCAGCACGGACTCTTAAAAGAGGCAAACACAAGTCGCCAGTGTATAAAAAGGATTGAGTTACCAGTTTGTAAAAAAGGCAACGATGATGCTAAAACACAAATATCATATTTTGCAAACTCTTAGCCATAAAATAAAACATACAGGCAAGAAACAATCAATGAATATCCATAACTATTTGTTCTGGTTGTCTATCCTGGCATGAGAGATGTGAATAAAGACCCTGTATTAATATTATTATTGTTACTCCATCTGCACCATAGCCAAGTTCTGGGGCAATTACACTAACGCTACATCTATGACGAGCTGACGAAGCGACACACTAACCAAACAGTCGGGATAACACACACACACACACACATACATACACGGACATGAGCACAAGGCCCATTTCACAAAATCACAAGCAGCCTGGTGTAGAGCTTAAAACGCACACCTGCAAAAACAGCTTGATTGCAGCTTAAACCATCCAGGCTTCTCTTGCATGAGTTTTGCTTGTGTTTATTCTAATGCCATGAGACACTTTGCATGATACTAAATAAAGCTTTCACGAAATGTTTCTTCTTCTCACCTTTTTGGCATCCGCACAAGGACGAAAAAAAGAAAAGAAAAGTAGAACGGCCTGATTCGTATAACATGCTAGGACTCTTGGGATGGTACCAATGGATTAGTCAGAAAAAGGGTGAAACATGAAGCAATGATCACGAAGCTCGAGATGACGTCTGTGAGTTGCTTGTTTTGTACAAGCAACAGTCCATAACCATAACAGATTTACTTTGCAATCACAATTATAAGCAGTTAATACGCTGTTTGGCATTATTTTGCTTGAAAAATGACTCAAACTCTCATTCGATCATCACAATAATTGCTGATTCTTCTGTCTCTGATTTGTTTAAGGTCATCTCATCTCCATCTCCTGCTCTTGAAACCCAGCTTGCTTGCTCCCACAGTTTTCCTTAAACCGTGTGAAAAACGAGAGATTAAGAGAAATGAACTTCCATTAAGGTTTGTGCACTTGTCACTTCCAAAAAAGAAGCCAATCCATCAAGAGTTCTGACACTGAATACACAGCTTAATGACTTGCTGATGGATGCTTTTGCAGTATTCATATATTTTACCTTAAGACAAGTCCTGGAACATTCATAACTTGTGTCAACATTTGCTCAAATCTGTCATTATGGCCTCTGTTCAAGTACCCAGTGTAGGTGTTAATTACCCAAGTTGTCTTAAAATGGATTTTACATTAAATATTCCCAAAGTTGGGATGATTTTATGAAGGGATTGCCAGTCTATGAAGGGTATGGATTGGGTACCCATGGTTTTGGCCTCCCCTCACCCCCCCTCCCCCCTCCATCCCCCTTTACCCGTCAACCTCCAGACGCCTACAAGTCTCCGCTGGAGCTTGTTTGGCCTCATGCAAGGAAATATTACCTGGAGCGGAGCACTAATTGGCAAGCGCCCAGACACCCCACAAGTGCTAATGAACAAGCAAAAAAAAAAAAAAAAAAAGGCCACAGCAAAGAAAGAGTGAGAAATCCAGATCAACAGCAGAGGAGAGTAGAGAGGGGGTCCAAAACTTACTGAGGCTCTTTGTGAGCCTTCGCCCTCTGTCCGGGGCTTAGGGCTACTTCCTCATCTATAATTAAGGGGTTATCCCCCTGCACAATGGAGACATTAAACTGTAAAACCTCGCAAGGCAAATTACTGCTTTTCCTGGGAGTTAGAGGAAGCGTCTTGATATGTAAACAATACCCCCTCTTCTGCTGAGTACCCTCTCCCCCCTCTCTCTCTCTTCCCCTCCGTTCCCCCCCCCCCCCTCCCTCGCCTCCCTCTTTGTTCCGTGGGAATTTCAGATGGGCCAGATTCTCTCTAAGACTACAACTCCGCTGAATAAAGAGGATTTACAGTACCTTTATCGCTTAAGCAATCTCGAACCTGTTTTGCCAAAGCTAACACTCGGAGAATGTGCACTGCACTCATGCAAAGGGGCGCACACACACAAACACACACACACACACACACACACACACACACACACACACACACACACACACACACACACACACACATTCCTGATAGGCTTGCCCAGGTAGTTGGTGTTACCGGTGTCCAGGTTTATACTGATTACACACTGATTACATTACTCGCCCACCACAGCCGCTGTTGTTTTGCTTTTTTTTTTTGTTTTTTTGTTAAAGAAATAAAACCCATTTAGTTTTTAGTCCATTTTCATGTATCAGCACTCATGTTCATCAAATATAAAAACTTGCTTGTTATCAATATTTAGTTACATATGGATGTTACAATCATAAACTTAAAGTGTCTGCAGCAACACGACGTGATGAGAGTGAGCAGAGTTGACCGATAAGATGATGGTGGAGGATTTGATGCCACAGCGAAAGGCAAAAGCGGCTATTTGGCAATATTTCAGATTTAAAGGACCAGTGTGTAAGACTTAGTGGCATCTAGTGGAATAGCCTTTGCAGAAATTGTATATTTCATTCATAAATATGTTTTCATTAGTGTTTAATCACTTGAAAATAAAATGTGTTGTTTTAATTAGAATAAGCCCTCTAGATGCCATTAAATCCTACACACTGGCCCTTTAACAATGACAGTTGATGCTAACTTTATAATCTGTGATACGACGACAATCTGGAGACAGGCAGCATTAAATCGACAGGGTCAAGACGTGACTGTGAGTGTAACTATGTTTCATAAGTTAGAAACCAAAACTATTAAATCTTTCTCTTCTATTAAAAAGGGAACGTTTTCACATTTGGAAAAGCTTTAGACAATTTTGAGAATTTTGCTTGTTATTCAATTTCTGTTCTTCAACCTTTCAATCGATTAATCACCTAATTATATATAATATCTGTAATAATCTCTGCAATATTGGTATTTAATGTATACTACTAATTTTAATTGTGTGCAATATGCATATAATATACAAATATATATTTATTTCATTTAATCTGTGCAATAAGAATATCATCTCTGGTATATTACCATTCAATACCAATATTACTATAATGTAAATAATGTCACGATTCTTTTTATTATATATTTTTACTATTATTGTTCTTACTGTTTACTATTATTTATGCTGTTGCTACGCTGCTCTTCTATGTTACCGTCCACTTGCTGCTGTGATCATGCAAATTTCCCCATTGTGGGACTATTAAAGGAATATCTTATCTTATCTTTATCAAAGCTATCATTTTATTCCACCAACTTCCTAAAGATCATTAGATAAATGCACAATGCGTGATGATGGTGGTCAAGCTGACAAACCGTCTGCTCGCAGTGTGCGCGCGTCAGATGCACGTCTGCCATGAACATGTCTGTATTTGCTGCTGTCAGGGGATGACCCCGCTGCTCTTTGAAGCCCGAGCCAGGAATTCTCAGGCTTAGCTCACTCCGTCGGGGAAATCACCTGGCAAACAAAACACGGCAGGCTTACACGCTATACTAACGCACACAGGACTCGCATTCACCGAGCTCTTCTTTCTTTTCATTCGCAGACTGTTCATTAGACAGCCGCCTCCTTCCACTTACGTAACGACGCTAAAAGCAAAGCGGTGAACCTTGTCGCAGTAATCGCAAAATGAGGAGCGTAATTATATATTTTAGCAAACAAAAACCTTAAACACAGCAGTTATGGATGTTTATTTGACAGGAAAAAAGGCTTTGAAGGTATTTTCATTGTTGGTAACTAAGGAGTAATTAATGAATGGGTTTGAATGCCATAGGCTTGCAGTCCAGACTAGTCCAAAACTTCACATGTGGGCCTGTTTAGCATTGAGAAGAGGCTTTCCTTTTTCCACTTTTTATTGCCTTTGTTTGTATATACAGCAAAATCTCTTTCCTGGTTTTATTTAGAAACACATTTCTATTAATAAATTGCATCTTTTCCCCCTCAGGCTTGTTTACTTGCTCTTATCTTCACGTTCTCTCATTGAGTTTTGGCCAGAGTTACGATATGTTATGTTTTCATGAATCTAGTGAGGTTAACCTTTTAATCTTCACATGCCCCCGCTGGCTTATAATAATAATCAAACAAACAAAGTCCCAGTAAGTATACATGCATGTTATCTAATTGTTTTTTATATATATTTATTCTGCTATAATCTCACTATTTCCTTCATAGATTTGAGTTTAACTCCGGCAACACAAGCTAAAAATGGAGCCGTAGAGCAGTTTAGGTGAAAGCATCGGCCATGGGGCACACTGGTTGGTTATAATGAAGAGAATTTAAGATTTAAATCTCAGACATCCTGTTCCTTGAAAACCAAAAAGATTCTTTCATACCATTAAAAACTACCCTTGTAACCTCAGCCAGAGATACCACTCAATCATCTGTTGCCTATCCAGCTGTTACTTGAACGGCAGTCGTTATTTCTGCTTCTGCCGGCATATTTTCTGCAGCTATGATGAATGACATTACAAATCAGTTTTCCATATGGCAACATTTTTGTTTGCTTTCTTTTTCTAGGGACCATGACAACCATATACACGGGGCCTTATGACAGGCTTTGCTGTGATTACAGAGCGCTGTAACTAATGGTAGCGCAGTCCTGAAGCACTTTCTCACAAAGAATATGACACTGTAGCAAATGGATGCTTATGCCTGGCAGAAAATCTCTCCAAATGATTGCTTTTTTTTTTTAAATCGTGGAGTAAGGAATCATGGAGAGGAAGTGTGCATGGATATCAGCCTCAAACTGGACTTCCTCCAACATTTAATCTGATATCTAAGTAAATTAACTCAACTTAAAGTCAGCCTAGGAGCTTTTACTGAGCTTTAACCACAGCACATGGTCTTCATCAGGTGTCATAAGTGTGAAACATGTATTTTTTTTTAAAACTTGCATGTTGTGAAAGAAGCTTGAATTCTGACTTGTTTAGTGGAGCACTTACTAGCAGCTCTATAGCTAACTAATTTAACACATATCACATACATTATTGCACTCTTATAATTTACTTACAAATTCCTAAATTGTTGTTTTTTCCAACTCCATACTGATAGGGACCTTTACTGATATTGTGACATTTTAATGTCAGAATTGAATCATTATTTTAACCCCTCTCAGCATGGTCTAGGTGTTAATTTCTTATTTGTATAGCCTGATGTCATCAATCACAAATTTGCCTCATGGGGCTGAGGTGCAGCTCAAATGTCAGTTGATTTTTTTTTGCACATTGTGAAAGGAGCTGGAGTTGAGACTTGTTTAGTGTAGCACTTACCTGCAGCTCTATAGCTAAATAATTAACACATATCTCAAAGAAGAGACACTGTGCAGCATCTGGCAATCTCATATTGATAATATAGACTCTGATAGTCACTGCACTCTAATAATCTACTTACAACTTCCCTTAAAACTACAAATTGTTGTGGTCTTTATGCTAAGCTAAGCTAATTGCACTAGCTCCATCCTTAACTCATCAGACTGATAGTGACCTTTATAGACACTGCGACATGGTCAAGATGTTCATTTTTGATATCATGGGACAAACAGTTAAGTCAAGTGATTTCTTATTTATATAGCCGGATATCATCAATCACAAGTTTGCCTCAAGAGGTTTAACAACATAGCATACAACATTCCCCATCCTTAGACTTTAGATTTAGAGGTCTTTATTTAGAGGTGCAGTTAAAATTTCAGGGTTGACCCTTGAATTAGAGATTATTTTGTCACACACAACCTCTGCCTTTAAAACAGACTTTAAGAAGATCACTGACACCTGCCAGCCACTAACTCCTGAATGTTATATAACTATAAGTACAGGAAACTGATATCAATACGTATAATATGTAATTTTTTTCTCTTTTTTTTGGTAAAGCCTTTCAGTTTTTCCTCTCTCTCAAAGCTGTTTTCGGGACATGTTCCAAGAGCCAGTGAGTTGTGGGCTGCGACATCTCTTGTTTGTTATACCTGTGTCCACTGTGTTTACATAGCAACCTCATCTGCTTATTTTGCTGGTCGCACAGTTTACTGCGACCCGTCTAACGTACTGTCCTTGGAGCGAGGCCAGCGGGGGACGACCAGCTTCACGGGCCGCCGCACGCTCCATCTGGAATAAGATTCACCCTCCTGGGGATGTGACCACAAAGAAATACTGTAAAAGTTTATTTTTTTCATAAATGTTTATATAATTCCTCCACCTCTGCCTGAAACTTTGCTGCTGACTGGGCAGGATGGTTTGGCATTGTTTTTTATTTAAGTTAGAGCCCAGTTTAGTTCACCCACAGCCTGGTAGGTGATATGTAAGTGCTGCATAAGGGTCAATTACGTTATTTTGTATCCATGTGGTTTAGTTAAATTTAAAGGATTTAAAATGTGAAAATAAACGTATGAATAACTTGCACACATTCTTTTTTTGTGGAACCAGCATCAAATTTCTGCTTTGAATCCATTTTGAGAGAATATATTAGAGGATTATGGTAATGTAATGTCTAAGTGGTGTAACCATAAAAACGTTGTATCAAATCATTAAATTCTCAATAAAACACCATATCAACTAGTTTGGCATGATCTTACATTATAACTTGTTTATATTAAATAACGGTAATGGAATACAATTGTTCTAAATATTACATTTAATCTGGGGAATCATGGAGATCAG
Source organism: Scomber scombrus (assembly GCF_963691925.1). Taxonomy (NCBI): domain Eukaryota; kingdom Metazoa; phylum Chordata; class Actinopteri; order Scombriformes; family Scombridae; genus Scomber; species Scomber scombrus. The sequence continues at coordinate 27,437,922 of NC_084982.1, forward strand.
GAACAATTTAGTAAGTAATGATTAGTATAAGTCCACTTAAATACACTGTAGGTGGATATCATATTTAATATTCATCATTAATTTGTGGTTACACCATGTGACATTTTCAGGAGCATTCAGTCTTACTTTTGGTAAAAAATGGTGCAAATGTCATTTCAAATGATATAAAACCAACAAAAATATTAAAAGTATATTTTAACAAACCTGATGCTGCTTTTAAAACTATTTTTAAAGATATATTTGAATTGTTCATCTTTGTCACTGACCCATGAACAAGTGCAGCTCTATGTGACTGTGCCCCAAAGCTCCCAGCGATTAGGCTACTTACTGAATGCTAACAGAGAGTGCGGCTGTGGAGCAGGAGCAGTGAAACCTTAGATCTGTAATTAAAAGAAGGAGCGTCTCCCTCGGGAAGAATGTCACTGATTACAAAAATCAATTTCCTCCTCTTGCTCTGTGGAGCAGTTACAACACAATCACACCAAGATTAATTGTAAAAGACGCCTAATGTCCATTGGCTTGCTCGTGCTGCAACATATCTCTCTCTCCCTTCCTTAAAAGATACATGTTGATGCAAACTTTCCGAGGTGCATATTGTTTTATTTCTTCCCGACCGACGCCTGAGTAACTGCAGACATGCACTTCTCATCATGGGTGAGTGGGCTTCTTTGCTCCATGCAGAGCTGTGATTGATTCTTTTCCTCCAGCAGCGTTTCTACGAGGGTGGACCACAGCTGTGTCTGCAGGCGACTGTGGCGCGGTGTAGGGGAGGGGTGAGGGAGGGGGAGAGAGGATGCGAACCGGAAGAGCCTGACCACAAACTGTCCGCCTCTAGACCAACTCAGCCATAGGAACCCAGGCCTGTTTACATAAGCGCCTCCTGCCCGTGTTTACAGCTAGCACACATTTTTGTTTTACCACGTCTAAACTCCTCGGACGTTTATTTTGCTTCACTTGAACTGTGAGAGTTAGGGCTATGTTAGCAGATGAAAGTAGCCGAGACTGGCAGACTGTTGGCTCGAGTCTAATGAATACCGAGGGTTATATTGGGTCAAGGAGATTTCACAGCGTAGAAATGTGCAGGGATGGACTTTCAACGAGTTCTTTAATAACATGCGGCGTCTTCCCATCAAAGAAAGCGGTTGCCTGAGGCGACACCTTAGAGGAGAGGAGAGCGCTCGGCACCTTATTCGACTGATTCCCATCAGCCCCGACAAACAAAACAGGCAGGAAGTGTCTTAGAGGCAGGGGCATGGATTACACTGTGCATGCTGGGAAAGGCTTTCTGTTTAAGAGAGGATGAATCGCGAAAAAAGAGAAAGGGAAGTACACGCCAGGGAGAAGGGAGAGACTCAAGGGATATGGAGAGAAAGCTGGCTGATGGGGTGTTGTTAATCCCCTAAAGCATCCATATATATTGTCCCCGCCTCCTCTCCCACTGCTTGTAAAACGTCGAGGAATGTAACATGTTGTCTTTGGGCCCTGTGTGTGTACACGCCTCTGGTACGGAGATTTATATTTGCAGACATTGCCCAGAGCGTACCACATAGCTTTTTTAACTCTGGAGGCTTTGAAGCAGAGGCAGAGCGTTCCAAAGACACAACCAATATCAGAAATGTCCTCTCATTTGAGCCTTATTTATGTTTCATAACCACATTAGAGACCTGCCAAAGCCTGTCATTCCTCCATTCTGTCAACACACTATAGACGTTTGTCTCAGAAAACACTATTTGAAAAACTAGGCTGCTTAATATTTGCATTCATGACTATCTTCTAAGCCAGTGGTTGTCAAACATTCTCATGTCAAGGACCGCAGACCTTTTTGCTTTTAGATGTTTTATTACAGAGGACGTATAAAAACACACGACCAAAACAGTCGTATATTCTGTTAATGTGTTACTTATGGATGGAATAATAGTGAAGATAAATAATTCCCCTTTTTGCTCAGGACCCCCTGGATCTCCCTCATGGACCCCATGAGGTTCCCCTTGACCCCACTTTGAGAATCGTTGTTCCAAGCATTCACTAAAATAAACATTTGTCTTGTAATATTATTTTTTCAAACTACAAAGATGAGTCTCTGTAGTGCTTTCAACTTCTTTAAGACTTCCTCTGAACTCTATGGTTTCTTTGCTCACTTATTTCAAGTAACCATAAACAAAATCCCAGGGCACTTATTTATAATTCAGTTTTAAATAAAATGTTTTAAAAAGTAATGTTAATACATATATATATACGCTATATAAAGCTGAAAATCCAATCACTGAAGGATAACCACACTGCCTCTCACTACTATCTCTCAGCATGAAGGCCAGCATGACTGTGATGAGAACGTCCTGTAATGGGCGATGATAAAGGCAGCAACTTCAGCAAATACTCAAGGCTCCAAAACGGGTGTTTATGGCTTTTTCGTAAGCATTCAGCAGGGCAAAAGACCAATAAAAAAAAAAAAAAAAACAAGATTTGCCCCTTCTGCTTTCACTTAGCATATCTAATCTTTAAATCCTGTCTTGGCCAGCCAGTTCTCCAAGTGAAACTCTAGATAAGACAGAGAGAAAGACAGATGGAGAGAGACAGAGAAAAGAGATGCAAGGATGGAAGCTGGAGCTAAGGGAGCAGTGGAATAACTTGGAAACCAACCAAGTTAACTGTTTATAAAAGCCAAATGAATTAACGTAAGCACTGATCTCTGTAGCCCTAAACAGCAAGTCAGCCATTCAAGTATTTTAGCAGAGGTTTTTCTTTTTTTTTTTTTTTTTTTGCAGGCTGGTAATATGTAAATATGTCCAAAAGAAAAAGAAAAAAAAAACATGAATATTGCATTAGATGTGTCCAGCCCCAACACAGGCACTGGAAATATCAGGTGTAAACTGACTCTACAGATGCTGAAGCTATAAGTTTGCAAATAGATGGCCATAAATTGTGAGTCATTCCGGGACAGAAACGATATCGGTCTCTCTTATAAGACATTCTTGGAGGACGGAGGCGAGTTCCTGATAGCGTGCGGCTATAGACTCTGACAGGAAAATAAACAACATGGGGACTTGGTCAATAGGCCTTCCTGTAAGCTTGTTGCTCGCAAGTCTTCTCATGTATCAGGAAAAGCATTATCGATATACTCTGTTATAAAATGTTACTGTAGATGACACCTGATAGAGCCGATTCTGTCACACTGGGGACATGAAATATACACTTTGGACTGTTGAAAGTGAAATCCATGACATGTTTGGTGGCTTTAGGTGCCAGGGGAAGTGTTTCTTGTATGTACAGACGTGTAACTCGATCAGAGGCATCTCCTTAAATACGAAAAATGCATAAAGTTGCATCCTGCTGCACATTTAACCAACATGAATGGACATTGTCAAGAACTACATTTTTAGATGAATTCTCTGATTCTTTCAACTAAGGTGGAAGGCCAAGGAGTTAAAACCCAAAAAGGGGGCATGGGGGTCTGGCATGAATGTGGTCATCCCTGCATAACCCTGGCCACTGAGCCCCCCACCCCCCCTTTTCCTCCACCTCTCTATCAGCCTGTGGAACCACGGCAGCATAAGAGCCTCATTTAGGAGCATAGAAAGAAAGGCAGAAATCTCTTTCTCAGGAAGATTAGTGGCTGTCCCTTTGGAGTAGGCCTTTGGACAGGGGAGGAGGGGGGGTGGGGGTCTATTTTTCTCTGGGACATTTTTCTCTGTCGGGTAGGGGGCTGTGACCCGCTCCAGAGCACCCTCCTCTAGAGAGAAAAGCCCCCGTGGCCAGTGCGTAGACCCTGGTGGAGACCCTTTAGACTCAAGCTACATCTGAGACTTACCCATGATTAACACACGGCTCCTTATCTCAAAGCCACGGCTACTCCCTGCAAGAGTAATTATACTAGACATCTCTTGTTCATCCATCTACGCTACCACTCAGAGTCAGACTGGAAAAGACTTGCAGATGATCCATGTTCACGCAGGAAAAAACCGGAGGAAGGTTGATTTAATGCTCTATCTATATTGTTGTTTAAGTACAAGTGAGATGGCAAGTGTTGACAGAGGTGAGGAGGGTTTTTTATTTTTTTTTATTGTGGCGTCTCCTTTCATTGGCCTCCTCCTTAGATACACCGAGATTGTGAATAATTATCTGTGGCCAATGTGTTTTTTATGCTGAAGAACATCAGTCTCTGTCAGAGGTTGGTAAGCAAAAGCCAAACTCCAAGAAAGATGAACATAACACATTGCTTAGGCAGAAATAATCAGAGTTACTGAGCATGTCTGCTCCACTGGCCTCGTACAGTCAACACCAAAAGTGAAGGATGATGGAAAAATTCTCTTTGGAAAAACTTTTCTCAGAATATAATAAGGGCCATAAAACAACAAGCTGGCAGATCTGTGTTTGAAACCGAGCGAGAAACGCAGCACGTCCACGCTAGATTTCGGTGTGAAGTAGAGAGGAAGGTGGAGGGAGAGGGGGCGCATCATTCACAGGTATTCCTTTGAAACCGTGAGATGTTTTACAGTCATGGAAGCGGGCACCTAATCTGAACACATGTTACTCTGACATGGTAAAGCACAGGCCGACACATACTCGTAAATCCCGGGGCCTGGGAGTCAGGTTGCAAAGGGCTGAGCCTGTGGAAGCACGCCCTGTAGCTGTGAGACAGATGCAGGCTGTCACACAAAATGTGGGTGCCCATTTAAAACCATTAACAAGGCCCTGAGAACGCGGCCTGATTCCTATCATATGGACTGAAGGCGACCTGCGCTTTTGTGCCAGCGTCTCTGGACTCCTTTCCTCCACTTCTCCTCGGACCCTGACGCACACTCACGCATTAGAGGCCAGACACACTTCCATTATGTCTTAACACTCAGAGACACAGACAAGTTCAAAAGGGCAAAGCACGTCTCCATGAGACACAAGCAAAGTGAGCTCTCATGAAACAAGTTATGAGATTTGAGGCCAGCTGACACAACGGATTAAGCTGAACAAGATGTTCTCAGGATGTTTCTGCTTAGGTTACACTATTATATTGTGTGGTTTTATTTTCAAGCTTAAAAACTGTAATGTAGTCTTCATGGTGTGGTGAGGAGTTTGCACACACACACATTCCACATATAAGTAAGCTGAATAAATAAGGGTCCTTTAAGAAAGAAAGTTATGGCAGATTTCAAAGAATGTATCCAAGCGACTTGATTTATTCACATTTGCCCCATTTTCTTGTTTGCAAATGCATACTTAGATAAAAACTGGTTCATATAACAAGAAGATAATCAATTGAAAACAAAAGCAGAGCGTTAAAACTATCTAATGATATACTAATGTCCCACTTTTACTGTTCCCCTATGTGAGAAAATGAGATTTGTGATGGCAGGCCACCAGGCCCTTCATTAAACAGTAAAACAACTTGAATGAAATGTTCCTGCAGTGGCCCCTCAGATGATGCCAGTGTGTATTCCTGAGGGGTTTCAGTGTCCACCAGCAGCGGTTAGTAATTTATAACACTGGTACCTCAGAGGCCTGAACAAGGTCCTCCAACCTCGTTATGAGGAGTTTTCATCACAGTCACTAATGAAAACATGAGCTCTCATCTTTTAATTATGACCCCTTTATAGAGTGAATCTTTGCACACCCTGTTTTACCGCACATCCACAAATAACCCCTGATGAGCGAAGACTACTTTTTGTCAGTGGTGCAAGGTTATGAAAATTCAACCCCCAAAGCCTACATGACACACAATGGTCATAACTGTGTAAATGACTAAATAATTCATGTCATGGTAAGTGCAATATTTTCTTTTGCTGGTTTTGAAAACTTGTGGCCTCTTTGTGGAGATGCCAGTTAGGGTGCACTGAAACGTCCTAGTTTCTCACCCCGCATCCCTAAACAATTAATGCTCACGGCTCCTCTCGTGGCAGGCCACCAAGCCCATCATTAAGCAGAAATACCGCTCACGCCACAATGTCATTTGACATCTTTTTAGCATTTCAAAGGTGCCTCCCTCCTCTCAGCCTTTATCCGAAGCCTCTGATACACCATGTCGTCCACTGCTATGCCAGCCTTTTTTAGTAATTCATGAAATTTACACTCGGGAGGTGAGAACAAGGTCTTTCGACCTCATTATAGCATTTTCTCATCATCCATTCTCTGACATCTTTGAAACATGCAGCCCCTATCTCTGGGTCCAAATCTTTTCATGTGCCACCCAGCTACTTATATGAGTAGCCATAATGTTTCAGTACATGATCCTACTGAAAAACATCAAGATACAAGACCACTATATTATACTGGTGTTTGAAATGGACAGAACTACAGTACTGCCAGATTTTCACGCAATCACGTTGTTCCGAAGTACTGTTAAACGTAATACCTACTGTGTCAACCATATGTTAAATATCTAGCGTAAAGGGTAAATAAGAAAAAAGCTTTGGAAAATCGCTGTACCTCTGGTCAGAGTGGTGGGTGAGGGCTTTTTCGGGAGTTCTGAGAAGCTGCTTCCATCCAAACCAGAACCCTTACACTCCTTCTTCTCAGTGGCTGTTGGAGCTGAAGTCTCCATGGTGCTCTTCAACTCTCTGACACAACCTGGAGAAACAACAAGGAGGGAGAAAAAAAGTGTATTGGTCAAACACTGTAACTCAAGCTCTTGACCATGCAGCGGGGAAAAAAATCATGTGGTGTAAAGGAAGTAATCCATTTGACATTTATAGCAACAAAAACTGTGGTTTGCTGGGAGCAATCAGGGCGGGTAGTGATTAGTCACCATTAACTGTGATTGCCAACATGGCTGAACAAAGAGCAGCACATATAGCGAGCCAAAGTGGTTACAAAAAAAAAAAACCCAAATGCAAATTAACAGCCTTGGTTCATGACCTCACCACAATAGTATGTTGTGCTGTTTACGCCATGTGTCTAGAAAAAGACATACATTTTAAAATAACAATCTAATATAATTGCTTTGAGTTTCGGAGCAGGCAGAGAGGGTCGAATGGTGTAGATGTTTTCAGACAGCAGCTAAAAGTTGGAAAAAATCACATTTGTGTTGGCGGATTTCATGGATACGGAGTAAACCGAGTTCACAGGCTAACACGCCAATAAAACGTCATGGGAGCTCCAGTTTTTTTTATACGCTAACAAATTAATCATTTGCCTTAATTACAGGAAGGTCTCACCTTCCAATTTGCAAGTGCTCATACTAATTTATCCTTTAATATGGACAGTAAAGCCCAGGAACACAGATGAAAGAAACCCTGGGTGAGAGACTGCAGTGAGTTACAGAAGCAAAAACCAAAGATAAGACTTCAAAGTCAAGAATCCTGCACATTAACACTTCAATTTGAAATAAAAAAAGCGGTATTTCAAACAATATAATGACAGTTCTGAGGCTTCTCATTCACAAAACTGCAGATACGCCCGAGAATAGATGAAAAGACATTAAAAAACATTACATCTTCATTATCAGTCTTTCCTTCTACTTAGAGCTAAATATAAAAAAAAGCTTTTAGTTTTTCTTTGTCAAATAGCATACAATCTGAGAGGAAAGAGAGTGAAATGATCTGTTTGTTCAATGTAGTAACTACAACTGAAGAGTACTACAATGTTTACCCTTTAATTTCTCTATAGGTGTGTATGTATTTATTCTGTCAGTGTAACTAATGTCAGGTCAGGCTCTAAACACACATAGGTTTCTCGGTTTGATGTAATGAGTTCACAGTGCTCCCTCTGTTCCAATTGTAGATGTGAGTGGCCCTTAGCACTGAGGTTTTATCCGCACACACTGTGTCAATACCTCCTCATGTCTGTGTGAATGGCTCTGTGACTTGGCAACGTGCCACTTGTTTGACTTGGTGGGACCTACAAGATCATCCTCCGCCGAGAACAAACAAGACCCAGTCCCAGCTTGGGAATGGGAGAAGTCATTCCACACTCTCCGGCTAGTTTGTGGTCATCGCTTTCCCACCTGCTTTCAGACACTGGCGAGAAAATGTCTGCGTGCTTTGACAGATTGCTGAGAGGACGTTAAGGCAAGACCGGACAACTGGATGTAATAATAGGTGTTATTTCACTTTTCACAGGTGCAAGGGAAAGGAAATGTTTCTATGTGGGGTCAGCAGGTTTGGAAAAGTCACAAATTCACATTTCAGTGTGCATCTGAATGCTTAGGGGCATCCAAATGAAGCAATCCGGTTCTCTCCACAAGCCAGATGGCATCTATGGGAAGTCCGCTGATTAAAATTTCATTAAACATACCAAAGAAATAATTCTGCAGCAGCAAATCTTATAAAACAAAAGTGTTTATGACTTGTCTTGTGCCCAAAGGACACAAAGAAACACTTTAACAACAATCCGGAAATTAATATCCACTCAAGTCAGAGAAACAAATGTGGTTTTTGGCTGCAACTAAGAGCATAAAAATGATCTAAAGGATCAAAAGAACATAATAAAATCAGCATCTTTGTAATACTAGATGGTATGTGAATACGTAATTGCAAATACATAGTCATGAGTGCTGAGAATGATCCTGTCACTGAAGCTAAAATGTAATTGTTCAGTGATGGTTTGTGGCTAGCTGAATGTGTGAAGTGCTGTTTTTGGTTTCATGTGGATATCCAACATGTCATCCTTTATTGTGAGGTGTGTGTACTAGCAGCCATGTCTGTGACCCTTCGGAGGTGCCAGTCGCCTGTAACCGAGCCAATGTAAGCCGATTAGAGGTGGGCGACTAACAGGTTTAGGCTGCATCTGTTTCTTTTTTTTTCTGGTGCCAAACAGTCCTGGAGCTAGCCAGCGAGCCGTCTCGTCTTGGAGAACTCCGTCACTCTGACATCACCTTAGTGATAGAATTTAATGTGCTCTTTCATGGGCCTTTATCTTGTTCAGAGTTGGCCAGAAAACAGACTCTTTTTTGGTCGTGAACCCCTCTTGGCCTTGATAAGAAGTGCCCATGAACACACTGGCACTCACAGCAACAGTGTTTGCCTTTCAAGCAGCCTAGAAAAAAAAACAAAAAACTGAGAATCCTCCCGTTAACATCACCGTCTGATGAACATCTGGCACCGCATTAATAGCTGTTTCCGCGCTTTACAGCATGCCAACTATTTGCTTTCCAGTTGCCTCAGAACCTTCAGCCAATATTTAATGAAGAGAGGTTTGGGGTACATTCACCTGTAAAGGTCATTAATCTAAAATAAATTCAAGAAATAAAGCAGATTTGATTCAAGGAACTGTTGAATCTTTAAAAATGGCTTATGTAGAACTGCTAGATTTGAGTATATATCTCAAAAAGTGGCCCAAACTTCACCCTCAGCCCCCCCCCCCCTCACCACCACCACCACCATCCATATCTTTTCTTCATTCTGTGGAGCTGTTACATTAGCCCCCATACCTCAGTGTCTCCCCACAGGCCAGTCCCTGTGTTGCCCCCGATGACAGGGAAGCCCAGCTCTGACAGGCTGGTACAGGTGTCAGGAACCAAGCGGACAGATGGCAGGGGCCAAAGGCGAATAAACAACAAGGGTGCACTTCTTTTCTCATCTTCTGGTTGGCTGGGCAGCCCGTTGTGGCACGAAAAGGAAAAAAGGATAAGCCCACAAAAAGGAAAAAAGGATAAGCCCCCTCCACCACACACACACACACACACACACACACACACGCACACACACACCACCTTCCTCCTCCAGCTTCTCCTTACTTACCCCACCCTCTGGTGCCATGTGACCACAGGCTGGGGGCCTTGAGAGTACAGGACAGGATTACCCCCCCAACCACCACCACCACACACACACACACACACACACACACACACACACACACACACACACACACACACTTACAATACAGATAAACAGACCTAAATCCAAAGAAATGTAAAGATTACTTCTCATTTGGCTACTTTATTTAACATTTAAATAGCTTTTTAAAGAGACTAAATATGATGTAACACCTGATATAATAACCATGAGAACTTCTACACCAGCTAACCTCAAACCTGTCACAGGAATAGATATCAAAACTCAAAGTATTACCAACTGAAAATTAAGTTTTTGAGGTGATTTCTGGGAATTGCAGAGAAAAAAAACACCATTGCAAATAGCTATTTAGCAGCAAAAACAGCAAACCCAGTAATTTTACTGCTTAGAATGATTGATGATTCAATTCATTTGCATGCAGAACTGCTCTTTTCGCGGGTAAGGCTAGATTGACCATATTCAAAATCTTAACCCTAAATGTTACATTAAGGGTAGTTTGTTCTCGTTCTTTCTTGACACACAGCCACAAAACTGGATGTTTTTTATCCAATTAAACATGTCTTAGTCTTCGGGGTGTTATCATAAACATTAAAAAAATGCAGTTTGGTGGAGTATCTGTGAATGTGTGTTTGGTTTTTATCCAAATATGTAGAAAAATAAGAAAACTGGTGGTTTAACCGTTCTGTAAGTGAAGACGTGAATGTCAGGAAAGATGTGTTCTACTAACTGTAAGCTCAACAACTTCTTCACTGCTAATTTCAAACACATGTCCACCCACACCAGGAAACTATGAATGTCTATTTTGGATGAATATCAAATCTTTTTATTTTATATTATTTTAAAAGTAGTTGAAATAGGTGGCAGAAAAAGTTGTTTTTTGAGAGAGAGAGAGGAGTGCTACACTTTATGGTAGATGCTGTATATGTTGATTTTCCTCCACAGGCCTCGTTGTGATGGATCATCCAGACATGCCACTTAACCACACCAGGCACAGGAAAAAGACTGAGGTAATGGGGAAAGTCACTGTTATGTTTTCTTCTGCCAACGTCAGTGTTGAATTTATTAGAGGGTCAGATAATTCCACTTGTCTCCAAAGCAGAATCACTTGTTTCTGGAGGGTTTTTTTTTTTTCCCTCTCTTAAACAATTGCAAACAAGTCAGAATATTCACTTAACTGAATGGATTTACAGCTCAGGTCGGTTAATCGTCTCACTCTGTTTGAAGTTTTTTTTTTTCTCGTATATAAATAAAGACAACTTCTGCCTCGTCTTTTCTCGTCTCTCAACTCCTCTTTCTGTTAATTTACCTTCTACCCCCCCCTCCGTCTCGGACTGGCAGGACTTTTGTTGAGACCTGGTGTGTGTTTTTCTTAGCGCCTCGTTCAGTTTCAAGTGTTCCTCTCCTCCACTACCGTTCAACAGCTCCCCTTTCACCAACATTGAAAGGAATGCAAACACACATCAAAAGAGGCCCTCTCGTTTTGAAGATTTCCAGGCTTTGCTCTTCTTACTTTCTTCCTTCCTATCTTTCAGTCAATGTGATCCGTATGCTGGTAGGTTCTCTTTTTCCTGGCAGCGCACACACATATTCACGGGTGCACACGGTGAATTCGCACACACACATACACACACACTCTCACACACACACACACACACACACACACAAAAAGGCTCACCAACTGCTGTCTCACACTCTGCTCACTTGGCAAACATAAGAGAGATGGATAGGTGAGGTCTCCTGCCCCCTATGCCACCTGCAGACCTCTCTACTCAAGTTTCTGATGGTGACACTCATGCAGGTTAACATAACAACCACCAAAAGTCAAAATATAGTTATGTTTTCCATATTTTAGTGTCTTCATCACCTTTGCTTTCCCACAAGTTTACTACAAGAGCTCCGGTCAGTCCTGCTTTGTTGTTCGACAGCAACGTGGGTAGTGAACACTGGCTGAAAGTCAGATTTACGCATTTACTGTACCTATAATTTAGAGGTTTTTATACCATACTTGATTATTTATTTCATACTTGTATACCACAATATTTTAAAGGGAAATGTTTTAACATGTTCTATATTCAGTTTAATCATAGAAAACTATAAAAAAATCAGTAAATATTCACAGAAGTGGATCCTGAGGATTTGTAGCATAATTTTCCTTGACTTATAATGATTGATTATCTAAATCTTTGCTAATTAAATTACTGTTCATTGATTATCTCTTAATCAATTAGTCATTTCAGCTCTGCATTATAAATAATTAAGCAATAATGTAATCATAATAAGTATGTAGAAACATACACCACTTTGAAAGGTGCCCTTCTGTATATAACTACTACCCATATTCCTTCCAAAATGACACATATGAGAATAATCTGAACTATACTACTTTCATGGTTAACGTTCTTGGTTATATGAAAGATTGTAGCCATGGTGGAAAGAAGCTTCTTATGCAATGTATCCAATGAGATGCTAACAGGGACTCTGGTGTCCTTGCTTTCCATGCCCAACCTCCTCCCTAATGACCGGATAATGCTTAAAAAGAAGACACTTCATGCTACTATTACGTCTTCGTCTCTAACAGACAACATTCATATTTGCACTGCCACAAGAGGTCTTTTGTCAGTTAAGTGCCAACAGCTCAAACAGGTCAGTTTTATGGTCGGGATGGTTTATGTTGGGAATAATTGACTTTTATGCATTTTCCTTTTGAAACATTTTGAAATCAGGATGTTTACTTGTAAAGGGGTATTTGCTACGTTTATTGTAGTTAATGATCTCAATGCTTTTTCCATCGCTGCCACTGAAATGAAAACATATAAAACTTACAAAACAGGAACTGGGAACATAGCCATAGTTTGTTAGCTGTGTTGTAAAGGGACCACATGAGATAAATAGTTTAATAATTCTTAAATCAGACTCGAAAAGCTCCAAAAATGGTCCGTTTTAAAGCTGCGATACACGCTGAAGACTTTACACACTGCACACTGCACCTCTTAACCCTTTTTCCAGTAGCACACAAGTGGGCAAAAGGTTAAACATGATGATACACAGAGGAGGAATGCTGGAACCGTCAGATCTAATTTACAGGTGGACAGGTGTAGGAGCAGAGGGAGGTGGTGGTGAGGGAGTCCACACAGGCTTCTTTTTTTTTTCACTGTGCTTCAGTTGTACCTTCACTCTATCCTGATCCAGAGTGTTTCTCACATAATTCAGACAAAATACAGCTGTTTTTCCCTTCATATGGCCAGCCCTAACCACCCTGGCCAGACTTTCTATGAAGCTCTGCGACAGATTCATGAGAAACCTTTAATTTAAACTTACCAAATGTTCTCTCCGTGAGCGCTCTTTTCACTCACCAAATACTTCCTTCCTTAGACAACACAGCTCTCATTTTTAGTCCTGGCTGCTAGAGTATACGTAACAGTCAAACCGTGCTCAGTTTTAGACCACATTCTAAAACTTTCACCTTCGGTTTACCACATTTGAAACGGTATTCCTGCCAACTTCCATCATTTAAATGTTTTAAGTTTAATTTCTGCACTTTTTGGGGTCAGGGCAAAGCAAAGAAACATTAACAGGCCTCTGGCATCATTGTGATGCGAAAAAAAGACTCAAAGGGTCACTGTAATTTTATTCTGATTGCTTTGAAATCGACATCAAGCAAAAGCTGGTTCGAAAAAAAGATCTAATTTACTTTCACCTCATTTTCAGTGCATTTGTGGTGCTCCATATGCCTCCATTAATGTGCGTGTAATGTTATGGAAACCATACACTGAGTTTATTTCCAGACTTCTGCCTAAATGTACTTGTCTTTGACTTAACTGAACAGTAAATAGAGTTTGAGACAAAGACCTTAAGAGGAAAAAGAATAAATCAACTCTTAAAGGTGCAGTGTGTAGAATTTAGTGGCACCTATAGTGGAACAGACTTGGCAGAAATGTACTATAATATTGGTAAGTATGTTTTAATCAGAGTATAATACTATGAAAATAATAATTGTTGTGTTTTCGTTACCTTAGAATAAGCATTTCCCATCTATATAGGGAGTGGGTCCTCTTCCATGGAGCCCACTATGTTGGACCGCCATGTTTCTACAGTGGCCAAGAATGGACAAATTCTGGCTCTAAAGAGGGATTTTTTACATTTTTTAAGAGTTTTCTGGCCACTTTAGGTTCTCCTACATGTTTGGAAGAGGAGGAGGGGTGTATTAAGTTGGTTGTTATCTGCATCCTCACCACTAGATGTCACTAAATCCTACACACTAGTCCTTTACGTTTTTTATTCAAGGAGATATCGACAGATGCACCAATAGCATTTGACAATCTGTTTTATATAATTTAATTTGCCAGCGTCTCATTTGACGTATCGTACTTTGAACATTCATACTTTCAAAACTTTTAGATTCAACATGTTAGCTTTGTGAGTTATGAATGCAGTTTCTTAAAGTTACCCTCGTATCAACGCAAATCAATCAAAATCAGACCAGGAATGTTTTTGTTGACAGACGATACACTGTAACGGACGATGAGTTTCAGACCTCTGGGACTAGACAAGTTTAGACTGAGACGGTGCACATACTCTGTGGGTGAATCACATTTTCCTGTGACGATTTGAAGCTTTGAGGTCTTTAAGGTCGTGAAGTAGACTGTGAAAGGTCTGACAGCAACACATTAGCCATTAGTCTGATTCAGAGGTTGAAACAACATCACTACAGGCTGTCACACCTGTATAGATTCAGGTCAGTCAAGCAGGGAAAGGAGAGTATTGCCATAATAATACTTTCTCAAACCAGAGTGCAGGTTTTCTATAGAGGGGTGTTTAACTTGGCTCAGTAATTTCTTGCTTTATCTCGCTTTTCGAGAAATTTAACCACTAGGTATCAATCAACAGGATTCAAATGATTAAAATTCCAAATCTGTTCCAAAACTTTTTACAATCTGCAGACTACACATGAGGACTTAAATCCCTTACCAAAACCCAACCATTCAGTGGATTGAAGAAGATACAGAATAATGAGCAGATAACAACTGATGTAATATAAAAGGCATCTAAAACAGCAGAGAAAAAGCCCTCTGGATGAGTTCTTACCCCAACCCTGAACCTGACCTTTCCTGCTAGTAAAGGCAATATCCTGTGGTTGATCTCTTCGTCTCCCTGAACCAACAGAAAACAGATGTGGAGCTCATGGCCTACACACAGTTGCAGACAGGGAGGAATCTACATGGATGCAATTTGAGTTTTCGTCTCGGTCTTGAGTCAATGGGCAGACACTCACGCGAGAGTATACAGTCAATTTACATATTGACTGGAGTGCAGGCAGGTAGACATCGTTACAACACCTAATGATGTGTGAGATGTTGGAAACAGATACTTGAGTATTAATGGACCACAATACTGAACCAGTTTATCACTTAAGTCAATTATCACGCTCCAAGTCAAAGAGCCTCCAAATGCTTCTGTGAGGCTGCACAGCGAGAGTTAAACTGAATGCTAATGTTAGGATGCATAATGCTAACGTTATGCAATATGATAATGCTACCTTTCTGAGGTTTACCAGCACCGTAATCTTAGTTTACATGTTAGCATGCACTTTAATTAGTAAGATTTGCTAAACACATACTATACACTAAACACATGCTACAGATCATTTAAAGGGAATGTTATTGGCTTTGCACATATTTGGTCATAAACCAAAGTGAAATGATTATGGTGCTATATGAAAAGTATAAGGATCACAAAATGTGTTTTTAGGGCTGCAACTAACAATTATTTGCATTATCAATTAATCTGCCAATCATTTTCTTGATTAATTTATTTATTTTTTGGTCCAGAAAATGTTGAAAATGATGGACACTGTTTCCTAGAGACCAAGATAACATCTGCAAATGTCTAGTTTTGTTCCAACTTGTCCATCATTTGTTAAACTAAAGAAAGCAGAAAATATTGACATTTGTTCCTGGAAGGTGAAACCTTTCTCTGACCTACAGTTGGATGTTTGAACTTCACGGTGCAGAATGACATATGTGGAGAGTTTGTTCTCACATTCATCTGCTGAAGGTGAAAAGTTTCTATGACCTCACTGAAAATCATGATTTTAAAGCGTGAGCATACATGATTTTTAGATATATTTGCATTAATATATTCTGGATTTTTAATGAGAGATAAAGAGTAGATGTAGTTTTAAGAATTACTGTAACTAGGTAATTTAACTTTCTGTGTAAAAACCACATCAGACACAAATTATCATTCAAAGAAGATTATTTTTGTTATTATGTCTTCTTTAAAAAAATGTCTCAAAATGATAAATCAATTATCAAATTAGTTGGCAATTATTCAACTAATTTTCTGTATCAATAAATCTATACTTGTGGACAAAAGTGGTGGACTGACCTACACATTATGCATAATATGTTAAATATTTGCTGGTTCCAGCTTCTCATATATGATGGTTTTCTGTGTTTCTCAGATTCATATGAATGGAAACCGACATTTCAAGATGTCAGCTTGATGAATTGTGAAGCGGATTTTAACATTTTATACTCTAAACAGTCAAAGAAATAACTGACAGATTAATTGCTAATGAAAATAATCTTGAGTTGTGAACTGTAATGTTTTTATTGCTGACATACCACAGCTGAATGAACACCTAGCTGACCCTTTAACCATGTATTGGAGGTGTGTGTGTGTCTGTGTGTAAAAGTCACAGCTGTCACTGGTGCCACATTGCACACTGCTGAGTCGAGTCGGCTTCCTCTCTGAAGCATTTGGCCTGGGTCATTCATCCTAAATGTGTTGTTAGCACTCACTCTCGACTGCTTCAGCTGTCAATAACCACGCCGGCTACTTAAGCAAAACAGGCTTTGTGTGTGTATGTGTGTGTTCCTGTGCAGAACCGCAGCGGATGTGCCTACAAGTCTACGAGTAAAGATTTGGACAAATCAAAGTTGGCATTTGCTGCACTCAGGTTTCACTGCGGTGCAACGTCCACATTGTTGCGGTGAATTTACCACTCCACTAGAAGTTCTTATGATGGCTGACAGTCTGTGTCTGTGTCTGTGGTTGTGCACTGCTGGTCCTTTCAAACCAGCTGCTTCCACTTCCAAGTTAGATTTCGGGCCTTTGGTGACAGGAGGTGGACCCCCCCCCCCCACCACCACACACACCTCCTCCCTTGAAGTTTTTGGTGTATGTGTGTGTTTGTTTTGGTTGGTAACACACCAGTAGCAGCTGTTAAGACACATGACCAGGTGAGATGAAGCGGTGATAAATGTAACTAACCAAGACAACGTCCATGCTGAGCAAGTAAATAACGTAACTGACAACGCCAGCCTTTCATTTTAGTGAACAGCTACTTTTGAAAAGCAATAACTTACGTGAGGTAAGGAAGATGAATCTCCATCACCTCCCATTTTCTCTGTGATCACTTATTTTAAACATCTATAGCTGATCACACAAGCACAGGTAACAGGTAACCTCTATAAACTGCAAAAAAAACTATGTAAATCTGACATCTTTTTTTTTTAAATCCACTCATTTAGTTTATAACTTGTTAGAAAAATAGTTAAGGGTGACCTCTTCAAATTACTCATACAAGCTGATGTGATGCATGTTTGCTCAATATGACTTAAATGAATACTTGCTTACGAAAATTATATTTAATTGACTAATTATTTCAGCACTAATGTAAATATGATGCACAATATTGGCTCTGGGATGGAAACATCTATGCATTATTTTAAAATGTACTCTAAATCTAATTCATTTGTTCTTTTTTCATCATTTCTTGACTACTGCACAAACAAAACCACACATTTTGACATCTTAATAACAACTTTCACATCATTCCTTGCATGCAATACGATTTTCAAACTTCAGATCAGTTTGAACAGCTAAAAACACACCCGCAGCTTTAATAATGCCACTGCAGTTTAAGCATGTTTTCTGCTGCCTTCACCAACTTTTTTGCCCTGGCATGCTTTGCTACACTATGACCACCTGTTGACACCACTGAGTTCACTCCGAGAGCAGCCTAACATTGCAAAGTCTTTGCATGTGAAAGGAGCGAGCTGAAAGATGGCCCCTGCACGTAACCAACGTGGTTTTCATCCCACTTTCTCTCTAATGAGCTGATTACAAAACATGAGCAAACCTCATTATTTGGGCCCGGATCCCAGAGAGAAAGAGAAAGAGAGAAAAAGAGAGAGCGAGAGAGATGGGAGAGGAGAGATGATGGCTGCAACAGACATGTTGTGAGTGTTAGGGAGGAGGGGAAGGGCTGCGGAGCTCGTTGCTAAAGACAACCATATGTCTATATCCAAGCTCAACGTTCACTCTCTCTTTCTTTCCCTCTCTTGTCTCCGGCTTCTATCTGAGAGGAGACAGTGGCCTGGCACTGAGTCAGCACGATTTGGAATATAATATCTCCCATCATATGGAAACATAAGAAAAGGAGCCTAACCGCCCCTGCCCTTGAGGCTGCGTCGACTTTGTAGCTATGGGAGGGCCCAGTGTAAATCATAACTTACAAACTTCTCCCCCCCTCTTCCCTCCCAACACAAACCCCGGAGTTAGGAGCACAAACAGACCCCCCCCCCCCCCCTCCCCCCTCCCCTGTCTTTCCCTCTCTGTATATTGGGCTATATTTTGTTGTCTGTGGCCTCTACATAGACCCCAATCTCTGCCTCTGCATCAGATTAGAGCCCGCGGCAAACATCGCAGACAATACGACATTGTCTTGCAATCTCAACAGCTTGCAGCCACATCAGAAAAAGCAAAAGTTAAGGTGTTTGATGAGGAAGCGATAATGATACAGTGAAAGGAAATCCAGACCCTTCTTCTCCTTCTTCTCATCATCTTCTCACACCGGCCAGCCAAGAGTTAAATAAACACTGGATGGAGGGAGGAATACATACATGAGTTTACATTGTATTCCACCACGACGCCACAAGTAGTTATTTAAAATGACATATGCCCACCTAGAGACCAAAGCGATGTCTCCAAATTGCCTCTTTTTGTCTAATCAATGGTTAAACTGCTGCTATACTCCACGTAGGAATTTCTAAACTTTCTGAAACTGTCGATCCCACTTTAACACCCACTTCACATTCAGTGATTCAGCTATGCAGAGGTCAGAGAGGAGCCACTGTTTGAACTCCTCTCCTCCTCTTGCTCTCTTTTTAGCTTGTTACAAAACTATTTGTCACTTTTTTTGTGTTCACAACCGAGTTCGACTCTATAAATGACTTTCAGGAGAGAAAGTCTGAAAATGCGCTTTGTTTTTCCCGTATTTTAACATTTATCGTATCTTTCCATGCTCTGTGATGGCCCACTTTTCACTCTGCTTTCAAGTGTAGCTGTACAGAATATCTATGCACACATTTCATTTCCACTGGTCAGATAACACATCATATGAGCTAGTTATTTTCTGGCATAACATGGCTCTTATCCCTGATAACAGATACCACCTGATGCTTCAGACACAAGGTAGATCACAATATTAGTCCTGGGAAGAATATTGAATAGAAAAAAGAAAAAAACTAATATCAAAATACTCCAAACTATGTAAAATCCAAGATGTGTCCAAGATTTGTATAGATTTTATTGGAACACACCTTTCTCAGTCAAGGGAATTCATTTTTACATGTTTCCCATCATATATGTTGCTAAGAAGTCTGCCTATTATTCAGTCTGTTCGTAATTTTAACATTCTTCCCATGATATATTTTATGAACTCCTGAATGACTGAAATGTCCAGATTCTTGGAGATGAACATGGCCAGGAAGATTCAGATTAACAACAGTCTAAAAGCAGTTATAAAACTATAATATTAAAAAAGAAAAAGAAAGAAGAACCATCTAATCACCACGTTTTAGATGCTATAACCAAAATAAATCTAATCTTTAAGTAAAATTTCCTTCCTCTATATAGCTACAAAGAGAGCATTTGTCTTTATATTGGGAATATATGCAACAAGCAACATGATGAACATATAATGTCACTTTACAGGAACAATACATTCCTCTATAAAACCTTCATATGAATACAGAAGCCCTTCACACTTTAAAAGCTGTTTCACATGCAAACAATTGTTTTAAAACCACATTTTGCAAAGAAGTAATGATTTGTGTCTGTATGTGATATTAATATTACTGCATTAAAATGAACTTTTATGGGGAGAATGATTGTGTTAATTTAGTCGGGACCACCACATAAGAGCTTGTGTGTGAAAGATGGAAAGTTTGATAAGAAGTTTACTGACCACATGAGGGCACATTAATATGAAATTAGGACCACCTACTTTTCTAAACAGAAAGTTTAGGGTATTATTTCACATGCTATCTGGACCTTTTGAAATCTTTTGATCCAGTTAATTTTGATATTATGGTTGAATGAGGAAAAGTCCCAAACGTTAAGACCTCCCTCAGTTGGAGACATAGACATAACCTCTTTTTTTCTTTTTTAACCTCATGTGGCTTATTTTTTCAAACAAAGTTGAAAAGCCTGTCTAAACAAGAGGTTTTATGTTTAGTGACATCAAGAGAGGAAAAGAGCCTCTTGTTCTTGTATAATGGGTTGCTTGAGCAGCACACATAGCGACCAGCCCACTGGGATTTTTCCCGTGCTCCCGATGGCCAGCCTGACTCTTCCCCAGGATAACGACGGACGTTGACCGGCTGGTCATCGCAGGAGTCGCGCTGTTAGCAGCTGAGATGAGCAGCTGGCACCTGTCCAGAAGCTCCAAAATATCTCAGAAAAAGTGGGAGTACATTTCCAAATAGGTGTTATTTGGATAAACTGACCACATATCGTGATTCTTAATGGTTACATTCTCACCTGAGGAAAGATTAAAACTTAATAAAGTGACAAATTACAGTCGTATAGCAAAATTTAAAAACAACTTTTGTCCTGGCTCACAATCCAAGCCATGAGTCACTGTGTGAGTAGTTCCAAAATATCTAAACAAAAGTTGGACTACACTTCCAAATAGGTTTTATTTGGATAAACTGACCACATATTGGGAATCTTAATGGTTACTTTCTCACTTGAAGAAAGATTAAAATTTAATAAAGTGACAAATTAACAGTCGTACAGTGAAATCTACAATGGCCTTCATCCTGTCCAATTGGTGCGACTGTATTCTGGGATACTCGGCTGTCCCAAGCTTCAGCCGACCAATCGTGTAACTTCATCACTCAGTCAGTGACTCACTGATGGACAGACATTCAAGTTAGTATTTCTGGCCCTGCTGTTACAGTCCGGCCAAAAATAACCTGATTTAAGATTTATCTCCAGTTTCAAACAAGGCAGAACAAAAAAGAACCTGACACTTCCCATTACCCAGAGAGTTCATCTTGTGTCGAGATAATGAAATCAGTTTCACCATCCCCCCCTCCTACAAATTGACTGACCTCCCGTGACCTGGGCAGGGTTTCCCCAGAAGACCCCAGAGCTGTGACCACCATTGTTCCTTTGTAAGCAGATAGACAATGATGATGTTACTTTGCTAAACTGCTTTTGGGGGAAAGTGGGTTTCCGATGAGTCACCGTGTGATGAGTTAAAAGAGTGTTGGAAGAGTTTGGCCAGGATGTGAGGAGTAGATCTTTGTACTGTGTTGATGATGATGACACATCATGCATCACACAGAGTACAACTGTATACAAGACTGAATCTGTTTAAGTTTTCCTCTCTTTTTGGAGACAATGAGGCAGGCTGTGGTCTTGTGTTTCTTCTTCTTCTGTTTCTTCTGTACTTTAAGAACACTTGAACACAGATACAGGCAGAAGGGAGGAAGGGGGGGGGGTTGTTAGGCCTTGTTTCATGACTTAGAAGTACAGTTTTCCTCTCCTGAACGAACCTATTTCCGTTGCAATTACGCGTTCCTGTTTTAGATGAAGCCGAGCACCTCCAGTGATTGATGAGGTCAATCGGCTGGCAATGAGTTTTGTCAGTTATTTTACCGTGCAGCCTCTTAAAGTGGCTTGTTAAACGCACATCAGCCTCCGCTCCGTTTTCTAACGACGTGTGTTTGCTCGAAGGCCATATGGTTTAGATGTGTTCTTTTCATGGCAGTCGTACAATCCGGGGTGACCTCGGTTTCTCTGCCGGGATTCGAGTGCCCACTCATCGCTGCTCTAGTGTAAAGAGGAGGAGGAGGAGGAGGAGGGGTGGGGTGGGGTGCTCATATCCCCCGCCATTGCCCAACCCGGATATGATGTGAGCCTATTTAACCTCACACACTTGAGGCAGAATGAACAGGACGCCTTGAGGGGGAGTGAAACAACAGGCGTTAAAACAAGCAAGGATTGTCCAGCGCTGTCCGAATGCCAGAAGCAAAGGAGACGGGATTCAGTGAAGGGCTCTACAGATGAGTGTAAGCGGCCATCTCTTTCTCTCACTCTTCCACTTTTCCCTCCGTCTGAAGTGCAGGCAGACTGTGAAAGATCGCGGTGGCATCGTTCAACACGTAGCTGCCTTTTACAGCCCCTTAAATCAGTGGTTCTCAAAGGCGGGTTAAGGAGACCCCAAGGGATCATTGGAGGGGGTTCCAGGGGATTCCCAGCAAAAAGTTGGATCATTTATTTTCACTGTAATGCCATCCATAAGTTATACTATGACAGAATGTATGACGTTTTGGTTTTCATGCACTCTCTGTAATAAAACATCTAAAAGCTCCGTGGTCCGTGGTTTAATTTGTGTCAGTTTCAGGGTCCGTGATGTGAGAAAGTTTGAGGATCATTGCATGAGCATGTTCCACAACACACCCCTCCTCTGTGGGCTGCAGGCCTCACAGTCCTCTGTGCAGAAGACTTCATACAACCAACACTCCCACTCAACCACTGATGCTAAACTCATACTCATTACTGCTTCCAGCTTCAGAAGATGAAGCCGATTAGTTTTGTGTTTTATACCATGTTTAACTTAATATATTCAGGTTTTGGACTGTTGGTTGGCAAAACAAGCAATCTCAAAATGTCACCTTGAGATTTGGCGAATGGCATTTTATAGGCCGAACAATGAATTAAATAATTAGTTGCAGCCCTGTAATGGACTGAATTGTTAATAGAATCAAATTAAAAACAAAATATATTTAATCATTACTAAAAAATGCAACATGGTGGAAATCCACTGTTTTTACTTTCTAAAACAAAAATTACACTTAACACTTACAGTAAGTCTTTATATACAAGATTTGCATTGATCATAGAAATCTTTATGCTGACTCATAACTACGTTCAGTAGTAGCTTTACATGGCTGGACCATGTATGAAACACTAGAGGAAGTGTGTTGGGCTTTGACTGAAGCCAGTTTGACATCGAGCTAGCAGCTGAGATGCAGTCTGGTCTCACCTGGCAAGCGGCTCCTAAACAATCTCCAAGTTTTAGGGGTTATTTGGATAAACTGACCATATACTGGGAATCTAAATAGTTACTTTCTTGCCTGAAACAATACTGAAATACTGTATTAAATAGTTAAATATTAAAACTTACTAAAGTGACATATCACCAGTCCTACAGCGAGAATTACAACAGCCTGGCTTAAAATCTCAGCCATCACTTCCAGTTAATGCGAAATGCATTCTGGGATACTTGGCTGTCCCCGTGCCTCGGCTGACCAATGGTGTAACATCATCACTGGGTGACTCACTCGACCAGTCACTCAGTCAGCAGGTACTCTTCACCCACAGCCAGCTAAAATTCCAGTGCAAACAATTTTTCACCCCGAAACCACGGAGGCCTCGCAACCGCCTCCGAGAGCATCTCCACGCACGCACGCACGCATGCACGCACGCACGCACGCACGCACGCACGCACGCTGCATCTTCATCCGGCTGCCATCATGAACGGCTTCATCGCTAAAGTACAGTGTCTTAGCTCATTGGAATGAGGGTCAGAGTGGGATGGGTTGGGGTTGAAGGCATTCTCTCTCTCCCTCTCTGTTTCTTTTTTCTACTTTTGAGTTTACTCAGCAGGAGTGGGTGGTTGTGGTGGAGGAGGAGGGCGCTCCTCCCCCTCCTCAGAGTCACTCAGACTTCACCCTCTCTCCTCCAAACCCTCCTCTCTGTCCCTGTACGCTAGACTTCATCGGTATTTGCTTTCAAAAAAAAAAAAAAAAAAGCCGTTCACCCCCTCCTCCTTCTCCTCCTCCTCCTCTCCCACCCTCTCCTCCCTCCTTGGTCTATACCCTTCCAACACACACACACACACACACACACACACACACACACACACACACACACACACACACACACACACACACACACACACACACACACACACACATACCCCAGTCACTCCTTTTCCAGTATTTGGTTCATTAAATTTTCTGCAGACTTCCAGAAAAGAAGCAAAAAAAAAAAAAAAAAAGGAACCAGATCAATAAAGTGGGGCCTGTGCAGAGAGGCGATGTGTGAAAACGGGGGCTTCTACACAGCAGCATACATACAACAACAGCACACACACACACACACACAGGGGCTGGGCTGTGTGTGGAGATGAAAGTGACATGGCCACTATGGGTCTCTGAACGCTGCAGAGCGGAGCCCCCGAACTCAGGCTGAATGAGCTGAATAGGCTCATCCATTCTTTACTCCTTTCACTCTCCGTAGGCCCTAACTGTTGGAACTCTTCATTCCTCACAATGGGCAAATGCACTAAAACTTTTTTCCCTTTTTTCTCTCATGCAAATCACCTCAGCTCTGACTGGGGTTGTCATCAAGTGAAGCGGAAAACACACATTCTCTCACTAAAGAAAAAAAAAGAAAGCAAAAAAGAGGATCAGGAATATGGTTATTATTTGAAAACCTTTGGTATTTTACAAATTCATTCATTGTTTATTCATTAATTATTTTATTGTATTTGCTCGATTTATTCCTTTAGCTGCAAAGCTGCTCTCCTTAAGTTATTTAATGGCCTCAAATGTTTCCAACTTTACTTTGCTCTCTTTCTCATCAGCTTTCCAAAGAAGAAAACATCAGAAGAGGAAGACCCACTTGATTTTTAAATTCTAAGAGAAAAAGTTTCATTTTTTTTAGTAGACTAATGCATAGGCTAAAACAACTAACTAACTAACTTAAAAAAAGAAAAAAGGGAAAGTGGGGCTCATAAGTCCACACATGAGTTTGGAGATCATTAGCAGCGCCTGTTAGATAGGAGTAAAAGCCAACAGCAAATATAGCTGCTTAAGGGCCCCACAAAGGCGTCAAGTGTTTGTTGACTGCTCAGCCTGGAGAGCAAACAGTAAACTTTGAATCTTTCAACAATAAGCACACAACTCCCACAGCCCTGTCACAGGGAGCACTGCTGTCCATGCTGCTACTGCATTCCTGACACCTTCTGCCTGATGTTTGTTTCTTCACTCTGTAGCATTAAGAGATTAAAAAAAAAGTTGCTGCGGGATGGTTACTGCGCATGCCACATAACCACAAAGTCGCTGGTTCGAGTCCAAGCAGAGACTTTCTCTGCATGTCATACCCATCTCTATCTTTCCTCCTGCTTCCTGTCTGTCTGCACGCTGCATAATGTCCAATAAAGCCAAAATGCCAACCAACAAAATAATCATAATAAAAACATTTAGAACGCAAAAATGCTAAAAGTGGGAAAGTGTGCAAGGCTGCATGTGCAATGTGTGATATGTAATTGCTTTTGCATGCAAAGGCTGCAAACCTGTAAGAGTAGAAAAAAACAACAAAGACAAATAGCTTACTTTATCTAACTATTTAGACTTAAACTTGCAAGCTGTCTGAATTAGATTTCTTTTACTCTAAACTTTCAATCACCGTTACAGTTGCTTGTCTTCAGTGGGAAAACAACTACAATAGTTTGTGTTGAACTATTAAAAGGCCATGTAGAGAGGATTGGCGCCGAGCTTTTCTGATCACATCTCTTCCCATATGGATCAAGTTGCAGGAGCAAAATTTTTTGGATTCCTATGTCAGATAAGTTCAAAGTGCAAATGAGATGTGAAGCTGCCCTAAGCCTCATCTGCCGTTGACACGCAAGGCAACAGAAAACGGAGAGAAAGAGAGAGAAAAAGAGGAGAAAACCACCAGCAAAACACTTATTTAACAGGCTTGAAGTGTGAATACAAGAAATAAAGAGACATACAAAAAGAAACAAAAGGTAAAGTTAAAGCGACTTCTCCAAAAACAAAAAGTCGCTGCTGTCAGCATCACCACAACACAAAGTTCCCCCTTACCTCCACCGCCCCGTCTCTTTTCACTCCGACACCGAAGCTCTTCCACTCAAGTCTTTTTTGTCCGAGGAAAACTTTGCCTTGGAGTCTGATTCCCGTAAAATAAAAAATAAAAAAGCACTAGGACCGAGCTGGCACCACCATTGAACGCAAAACGCACAAACGTGCCTCTCCGGACTGGAAGAGAAACTCCATGAACCGAGTTAGGAAAAGTTTAGAGACACGCAAAGTTTGCAGGGCATTACCGAGCCCCGTCTGTCCCGGCGGAGAGAGACTCAATGCGGAGCACAAGTCGTGTCCAACTTTTTCTTACAATCCATCTTCTCCAACAGAGGTGCGCTCTGGCGTGCGTGCTTTACGCGCTTTTCTCAGCAAACCAAACGTTAACAAAAACAACAAGAAGCTTTGTGTGTTTTAGAGTAGAAGTTTGAAATTGGCTCTACTCGACAGTTGTTGCAGAGACATGCGGTGGTGTTGAAATCTTCAGGCTGCTGATCTGTTTTCAATCCGACCCCCCCTTCTCTCTCTCTCTCTCTCTCTCTCTCTCTCTCTCTCTCTCTCTCTCTCTGTCTCTCTCTCTCTCTCTGCCTCTCTCTCCTTCTCCCCCCCACCCCTTTACCATCTCCTCCTCTCTCTCTCACTCCCTTCGCTCCCTGGTGAGTTGGGCCATTTGCTGCACCAGATGGGCCGGGCTAACTCAATCCAGCAGTTGTAGTTGTAGTTGGTGTGTGTGTGTGTGTGTGTAGGGGTGGGGGGTGTAGGGGGTTAGATAAAGTTTCATTTATTGTTCGATTTTTCACGGGCTTTACAGTTGAGCATGTCTAAGGGAGGCAATTTTGGGCGGTGTGCACAAGTCACGTTTTCACACTTTAAAAAAAACACACACAGATTTGCATCAGTTGCATTTGTTGAAAGTGTAAGTTTACATCAACTTTCATTGCATTTGAAAGAAAAAGAAGAAGAAAAAAAAAGAAGAAAGACAACTTGGACATTTAATTGTAATTTATGTAGTTTTCTGTAGGAGCAGTGATTCTTAGAGGGTGGAGGGATAATCAAGACACTCTGATCTTGAACAAACTAAACTCACATTCTCCAACGGATACACCCAAACCCTATAGTTAAATCCACAGCTTGTTGATTTAAAAAAGTAGTCAGCAAACAATCTTTATAATTCATGCTTTGTTTATTCCCATCCAGGCTTTTTCATCTTGGAACCTTTTATTCAGCAGTGCAGCGGGGGCAGCGTTGCAGTAGGCAGTGATATATTGCACAAACAGCATTTATTATGTGATTCATGTAGATTTCACCTAATATAACCCTGTCTGTGCCGGTGAATTTAAATGCAATGTGGATTCGTGGTTAAAGGAAAGTTAAGAGACATTATGAAGTAAAGTGAGGAAAGAAAAATGAGTCGAGTTAGGTCGATGAAGGAGGAAGAAGAAAGATTCTTTACTTAAGCAAAAGTAGCAATAACAGAAGATGAAAGGACCTGCATTCAAAATTGCACTTCAGTAAAAAGTATAATAAAGTATACTCAAAGTATCAAAATTAAGAGTGCTCATTATGCAACAGATTTTGCACGCAAAAACTGACTTTTGCGTGCAAAATCTGTGACTACATGTGTCAAATTGTGTGATAAAAACTACAATATTTCCCTTTTGAATTGAGATATTTAATAAAGCATAAATGGGAAATACTTGAGTAAAGTAGAAATACCTCAAATTGCTCTTACGGTAAGTAGAAATGTGTGAAAATGTACTTATATTCCACTATACCGCCATGCTGTTGGGAGAATAATGCGCCCAATTAGCTCTGGTTTGATTGCACGTTTCGACTACTTACACTTCTATATATGCTTCATTAAACTGATGTATAATCAATTGATTTAAGTAATGGATAGTAGTTATCTTTAATTGTCATGCTATTTTTACTCTGGTTATTCTGGACCACATCCTAGTTACATCATGTTATTCTACAGCTTATAAATGATCTGTATCTAATACAGTTCATTTGCAGTATTAACATTACGTTCTTTAATAGATCTATATGACTGTAAAAGAGCAGGTGCAACGTTTATCATCACTAATTCAAATTTCTCCGGTGCAAAACCATCAGTTATGCATTTGCAACATGATGTCATATAGTGGAGGCTGACATCATTTGAATTATTAATAGTGTATCACCTACATTTGATAGTTACTGCGTGTTAAGCATGTTAATGAGGTATTATTGGAGCTATCAGTGACCAGCAGTGGTGGAAGAAGTGTGTCTTATCAATATTTCAACTCTTTTTTTCCTCCAGCTGAATAACCTCTTTCTCATCGTGTGACATATATACACCACAGTTTGTACTTAAAGAATGAAAAGTAAAAGTGCTCTACTTACAGCATCGCTTCTTTAAAGTGTGTTATATTAATATATTATTTAAATATTATCATTGATACTTATGCATTAATGAGTAAGCAGCATGGTGATGTTTTAGCTGGTTAAGGTGGAGCAAGAGAAAGAAGTAGTGTAAAATGTTAAACTTAACGTGAAGTACAGTAGAAGTACCTCAGAATTGTACACAAGAACTGTTCTTTGCTAAATATGTAATTAATCAATCAATCAATCAATTACTTTATTTGTTTTCAGGGGGCAATTGGGCGTGAAGCAGTGTAACACAAAATAAAAAAGCACATTGTTACACTGTTTAAATATGAATGTAAAAACATCAAATAGGTGCCGGAGACAGTAGAAAATGCACTTTATTATAACAATTTAACAGTTTCAATATAAATATAGAAATTCTTTTGTCAAATAATGCTGGTAGTTTTTGCTAATTGGAAACTCTGGATGCAGAGGACGGGAGCTGTAACACTAAATGGACTCTGCTTTCTCTAATGATTGTTAGTTAAATGGAACCGATAGACTTTACCACCATGTTTCGGGATGGTTTTCAGTAACACAGTAAGAGACTTAGAGTAATGACTTATCGATAAAACGATGACATCATCGTCCTGTCCATATGAAACTTGTCCACGTGTTACTACCTGAAGCAGAGAGCATGAATTTCTTACACTTTGCACCACTAGCCAGTATGAAATGAAACAAAGCTATATGCATGAGGCTCCATCCATTGACGGCCTCCTAATTCATTCATTCATTCAGTCACTCTCTATTACTGATCACATGTTCACCCACACCAACAGACATGTACACTTAGAGCCAGTTCCACAGCTCTAAGCAGCCTGATTGGTGCTTATATGAAGGGTAAAACCCACATAAATGTTAACTGTACTCAGTTTGGGCCGCACTCCTTGTGAGACAGCAGTTGAAAACTTTTCCTCTAATGTTGAGCTCTGCAGCGGAGATATGAGGCGAAAAGAGGTGGATAGATGGATGGAGCGGATGAAAAGAGTCACAGAGGGATTGTCAGGCTTGATTGGTTTCGGGGCTTGAGGTGCTGCCACCTATTGTCTCTCTCTGTGGTTGCATCATGCCTGAGTGCCCACTCTCAAAACAACCCTGTGCACATGAGCGGCCTCCGCTGCTCCCCGTGCCTCTGTGCCTGTGCACGTCCTCAAAAAAAAAAAGAAAAAGAAAAAGAGGGTGAATGCCAGTGTCAGGCTCACTGGCCCTCTCTCTCCCGCCGCTACTACGGTCTTACAAGCAGGAATTTTAATGAGCTTGTTGGGCTTTTCTGATTGGAATAAAGAGAATGTAACTGCAAAAAAAAGAAAAGAAAAAGTAAAGCGGCGAGGGAAGGCGAAAAGGAAAAGTGGGAGACAAATGTGAGGAGGCGATGAGATGGTAGGGAGACCGTAAGATTATGGTTTGATCATATTACCACATGCATTCTTTTATGATAACATCTGCAAGCTGTGATGGTTAAACTCATTATTTAACTGTTTACGGGGCACATATTGTTCAAATGAACTCATCGCCCGTACTATTGGGTAATCTGAAACAAGTTCAAATTTGGATCTTGTGGTCAAAATCAGAATTTTAGGAAAGAGACTTGTGTCTTTGCGGTGCTTTTTTTTGGACTGATACTTGTAGTTTATTGATTGATTGTTGAGTCATGTTGATAGGAGGAACATGCCAGCATATTTGTAATCAAAATTCACTTATTCTTCCCATTTTAATTGGTAATTTACATTTATTCTTCAGTACAAGGGTTTAAAAAAAGATCTGAGGGATGTAAGAGGCTGATATTGTCTATATAAACATTGGATATAAGCCCAAAATATCTGCTATATGCCTCCACATTGGCTGAATTATTCTCCATTACCACTTAAACAATGTTAAAGTATCACACTTGGTCATTTTCTTATGATGTACAACACTGCTAAGACACATGTAGACCACATAGTTAGGAAAATAAAGCGGTGAATGACAGGCCTGATTAGATTTAAGGTCAGTTTTACAGCATCTTTATCTTCAGACATTTGATTAAAGCTGACTTCACTCACCTCCATGCAGACTGGATGAGGTAAGTGGGTGAGGCAGCCCTCTGCTGGTGTACAGTAGCGACTTTGTTCTCTTATCGGTCCATCGCTGAGCTCCTTTCAAGCTGTTCAACCAGAGACTTTGCCCTTGACAGCGCTGCAGTGTTTTTCTCAGGGCAGCAAATTGTCCCCCATCTCTTCCAGGTATAGTGAGAAGGTTGAAGTTAACACACATACAGGTGAGAGCTCAGACAAGAGCTTGGATTGGAGAAATAAAAGGGTGAAATTAGTGTCCTAAAGCAACAGTCAGGTGCCCGTATGAAGGTTTAAAACAGGTTTTTCTCGCTGTAATCATTCCCCTTGTTTCATTCTGGCCATTTTAAGACCTTCTTAATGCACTTTCAATGTAAGTGATGGGGGACAAAATTCACTGTCATCACTTTCTGAATCTTATATGAGGCTTCAGCAGTCTCGGTTCGTAAAAAAAGTGGCTATCTTCCAAAGAAGTCTTTTTAACGCAATTTTTTTGGGTTAGTGTTTCCTTGTGAGTTGGATTAATAGAAACAAGAAGAAGGAATTTTGTACTAAAAAGGTCGAAATTTGGAATATATTCTCCTGATTCGACTTAACTCAGGAACAGGATAAATGATTATAGCAATAAAACCTGTTTCATACTTCATATGGGCACCTGACTGTTGTTTTAAGACATACTTGAAATATTGTGAACCTGTCCCACCTTTAAGATATAGACACATTACAATTTAGTACAGAGGTGTCAAATTACTCTTCATTCAAGGGCCACATACAGTCCAATTTGATCTCATGTGGGCCGGACCATTAAAAAGATGGAAGGAAGGAATGAAGAAAGGAAGGAAGGAAGGAAGGAAGGAAGGAAGGAAGGAAGGAAAGATGGAAGGAAGAAAAGACAAATGGAAGGAAGAAAGGACAAGAAGGAGAAGAAGGAAAAGAAGACAAGAAGAAAAGATGGAAGGAAGGAAGGAACAAAGAAAGAAAAGGAAGGAAGGAAGGAAGGAAGGAAGGAAGGAAGGAAGGAAGGAAGGAAGGAAGGAAGGAAGGAAGGAAAAGAAGACAGGAAGGAAAGTAGGCCGGGTTGGATCCCTCGGAGGGCCGGTTCTGGCCCACAGGCCGCATGTTTGACACCCCTGATTTAGTACATGTGCTAAATAATTGAAGTATTTGCAGAATTCAGCTGTTCAGTTTTATCTCTTACGTGAGTCAAATGGGTTTCACCTCTGCTGCTATACTCCCTGTTTTACTGCCACGGTATATTAATCACATCTAATCTAACTATAGATTGTGAAAACACTTCAAACTATTCAACATTTCTCAGTCCATGAAGTCTCAGACCATCACTGCACATTAGTTAGAAGAAGCAGGTGTGTGAATTTCTTAGAAAATGCTGCCCTCTAATGACGATTCAAAGCATTGCAGCAAGTTTGGTATTAAAGGACCAATCAGCACAATTTCAGCCATATGCATTACAGGTTTACTCCCACTTAGAATATCATAATTTAATGATATATATATATATATATATATATATATATATATATATATATATATATATATATATGTTTTAAACAGTTTAACAAGTAACATGTTGACAAACCAAAACAGAGTCAGAAAACTTAAATTTAGTGAATTTAATAGTGATACTTTTATTAAAATACCTTCCAGTCGTTTCGTGGCTGACAGACTTTAATCTTATATATGTTATCCTCTACATGACATTTACACTCACTTCCCATTGCATTAGATTAGATCAAATCAATACAGTACAACACAACAACCCTGCAGTTAATCCTACCTTTTATAAAGGTTTTTTAAAGAAGAGTTGATTTATTGTCTGGTGATTTTGGAGGCTGTAGCTTATAGTGCTGTTGAAATGTGTTTATACTAAGAGCTGTTTTTAATATTAAATCTACCCTATTTCACCTTATAAATTGGAAGGACAAAATATTACACACCTCTAACCAAAGTATTGCTGTATCATATTGTATTAATTTTAATCAGGTGTATATAAGAAACTGCCAAGTAAGTGTATATTAAATAGTAAAATATATATATGCACTGTGTAGTACCATTCACATAATATATTTTTATTGTCAATTGTAAGTCTAAATAGAGTTCAAATTATTTACCTGTAAATCTGTTTACCAATAGATGAACGTAACGTAATCCAAACTCAGATACCTTATATTTATTGGACCTTACATAACCTGTATTTATACCTCTAAATTTTCATAAATCACATCTGACCCGTATGTAAGTGCTATATGTTTGTCTGCTTATCTTTATTTCGCTTTTTTGTTGTTTTTTATTATATATATTGTATGTTTAGAGCTACTGAAAACAATCGGATTCCTTTTATATTTCAACATAGATTCTTGACCAATAGAGTTGATTCGGATTCAAATTACAGCCTGTTTTATGACAAACCACACACATTATGGCATGTAAACACTGTTATCAGGGAAATATGAAAATATTTTGGCTTAAAACCAACTGCAATTTCCTGGAAGAAAAAACATTTTTGCTATGAAAATGATTCTTTGATGGTTTGTTTACGTTTGAGAGAAAAGACTCACTGTGTGACGCCTAAACATGACTTTTATATTTGTTTATATACGCAGTGGACGTCACATATGTAGTCTGTAATTACTGAAGTAAAGAGCATTTACAATCAGAGTCATGATGGCTTGTTTAAGCTGAGCTCCTGAACAGCTCAAAGCAAACTGGATTGTATATACAGTATATATACACACCTAGAAAGACTAATGTATGTGATGAGTTTGTATTGCAATCAGCAGCCTATTAGTGTAATCAATGTACTCTCAAATCAAACCTTTAATTCACACAGTGAGAACAGTTCATACACATAGACATTCACAGTTGTTACTTTTTCAAACCTTCATGAAACAATATTTCCACTTTAAGAAATTAAAGTAAAAATTGCTTCCTTTGACTGACTGGTGGATAAATCAGGAGGACTTTAGACAAGGAATGTTATAATTACTAAATATGTCCAATAACCTGCAAATCTTATAATTTTACAGTTTACAGTCCAGGTTGCATCACAAATGATGTGTGAATCCTAAAACTGGAAGAGCAGCCGCATCTAACCCATGAATTCAGTGACACATGGCCTTTGGATCTTCTGACCAGTGAAAGTGTGAGTTTTGTTGTGACAAAATTGTCCTGAGCTTGTAAGCCTCTGTTAGGTGCCATGGCCAGGCATTTGTTCTGGGAATCCTCATTTCCAGCATTCTCAAAGTGGGCATCACAAAAGAGCGTCCGTCCGGAGGTACGAAAGCTACAAAACAGCCCTATAAACTGAATAGAACTGTCTTAGTGGCCATTTCCTTGCCTTGGGTGGTAAATCACAGCGTTTGTCGCAGGGAGGTTTATGTTGTTTGTGCACAATCTGCCACCACTTCAAAGCTGTGGGAGGGGACCGAAAGGGGGGGAGGGTGTTGTCCTCTTTCAGTGACTCATGGTCAACCTCAAAGGATCCGCTCTACAACATCCGGTCGAGGCATTTTGTTGGCTTAACTGAGAAAAAGTGGTCAAGAAGTTATCACTGTTTGAGGTTTTAATGGTTCAGCAGGTGGGAACAAGTCATTTTGTAAGTTTTAAAGACATCAAATGCCAAATGAGCTGCAGTTATTACTAATTTTACTTTCCTCTAGCGGAAGAATTACATGGCAGGTTCTCTCGGATATGACTTGGTCTGGGACTTTCCTTCATCTCAACCCCTTTGAGGACCATGAGAACCGTGGCTCTGGTCACTTGAGGTCCAGACTCCTGACCGCAGATTGCTCCAGATACAGTAGCTGTCAGGCGATCTGCAGCCAAAGCCTCACCACAGCAGTCACAGCTGGCTGAGTGAGCTGGCAGTATAGCAGGCCTCAAGTGCCGATGTCTCCTCTGACTCACAACCTAGTCTGTCTCTCCAAGTCACGATGGCGTGCGGCGCTGCGCCTATGGAAGAGCATCAGACGTCGACACACACCCCGACCACTAATCACACATTAACGGTCTCTCTCAGGGGAGGAATCATCAAGGGTGTTCTGTGATGTCTCCAAATGATCCAGTAAAAAGTACCACGCTGTTACGGTAAAGAGGGGCAACAAAATCACACATTAGACATAGGTTTATAGTTGGAGCCAGTGTGTGTATTTTTTTTTATTGATGTAGTAAATGTGCTTTAACTGTTTGTGCTGAATTTAGATTCACAAGTCAGATTTGTGTGCAAGTGGCTGCTGCATTACCTTCAGTGAACACTAGGAGGAACCAGTGATCTGCTTTTGAGATGTTGTCGAACTTCTTGAAACCATAATTCAAATTTCTTATCTGCTTGTTGCTTTAATATTCTGGTGAATATATCTAATATTTCCTCTGCACTTTTTTCTATTCCCTCCAAACTTCAGCTTTAAATACAGACATTGGACGTATATCTTCCAAACTGTGTGGTGACACAACCTTAAAATCTGGTTCCCACAGACTTTGGATATCAATGAAAACTTGTAGATCTGAGAAAAACTAAATTAAACTGAATCAAGCACACACATAAAAAACTACATAACTTAATAAACCTGTTTTTGGATCCCTCTTTCCTTTGAGTAAACACTTCCCTTCAAACAGAAACAACCTGTGATGGATATTTAATCCCGAATGAGTGATCTTAATATAATTCCTTCAAATGATGAGATCATTGCCTAAGAAATGAGATCACTAATATGCATGACTGATGCATGTCATGCAGGGTTAGGGTTCAGTTTTAACTTGAAAATGTTGGAAAAATGTTGTCAAGTTCTTGATTTCTGTAGAAAAAGATGGCCAAGATTTTTCTATCATTTCTTGCATGATGTGCTTTTACTTTGAGATACTTTGAGAGGTGTTTTAATAAGATCACTGTGTTACATGCTTCTATTTATCATGTTTATTATATTATTAATGTATTTTCATTTCTGAAGTGTCAACCAGCAAGTCTTTTATTAGGTCGGGACAGGATTTAAGATAAGTCAGATACAGTCAGATTGGACCCATTTCCTCCTTAATTTTTTGTCTGGAAAGCTTCTTGATGGCTGAGAGATATCTGATCACAAGCCTCAACAAATATCAATACCACTCGTCATACCACTAACCAACGCGTCTCAATATCTTGTGTCAAAAACATTGACTCTCTTTAAGATAAGGTCTTGTTGAGGGTTAGACTTGTAGCCGGCTGTCATGGTAACAAAGCATAAAACTAAAATCAAGCAGGTAAATTGATGTTCAAGGTAAAAGTTGAACAGTCCTAAAGGCTTGGCTCTGATTCTGGCTACTGATTGACCCATTGTAACCCAGGTAGGAAATTTCCATCACTATACAAACACTGATGGATGTTGAAATGGTAGGAAATACATTTTAACAGATTTTACTCCCCCCAAACCCAACTTTTCATTCATTCAATGCAAGTTGTGTATGTACGATGTCGCCTTTAAGTATCTTTCAAGAACAGTACACAGATATCTGTCTAGAGCCCCCAAA
The DNA here is from genome assembly GCF_963691925.1 of Scomber scombrus. NCBI lineage: Eukaryota > Metazoa > Chordata > Actinopteri > Scombriformes > Scombridae > Scomber > Scomber scombrus. The sequence continues at coordinate 27,473,817 of NC_084982.1, forward strand.
ACAGTGTATGCTATATATGCACCATGTGGGTATTATATATACAGAATCAAGGCAGATATTTCAAATAGGACATAATTGATTGAAATATAGGCTTAAAGGGTAATTAAATACATGTATTTGACAGTGTGTACCACAGAAAGAGTTGAAGAGATATGTAAGGAACCTGGACTCCATTGTGACACCATCATTTTACAGGTGTAGTCACACCATAAGCTGTACAGGAAGGTAAGACTCTAGTGGTGGTGGTGAAAGAGTCAGGAGAAGATTAAGATATGAATGGATGTGATGTGCACAGCTCAGTGGAAGGCTCCGTTAAGTAGCTGTTTCTGATGAAACTGGAGGTGGATGGGGTGAAGGAGGGTCGCATTGTGACACTGAAATATCAGCTGACGGCAGCAGAGGAAAGAACAGTTTTCTCAAGTTTGACAGCGACAAGATGAGCGGCTCACAGAGGTTGTGGAAGAATCTAGCTGGTTGAACTGAAAGTGTTAACGCCCTTAGTCAGCTGATAGGGTTGAAAGGGGAAAAGGAAAAGCGAGAGAGAGAAAAAATGTAAATAAATCGAGTAACCATGGAATAAACATGAAGATAACCTTCCTGATTGAACTTCTTTCTCTAAGTTTCATTAAAAGTTGATTTGACATGGTGCTCCTCAACAACTGTGAACCTCAATAAATATAATAATAATGAAGATAATAATAATTAGCCACTTTAAGCCTCTTATTATTTGATATTATAACCTAAAAAATTTGCAATTCCCCAAAAACCAATTGACACACAGTGAACCTGGAGCCTTCTGGACACCAGAGACTCTACAGCTAACTCACATATACATATACATATACAAACATACAGTTCATGTACAAGCATGTAACTACATTTATTTGGGAAAAAGATGCACAGACATCAAACCAACATTCTCCTAAAACTACGCTAAGAATCTGAAATCACCCTCTGTGCCACGAAAACATCTAACCTCTAACTCTGAACTAGATTTTATTATGTCCTCTATTGTCACATTCAATTAGAAATAATCTTGAAGAGGAGCACTGATTTTCATATTTCATTGTGGATTTTTTTATTTTGATCTCGCTTAACAAGATTATTGGAATATCTGGAGGGAAAACTTATCTTATTACGATACTAAGCTGCAGATGTGTGTATCAAACTAACACAATCATTGTTGGATCAAAACTGCAACCAGTGGAGCAATGAAATGCCTTGTATGGGGAAGACCTCCCAGCTATCTTCAGTGATCTGTGGTACTGATATGATGAAGGGAAAGATAGACACAAATGCTCACCAAAGGCCATGTCAGTGACATCCGCCCCAATTTTTTGCGGTTGTTGTTCGCTAGAGTTCCTGACAGACAGAGATGTGGGAAAGAGTCTCGGTTGGTCTAAATTACAACATACATCCTGTTGTTGTATGACCAGAACAATCTGTTTGAAATTAGACCGACCACTTTGGCACATTAGTTTAATCGACTTATAAGCCGACTTTCCTCAAGGCTTTCTCCAAGTGTTAGCCATTTGTAGTCTTTCTTTGTATCTATCTATCTATCTATCTATCTATCTATCTATCTATCTATCCGTTGGGCTATGGGGAGGTTTAACAGAGACCTTCAATGCATCTCTTCAGGTGACACCAGAGTGCACTGTGCTGTGTATTGTCATTGCGTGGTACTTCACTGTCTCATAAATCACCAAGCCATTGACCTACGAAGCCCCCTTCTCTTGGCCCGTTTTGCATCTGGGACTGCTGCTGCTGCTGGAGAAACGTGAAGCGACGGGCATGTGTTGATTCTGTGCTCCCAGCTGCCGATGTCGAGATAAAACCCAGCGACTGTGTGCGTCACTCTCTTCTCATGGTACTTTGAATACTATCAGCTCCCTTTCAAGCTTGCCCAAACACAGAGGGGCAGTTTGAGGAACCACGGGGAGAGATCAGTCCAAAATATGCAGGCCAGATCGAGATACACATCGCTGGTCTGAGCCTCGGAGAATAAAAGGACAGCAGATGAGGGGAAAGGAATAAACTCTCCCTCATCTCTCAATCTCTCACCCACGTCGCTTGGATTCAATCTTCTTTTTTGTGACTCGGCTCTCTGTTAACCCTGTGACATCTCTGCATCTTCAACCGCCCATCTTGATGCCTTATGCTTTATCAAGTCTGTAAACTTTCTTTTGGATCATTTTTTTGGCAACAAATGATTATTTTTTCATTATTGATTAAAATATATTGTTTTCTTTTTTCTTTTTTTGGTTAATCAATTCCTTTTTTAATCTATATAGTATCAAAAGTTTCACATTTACCACCATCTTTCTACTTTCTGGGCAAGAAAGACCCCCAAAATGGTCAAAAAGTTCCCAGATTACAAGTTTTCCCATCATTTCCCCATCATTACATACTCAAATTGTTTGTTTGGTTCTGCTACAGTCCAAAAACTTTCAATTTAGGACAACATAAAACGAATAAAGCAGCAGACAATCACATCTGAGATGTTGAAACCAACAAATGGTTGGTATTGGATATAAATATTGCATACAAAGTTCCTAGATTACAATATTTCCCATCATTTTCCCATTGTGATGCACTCAAATTGTTTGTTTGGTTCAGCTTCAGTCCAAAAACTTTCAATTTAGAACAACATAAAACAAATAAAGCAGCGAATAACCACATCTGAGATGCTGAAACCAACAAATGATTGGTATTGGATATAAATATTGCATAAAAAGTTCCTAGATTACAAGTTTTCCCATCATTTCCCCATCATTACATACTCAAATTGTTTGTTTGGTTCTGCTACAGTCCAAAAACTTTCAATTTAGGACAACATAAAACAAATAAAGCAGCAGACAATGACATCTGAGAAGCTGAAACCAACAAATTGGATATAAATATTGCACAAAAAGTTCCTAGATTACAAGTTTTCTCATCATTTTCCCATTGTGATCCACTCAAATTGTTTGTTTGGTTCAGCTACAGTCTAAAAACGTTCAATTTAGGACAACATAAAACAAAGAAAAGCAGCAGACAATCACAACTGAGAAGCTGAAACCAACAAATGATTAGTATTGGATATATACTGCTTAAAAAGTTATTTAAATCATTAATTGATTACCCTTGATTAAACAATAGATTGATTAAAGTGGAGTGAATTTCAGTTTCATAATATAATTTCTAATTTATTTTTGTGAATAATTGGTTTGAAGAATATATATGATTCTGGTATTAGTTGGATGTTTTCAGTAATTTGATAAATATATTCTTTATATTGTTATTTAAATTGGGAAATACTTCTTTCTGTGTAGTTTGTCCATAGTGTTTACAGTAGTTTAGATTCAGTGGAGTGATACGCTGCACAGTGAAGTCATATATCAAGTTTGTTATGGCGGTGCCACTTGTCTTTTCTTGATCAGAGATTAAAAGTACATAAGCTTTCCCTGTGCTGCTTCTTACCCACGACCCTGAAATAACGCTAACCTACAGCCAGCGTTACAATACTTTATACATCGGTCATAAATTTAATATGTTGTCTTCATCTGTAAATAATAGCTGTCATATGAAGATGTTGGAGTTAAAAAGACATTTAACCTCTGTTATGTAAAGCAGTGGAAGTATCAGTATGTATAGTACTTCTCCACCACTGGCTCTGGGTGTTGGAGTGTTTATTTGTACACAGTCGTAAAATCTTGCTGCTATGAGGAGGGTTGACCTTTGACACTGTGGCGTACTCCTCTGGCATTGTAAGCCCGTTAGCGTCACCTTTCCGATTCGAACCTTTCTGACAGATTTCAGACACCTGTCCAAATGGTGTTACCTAAACACTGTGCAGATGTACGAGATCAAAGCCATTCTTTTTTGGCATGTCTTCCTCCCCCTGTTTTTATTATAGTCGGCCTTTGATATATTACACAGTAACCTCCGTGATTGGCCGGCTTGATGCTTCCTCTGAACTGAAAGAGCTGGCTGTTTCTCACATATGACCAAATCGTCTGGGAACCTCAAGAACTGAGACAGACAAGGAAATTGGACTTAGACTCTGTGCTTCCAGCTTCTCTCTGAAATGTGCCTGTTGTGGTCTCCAGAGGATCCACTTGTTCTCTCTTTAGATATGATCCAGTTGCCATAACTGACCCTGCATTGGTTCCTGTTGCGGTGAGGGTGGATGTAGTCAAATGCAATGAGGCAGGAGGGGGGGCTGGGGATCGAAATAATGGGTTCAAGTGTGCCACATCTGAGGGCTTTGGTTCCTCATGGCGAGTCTCATAAGGGAAACAAGGTCAGAGGTAGGGGAGTTTCCCCGATGTTTCTTGCTTTTGTTGTGGTCTCTTGCTGCAGCTTTGGTGATTAAGTAAAGGTGCTTTGATGTACCATTAGACAAGCCTACAAGTGACAGAGCGATGGGGGGTGGATGGTATCTTTCTTAGACAGGTGAGTGATGATCTTAGACAGGTGAGTGATGATGAAAGACAACCATTGTGTTGTCAACAGTCTCAGGCCTACTGTAAAAACACCTTTTAACATCTGAACGAGTAACAAAGGGGATTTGCTTCAAGAGCGCACTTAAAACCTCCTAAGTCGAGGACCCAAATAGCCACGCTTTATGTCACTCAGTGTCTTGTGTATCAAGTCTTTATGCCTGCATGGACACGTTACATCACTAATGTTGTTTGAGGAACTTTTGAAGAATGTAGGTGGAAAACAAAAAAACATCTTGAGGGCTCGCTGTGATTGATGGCTGAGAAAGATCAGCCTGCGGCGACTGAAACTGTCCCTATTGGTATCTGATATATATATCAACAAAGCAAACACAAGCCACCTATCACATTACCTATAAGCTCACATATGGCGTGTTGCGTGGCATTTAAGGACAAAAACTGAGAACAAAAGATCTTTTATAATCATAGCAAGCATAGAAAGCATAGACATATTATTCCCCTTAAAGCATGAACTCATGATGTAGGGGGCAACTATTGAAACTGAGTAAACAGGATAACACCAAAACATGACATGTAGGCCGTATACAGTATATATGTAAGGTGAACCAGACTGGGCCACTGTCTGGAGCTTAATGTCAGTTCCCAAGTGACCGTCTCGCCTGTCTTAACCCTGTTTACCTCGTCTCTACAGTTGCAGACAGGTTGTCCAGGACACATGCAGGAAAGACATGTGAATCTGGAAGCCGTCATTAAGAATCCTTAAGATCCTTGCTTGGCAGGCTTCACCGTGAATCACTCACCTGACGTGTCGTGTACGTGCATGTGAGAATGGCGTAATGCCACACTTGGCTCGTTGGTGTAGTTTCTTGAGCTGTAAACGTGTCTGTTCATCCAAATTCCAAAAAATCTATTTTTAAGTATTTCAGATAATTTTAGTTTTCCTTTTTTCTGCCACCTCTCCAATATAATGCAAGTTAATGGCATTTTGTTTGTGGAGCTCAAAGCATTAAAACATTACATTAATCCACTGACCTCGCTGTCAACAGTCAGGACTTTTCTAATCGGTGGAAAGTAGTTTAAATAAAAACTGTTGACAGTAAGATCTGTGTGCTCCAGAGCATGAACAGTGTTCAAGCTACTCTGGATAATTACTAGTGGTAAAATATTAAGTATGGGTTTATGTCATTTTAATTTATAAATAGATTATCTAGCAATCATTTTTAGTAGGAACCTGCCATTATATAGGTTATTTTTACTTTAATTTAATTACTTTTGGAAAGTGAGTCATGACACCAGTGGAAGTTAGTGTTTGGGTACAACAACAGTAGTCATGACTTTAATTATTAACTTGGATCTTACCCAACGAACGTTCTGATGTTAAATTGTAATCGCCTGTTTTTTCATCAGGAAAATAGAAACAGAAAGTTATCCCTGCATGTATGTAGTATAATTCTCATCCATTGAGGAAATCAACCTGGCACATCAGTGAATGAAACTGCAGCCTCCTGGCTACCGCGTATTACAACTACACGTGTAATCACAATAATCTGGCTGAATCCCATTATAGCACTACCGGAGTCTAGACAGCGTGATCTCTGCAATGCACTAAACTCTCTGCTCATAAATGACATCGGGGAGTTTTTATACCGTTAGATTTCTCCCACACATACAAATAGATTTGGATAGATAGCCTCAAACACACACACAAGTCTGTGCAGCTATCCTTATTAGGACATTGCATTGACCCTCATTCATTGTGGACAGCTTAACCCTAACTTTAACCTAACCTCAATTCTCACTTTACCCCAAAAGTCGCTGCTTATACCGGAAAAAGTCCCAATAAGGTAAAAAAAAACACGCGGCACACACCCACACACAAAGCCAACCCACATCCAATAATCCACCTAAATCAAACCCCAGCATAACCCTCCATGATATCAGACAGAGGATTTGCGATCTTTCTAAAAATACAGCGTAAGAGATGAATGACTGGAATCCGTCTCGCTAAGCTGTATTACACATTTGTGTATGCACATGCTTTGCGTTCATTTACCATCCCTGCTTTTCTTTTCTTTTTTTTTTAAATTTTTGCCCTCGGTACCCTATCACTATGCTCCTGTAGTTCCTCAGCAAAGTAGATTGATTGTGCTTAATAGTCTGCTTTATGAGGCAGGACATGTTCCAGACAAACACGTGGATTATAGAGAGCACAGGGACACATTGTAACCCGAGCACAGACAGATGAAAATGTTCCTCTGGATATCCTCTGCCAAGCTGAAGTTAAAACTGTCCCCATGAACACGAGTTCACATGTCCTCCTGCGTTTTCACTGATGATGATGATGATGCCGCTGCTGTCCTTAAATGGAGGGCACGGCCAGGCCCCATAACGGAGAATGTAGGACAAGTGAGAACAATAGCAGTGAAAACGTCCTCAGAGAGAAGTTCAAATATTTGATGAAAGACTTTCACCCTAATTCGCTGGTCAGGTGCTGGCTTAAAAAGTGCACGTGATACTGACTGTTAGCCAGTGTGAGAACAGAGGGATGGTGGCTTTTTGTTGGTTAAACTGTTAGGTTGATTCATCCAAACTTTTGGTTACTTCTGGCCACATTTGTATTAAATCTGATTTATGTGTATTCATGATCCACAGATGATGATTCCTTACAATTTCGGTGATCTCCTGAACACTTTTAGGGTCAAAATCTCCACTTGATTAACTCTCTGATTCCTGGTATTTTGAATGGTCTGATTTCCTGGCCTTTCTCCTGCAACAACCTTTAGGATATTTTCTTCGTGTTTAGTCCCTCTACTGGTGAGACTTACCAAACAAAACTGGTTTATCACACGTTTTTGAGTGAGCACCAGTTATAAAACTGTCATCCATATGTTCCCCCATTTCTAAGAAATTTTCCTCCCATCAAAATGAGGCCATGTGTTCCCTCAAAGATTTTCCACCTATTTCCCTAATGCACATAACATGTTTCATCTATGAAAATGCTTGAAAGACAGGTGAAATTCTTTCTTTTATTATTAAACTGAGGGAACATAGAGCTGTGGAAACATAGACTCGTTCCCCAGAGTTGCTAAGAAATACATCAAACTCAATTGGGTAGACAAGTTTTAAACAAACCTCCAGGTTAGTCAAACTTCTATGGAAGAATAAACAAAACCGCTCATTTAAAACATCCTTCACAGTATATATACAGATTACATACCTGGTTCCACTTTGACCTTACCCTAGTTGTGTGTGCTCATGGTTTTTCTGTGCAAGGAGGGATTATTACAGATATGACACACTTTTAGTTTTGTAACCCCAAACAATGAAGTCTAGATAATCTGATTTAAATCTGATTGATTGCTCCTGTTTGACATTAGTCCTATTTTTAGCTGCATCGCTTCATACAGTGTCATCATAACGGATAGAACTGGTAGCCATGACTACAAAAGTAAAACTCAACTCAAATCGTATTTTTCTTTGAGGGTGTGTTTAGACCTAACACAAAGCAAGATTTCAGCTGTCTTCATTCAGATGAGCGTTTTTGCAGTTTTGTGTTTAAACGTACCAATCGTACAGTTGCTAGCTAGAAGCTTGTGCACTGATAGCTTAAGTGTAGACAGCTATGCATGTTTCTATGACTTTTCACCTTCTGACCGATCTCACAACTCACCGGGAATTCCAGCCCTTTCTTATTTCCCTCCAGTCTCTTCTGTTTCCTCATATCTTGTCTCATGTATGATTGTGAAGTGGAATAAAGCCTCAGGATGAGTGCAAAAGTGCAAATTAATTCTTTTTTTTTTTTTTAGTTAAAAAACATCTTCAACTCGTGCAAACACGTCTTCGCTTCATTTCTGTCTGATCAAGAGCAAACTTTTCACCTTGCACTCAGTTTCACCCTTTCATTGACCTCACGTCTATAATTCGCTTTGCATTCAGTCTTAACACATGCCAAAAAATTCAACACTCGCTTTGTCGACTGCAGCCTTTAGGGTGGCTAGCACATTTAGCCCACGATGCTAGCAGCTATGTAGGATTTTAATGGACTACAAGTATAAAATATGATCATGTGATATATTTACAGATAGATTAGACTCATATGGCTCCGATCATTCTTGTCATTTTTACAACAAACACTTCATTCACAAATGTAAAAGTATTTTCGGGTGTAATGCACAGCTGGATGTTAAAGGTTAGTCACAACCCATCTACACAAAAACTTGTATTCTTCCACTGAAGGATTAAGTGCATTAAAGTCACTGTACATATTTATAATGATATGTAACTGTAATAGGCATTATGTGATTTATTCTATTTGTGTGTCATGCTTTCAGACGATGGTTGCCAACTCTCTGCAAAGTATAGACCTCTTAGAAACTTCCAATTTTCCATGACCTTTTGTTCAGATAATTGGATGCATCTAATATATGAAGACCTGTTGGATACTTTTCTCACACGCAGGGAGCTATAAAGTGTGTACTGGTGCCATATGCATCTTAAAAAATCCAATTATAAACACCCACACTTCAGACTACTTTGCATTTAATGAGGCAAAGCCGGCACGTTAGTTCAAGTAGGCAACTCAGGTGTGCTGCTACACCCAAGTATACAATAGAGAGGTGTATTTAAGGTACTGCACTGCTCACCTGATTATTCTCCTGTAATTGCTTCAGTCATTTTGCTGCTACTGTTGCCACCACATGCAGTTCATATCATGTGCAATGATATGAATGAGCTCCACCCGCACCCTAACACCCACCTGTACTCTCTTAACTTTTTTTACTGTCACTCCCCCGTCTCTGCTGTAGGGAGTTTGGCGTATCCTTCCTTACAAGGAGTGAAAAGGTCAGAGCCCAGAATATCTGCACATATTCAGCATTCATATAATAAACTGTTCCACATGATCTGGCTGACTGACAGCTGGATGATGGGCTCGGACATCCCTCAGTGATCCCGCCCCCCGCTCATGCACATGTTGGCATCGCAGAGCACCAAAGTAAGTATCACCACTTGATTTGAAGAGCTAAGCAGGTCTGGAGGTCTGCCAAAGGGGAGCTCTGATTGCAGTGTTGACATTGTTCTTTCTCATCCTTCACCTGCTATCTATTAGCTCTGTGCTGGTGATACCGGGTCAATGTAGTTTCTCCACAACAGTCCTTTTTTTCCTCTTTACCCCTGGGCTAGTTTCATCAGTTTCATTGGACCTTTAAGAAGTTTGGCTGAAAAATTAGCGTGGGAAACATCCTGTTATACGACATCGCTGGTGTCATGGAAAATACCCTCTAATCTAACAAGAGTTATTCTCTCTATTATCTATTTTGGATGCATGCATTTTCGTCTTTTCCACAACCTATAAGAAGACAGAAACTTAAATATGTATGCCAATCAAAATAATTATAATGTAGTGTGGGTTTTGTCCAATGGCGGCAGGGTTCGTGGCTTTGTTCCCGACCGTGCGAGAGGCCATGAAAGGTCTCTGTTGTGAAACAGTGCCCAGTGTACATCTCCTATAATGTGATTATTTGGCTTCTTGTTCCTTTGTGTGTCCTTGTAGTATCAATAACATGTGAATTATAAAGGCTTTGTTCTGTGTTTTGGTCATGATGCGACACATATTTCAGATTTCAATATACAGCAACTCCACAGAGATGTGTCATGGTAGTGTGTGTTACACCCCTGAGGACAGGCGGGTATACGTTTACACACACACACACGGGTTTAAGGATACACATACACACCCAATACAACATCATGCACACCATCTCTATCTGTCTCTGTGTTTCTCAGAGGTGGGGACCATTGTCTGGTTTTAGGAAATGTGGGTTTTTTCTTTTAACTCCAGCATGGCACTGACAATGTGTCTTTCCAGGAACAGTGTCCCAGATTTTATGTAAACTTCTTTCTACTGTAAAAATAAACTGGTTGACACTATGTTCCACCCTCTGGATTAACCAGAGCAACCGGACATTGCTTTAGAAAAGATAAAACATGATGAAGATGAGAACGATTTTCTTTAAATGTCTTTTATAAATATCTTTAATACCACTGGATTGTGTTGGTGGCAGAAATCAGGGAGACATATATCTCAAAACCTGGTAAATAATGTTAAAATATCATTGAGTAAGTGGAGTTTTTTTTCTTTTCAAACATTTTCTCTATTTTTAAAGTTATTCAATCATCCATTTATTATATTAATTATGAATCTTCCGATCTTTGATCTATCGCTGCAGGTCGCACCTCTTATTGTCTATTCATGTCCTCTGTTGTTGTGATCTTACGTGATATCTCCTAGAAGGCAATTCATAGGCATAATTCAGCGTTCACGGCTTCTTGTTTCCCTCTGCAAACCTGAGGTCAAATTAGTTGAAGCAGCAGCCAGTCTGCAGAACGGGAGGTGTGGAGGGGGGGGGGGGGATTAACTCATGTGCTGTGAAAGCTAAAGCAAGGAACCGTCTACTGTCCGTCCCTTAAAGCTTATTAAGCAGTCCCAGCCACTGGTCAGCTCCTTCTCTGCACGCATGCACACACACACACACACACACACTGGCACATACAAAAAAGAATGAGTGTAGTACATGTATCAGCTTGGATAATTGTATTTTATTAGTTTCATTTAATCAACTGTATCATTGGTGTGTGATAGAAATAGATGTAGCAGAATCCAACAAATGTGCTGCTGTGCAATACATGGAGAATATGAAATGTGCACCAATTAAACATAATGCCTATACAACTTCAATTTGATCACTAAATGACAATTTATACATATCTGTATATTAATAGATGCACAGTGCAGAGCATGGTAATTCAAATACTAATGATCAAGCACAAAAGCATGTCAAGATCTGCAGGTTTCAAATTTAAAGGAAAATGTACTTCTTGCATAAAGTGAATGTAAAGTGAACCGTCCCCAAACTTGTTCACTGTGCCGTCATTCTCATGTCCAGGTGCTTAAAGAATAATCCAGCCTTGTGAGGACAAGAGAGTGCGAGCGTCGTATGGCGTCTGGACAGCATCCTTGGGACTGGCGGCTCTGCACGGCAGGTCCAGACAGACCTAGAGAGGGGATTTGGTCTGGCAGGAGAAGGAAACTGGGACACATTGGGATCTGTGGTCCTCAGAGTGGAGTCCTGGTTTTTTTTTTTATTATATCACTCGGAGCCGACCCAGTGACGGTTGCTGCCACATCCCATTGGTCCAGCTGCAACTGGTGGTGTGCAGATATTGGGTATCAGCTGTTGCGCTGGCAGCTGTCAGTCAGTCACCACCTGCCTTTTGTGCTGGATTGCCTTCGAGACTGCCTGCGTGGCGTGGCAGACCTTAGTCTGTGTGCATGTGAGCAGGTTACATGTATGTTAAAGAGACACCAGACTCAATATGGACGATTTTTGATGGATTTTTCCAACTTCTTTGGATTAGGAGAATCAATGGAGCTCCTGCATGCACATACCAACACATACCTGAAGTGAGTAGAATACTTTTTGACAACAGCATGTGCAGATTGTTTGTGTCGTCTTTATTTTAAAAGATCTGCAATCTTAAATCCATTAGGTTGAATGTGAAAGTGTACCAATAATAGTAGTAGTCCTTTAACAGTCTAATTGTCTTATGGGATATAACTTGCCAGAGGATTTGGATTTCTGTTTGTTTTAACTACTGCTGTGACACTGCAGAGGAGTCACATTTAAAAAATACTTAGCCTTTAGTGTTGTTGTGCAATTAATAAATGCAACCACCACCCTGATACTCTGGAAATACACATGAATGAAAGGCCACATTCTGGCTTCATACACTTCCTGGAACACACACAGATAAAAACCTAGATCTGACAAAACCAAACCCTCTTTTCAAGCTTATTGTGTTGTATTTTAAGTGTATCATGGCCCTTCTTCGTTATTAGATGGTGTGCTTTGTGTTTGTTTTAAACAGTGGCACGGCAGGTGCTAAATATACCCCCCCCTCCTCTCTCTCTCTCTCTCTCTCTCTCTCTCTCATTACCTACCTCTATAGCTGATTGCTTGTAATGCCTGAGTGCGTATGGCTGAAGGCGCGCGCTGGTGTCAGTGGGAATGCCCTCTTAATGGGGGCAGCAATCAGGCAGCCGTCGCCACTGAGCCAAAGGAAAACACGCTGGAAACATGCAGCGTGTCAGAGGCTCATTAAGGAACGGAGCAGCGTTTATAACACTGCTGAGAGGAACAGTAAATCACTGTGTCTCCCCTAGAGCGCTGAGTGGATGGAGTCCTGCCCTGTTAAATGCACTGGTCACTATTCTGCATGCATTCAATGCACTCAGCAGTAGTGACAGCAGAGGCCCTATTCTTACTGTTTTTTTATGTTGTGTTCTCTGTATGAGTAAGATAAATATCAGAGGTTAGGAAAAATGAATGTCATACATTTAATGGTGCAAGTATACGTGGGTGTGCATATGAGTTTGACATTTAAAAGACTATTAATGTGTAAAACGTGCTTTTAGACTTCAGTTTGTATATGGTTTAAAGATATAATGTGGTAATTAGAAAGTTTTAAAGGTCTTGGTTTGTGAATTTTTCCTCTGTTTCCAGACTTTATGCTAAGCTAAGCTAAGCAGCTGCTGGCTGTTGATTTATATTAAACAGATATCAGAGTTGTCTTATCATTTTATCATCTAACTCTTGGCAGGAAAGCAAATGGGTGCATTTCCCAAAATATCAAACCTTTCCTAAATGTGGTTTTGTATAAATATCAGATGTGTTTTAGTATTTTAAGACTTGTTGCAGCATGGTGCTTCATCTTGAAACATTTTTATCCCAGTCCTTGTTTTTTCTTTATCAATTAAAACTGTGAATAAAATCTTGTCCGATAGAAACATTGTGTGAATGTGATTTTATCCTGCTAAAAAATCTGTTACTTATAATGTAATTTCATAGTTTAACTATTAAACTTTAAGTTATGATGGAGGAAGAAAATGTAAAAGCAAACAAAGAGACGAAAAAAACCTCTGTAGCTGCAACACAAATTCAGTGCTAAAATGTCCATTCATCTTTAAATAAGACTGAATAAAGAACAAATACAAGGACTTAAACTTTCTCTTCTGAACTGTGAAAGAATTCAGCTTTTATTTTCTTTCCATCTCTAACTCTCAAACACTCTCATCCATCTGACTTAATCAAATCTTTCATATGAAGCAGCACCACAGGAACACACTGTGTACAAGCTTCACCAGTTCTTCAGACATTAGCTCTTGATGAACTCTTCCAATTAGATAGCCATCAGCAGCAGTGGGGCCCTGATACAAACCAAATGGGATAGCAGACACACAGCCAGGGTGAATTGTGTCATTGTAAGGCTGATAATGGGCGCCTTCTTACACACATTAAATGCAAGTCAGGGGGGGCCCTTGAGGCCCCTGGCGGCCTGTTTTTGCATGAAGTAAAATGCCTCCCATTCAATAGGGCATAGGCAGAACCGTTAAACATTTATGGAGGTTGTTTAAACAGCCGTTAACTGCAGATTAAGTGAGATCTGCGCTTCTGGCCACGAAGAATCTGCCTGTTCAGATCCTGCATACACACACATATACACACACACACACACACATATACACACACACACACACACACACGCCTTCAAGTGCAAGGAAACACACAAAGACATTCACGCATGGAAATACAAGACTGCACGTGCACATGCACACACTGATACATGAACGAAACAAACAGGCGTGTTGACAGAGACGCACGCACGCACACACACACACACACACACACACACACAGACGTCTGAAAAACAAGCCGCTATGTGTGTGCATGGACACACACATGTGCACACACACACACACACACACGTGCTACATCATTCATACGATGCCCTGCACCCCTCTTGGGCATTGCTGCTGGATTTCAGGCCTGTCATGTGTAACCAAACTTTTAGAAATGAATGGTTCCCTGATGGTTTATTAATGTGTGTAATGGGTGTGAACATATTGAGGATTAGGCTGATATTGAAGGATTATGAAAAGCATGTGTGATTCGTATCTTATTGCTTTGTTTTTCTTTCTGCCTCATAGAAAATTGTGTTAAACTTGCATCTCATAAAAACCTTTTTTTTTTTTTCCAGAGGGGGGAAATGGGGTCCATCAGTATTTTTCAAACTTCCACAGACTCCTTTTACACCAAATCCATCCATCTTTGTTTAAATACACTTATCAAACATGGAGCTTTTACACCACGCTTTGAACCAAACCCAAGGACATGAAGTGGGAGACTGAAATGGAGGCTTAAAGTATTAAATCACGCACAAATTGCATAAGAATAACAAGTGTGTTTATTTTGCACATTGCTGGGTTATACAGCCCAAACAACAGGCGTCAGTCTGTAAAGAGGCTCATACCAATAATGAGTAAAATGACATTTTTCATCCAGGCCCGATACATACTTCAGTGACTCCTATGACTGTGCAGCTTTTACTTGAGAGGAACATAAAAATCTACAATAAATGTAACATTTTATTACAATGTGATTTCTGACACAAGGGGACATTTGTTAAATAAACTGTTTAAAAATGAAATAGTGTCTGTGGAGCTGTCTGGAGTTGCAACCAGGATGACATTTACCCCTTCAGCAGCTATGTGCAGCAGCTGAAGTGTATCTGGAGGATAGATCTTACAGTATTTTGAGCAGTGATAGAGATTCAGAGTTGGTCATTTTAGTGATAAAGAAATAAGCTCATTATGTGGAAGGCGCCAGAGAACTATGTAAAAATGACACAATGGTTTTATTTATGTGCAGAATTGGCAGTTATGTCAACTACAGACGCATTTAAACTCATTTCCTTTGCCCAATGCATCATACAGGAAACATAATTGTTGTCTGGAATATGTTCACTGTCAACATTTGTTTTCCAAACCAGAAAGTGTAACATCCTCATACTTAACATCCTCATACAGAAGTCATAGTGAGGAGGATCTGGTGGCAGGTTGAGCCTTCAAACACATAGAGGGCAGAAAAATGCAGAATTTTACCATATAAAAGTAAAACTTGGCTGTAAATAAAGTAAAGCCCTGTATTAGTGAGAATTATAAACTGATGTACATAATATGGCATCTGACGCCAAATAACTAATTTAATGTTTGACCAAGAGCTGAAAACTAAACTATAGCAGCAACAACAGGCATTTATTATTACAGCTGCAACTGTTTTATATTCTTATTGTTGATTAATGTGTCTGATTGATCATTTAGTTTATAAAAAGTCAGATATTAGTGAGAAATTCAATCTATAATTCCCCAGAAGCCAAAGTGATGTGCTCAGATGACTTATTTTTGTCAGTCAGGTAGTTTTTACAGTGTCAAACCAAATGATTATGAAGCAGAAATGGAGCAAATCCTCACATTGTAGTAGCTGTAACCAAAAAAAAAACATTTTAGATGAAAGCAAACTGAATGGTCAGCAGTGGAACAGTGAGCACAACATCTGATGAATATGCTGTATCAACCAGTCATG
Organism: Scomber scombrus; assembly: GCF_963691925.1. Taxonomy (NCBI): domain Eukaryota; kingdom Metazoa; phylum Chordata; class Actinopteri; order Scombriformes; family Scombridae; genus Scomber; species Scomber scombrus. Next base: position 27,489,742 of record NC_084982.1, read on the forward strand.
AGCTCATCATACTTTTTTCTCAGTTGACCCCAAACTTTGAGGAGTTGTTTTCCTCCTAAATAGTTATATAATAAAAGGTTAGTGAAACATTTGTGATTGTGAGCTACAGGCAATATTTCAGCTGCCCTGGTGTCCTGATAGTAGAGGGCCAATCTATTATCACTTGCCCTTTCCAGGCTAATCTGGCCTAGGAACCCCTGTCTGAGGGGACGAGGATGCGGCCGGGACTGAGACTGTGACCAGACCAGATTAACTTTACTGTCTCGTTCTCGTCCCAGACAGAAACGTGACGTAAGGTTGAAGTTGTGCCCGGCGGGAGCGTCGAGTGTGGCACACTTGCCCTGACTAATATGGAGTTAGCCTCCTTTTTTTTTGTTTGCCTCCCTATGTAATTAGCGGCGGTGGCAGGTTGTGAGGTGGACTGACTAACTGTACGTGGAGAGGAAACGGCATGAGGTCATTAGGCCGGTGGCGGGTCACCGTCAGGGTCAGAGACTTGTTAATGAGGCGAGGATGTTTTGACTGCACTGATGAGTTTGTTGGCCCGTGGAAAAGAAGTGGAAGTGGTGTGATTTGGAAACAAATAATCATGTCAATGTAGAGCTAAGACAAATGAAATAAGCACTGTTTGACAATCCATCACCAAATCCCACCGCAAACTGAAAATAACCTTTTTTTTTACGCATTCTAAGTATTCTCTCGTAATCTTTAAATGAATCACCTCGAGCGTCAATGAAAACAGATTGTGCAATCACACTGTTTTTATTTTCATTCTCTCTCTCAGCCACTATTTGAAGATATGGTAATAAGCCTGCTCACACAGTTGAATTGGCAGCGCGCACACAGTTGGCTCGTTGTTGTTTTGGTGTTTTGTGTGGGCCGGGGCCAGGGTGCCTGCCGAGGCGCTGGTGTGGACAGCTGGCCCGTCTGATCCCTCTAGTCTGCTCTTAAATTGGTTTTAGCGGCAGCACTAATAAAGCTGATTATCTGTGTGGCTCAAGGCCCCACTAACCCTGTGACACTCCTGGCAGCTGGTGGTGGGACCGGGAGCTCGAAAGCCATCCACACTGCAAAAATAAGGAGAAAAAAAAAAGCATATTAATAAATAATTTGATCATAAAACATTTAGATATCATGTTTTTCTCAAAATAGATGGACAAGCATACAATACTAACACAACCTGTCAGTTATAAATCAATACATAGTTCTTTTATTAGTCAAATTTTCCAGTCAAGTATGTGTGGCACTAATTGATAATTTGGGGATTTTTTTTTGGAGTGTACCTTTGCCTCCTCCTCCTCCTCCATCCACTCTTCTCGACTGCCAACTAAGTCTTGTCTCCTTCCAACCTCCAGCCCCCCACCCCCCCCCCCCCACCCCCCCTCCGTCCCCCTCCCCTGTTGGGTTTCCTTCACCGCAGTCTCCTTCCCTCTTCCCTCCCTCCATCCTTCGCTCTCTTTTCCTCCACCTCCCTCTTGTACAGTCATCACCCTCTGGGCAGCTGCTGCTAAACCCTCTCTGCTGCTACCCTGCTACCCCCCCTCCCCCCCTCCACCTCCACCCATCATCACCAGCCACCCTCGCTGCTTGTTCCCACTTTGCTCACTCTTCACTTACATAGAGGCGCATTTGATGTACACACTTAGGCTCAAGGTGTGATGTTTGAGTGTGTGTGTGTGTGTGTGTATGTGTGTGTGTATGTGTGGCACAGTTGTATCTTTTGGCATGTAGAGTACAAGTCAAAATACTTGTTTTCACGTATGTATCGTTATGTTGAGTATATTCTCACTCCCTCGTTGGCTTTTGTTGGCCTGCGCTGACATATGTGCAGTCTCATTGTTTAACATTAGTGAGGGTGGAGGAGAGGGTGGTGGGGTGGTGGGGTGGGGGGGGCACGGAGGGAGGGCATACCCCTTTCAGAGCGTGCTAAATGACAGCCAGCGTGACGTAAAGGACACACAGAGAGCTGGTGTATACTGAACTTTTTTTTTTCTTCCTGCACCCAGAGAAAGCACACACACACACACACACACACACACACACACACACACACACACACACACACACACACACACACACACACACACACACACACAGCAAGAGAGAGAAGAGATTATGTCTTAATATTCATATTGATTAGTGTGTGACGGGACAGAGCGACGTGAGTCATGAGTCATGTAATACTTGAAAGCAATATTGGCGCAGAACATTCACAAACAACACGACTACTGTGAAAATCCAGATTATGTTAATAGTTAGATTAAAGCTTTTGCATGATCCACAGTAACCTCAACAATAGTTCAGTTATTAAACAGAAGGACGCACACAGGCGGGAAATAGGATTGCAATGGGAAAAAGTGAGGGGCGATGGAGCGAACTTACAGTAAATCATCCTTAAGATTTTCATATTATGAAACCCCAGCATAATTGTTTTTGGTCATACAGTGTACTTATATTCTGTAATTGCTTTTTGTTGCTGGCAGAGTGCTTTTATTTTACATGATTCAATCTTAAAGGTACCTTTTAACGTTTTTGACCACTAGTAGTGCTATAGAGCAAAGTTTAAATATCAAGCATGCACATGAACGTGGTTTTTATGCCTAAACCTAACCAGACTTATGTTATGTTATGTTTCAGATGCAGCATACAGCAATGCAACATTGAATCATGAAGGCAAAAAAATGCAAAATATTTCTAAAAATGGCTTTGCACATGTTTTAGGAAGGAAATACTTTCACCATGTGTCAGGCCTTGAATATCCCCTCTAGACATGACATGCAAATAAAGGAATATCTCATCATACATATGAGACAATACTGTGCCTGATATGTTTTCTTCACAAAAATAAGCGTAATTAATCCTTAAAATGGCATCTACTCCTTCCCCCTTATTAAAATTTCCACTTCACTGTAAAGTCCAGTCTTAATGTTGCGTGCACTGAAGGCTTCAAGTTTTCCACATCACACTTTTCTAAGTATCTACGATGCCACAAATCATGTTCGCTTGGCCCGCCACTTCAAATCAGATTTTTTAATGAGCAGCGAGAAAACTTTCGGCTTTCGGCAGATGAAGGTGAAAACAACCTTCTACTGTCAAACTCTGCACATACATCATCCTGCACGGTGAAGCTCAAACATCCAACTGAAGGAAACAAGAAAAAAAGTGGGAGAGGACTTCAGAAACACTGAATATAAATAAACACAAGCGCATTTGTTCACTAGAAAACTACACGAGATATATTTAAAAATAGCTGTTTAACTTTAACAAGCTCTACTGTTGCAACATGAATAAATTACATGAATTTGGCACACGCTTTTGTCAGCAGCAACTCACTTTTTATGGTTATTCCAAAAAAGTAAGATGTGTTTTCTTCATGATCTTGATGGTGAAACTATACTGAGAATATTTCTGATTAAAAGTAGATCATGTTTTATACATTACAAAGCCTAAACTGATATTAAGTTACCTCAAATTTATTGATTATAACCTTATTGCAAGTAAGGTAACCCAATCAAGGTGTTCATACAACATCGTCAATAATCACTTACTCTTGTATGATCAAATTGTCGGCATATAAACATGTTTTTTTTGGCTGATGCACCGCAGAGATCCGACTCTTTGCAAGTATGTTTCTCTTCACTGTCTGATGTGTCCTGATGTGACCTTCATGGTTTTTACGTAATGACTGCTGACAAATCTCTGTACACTGCTTATTTAAAGGTGGAGCTGTTTTTTGCTGCAATTACAAACATTAATTCAATTAAGAGAGATTTTCTGGAGATTTCCAATAAACTCCAGTATGAAGTGGTGAATATGTCTTCAGGTGAGAGGTGGATGATATTGTTGATGATTGTTTTGGACCCAACTCCAACCTCTTTTGATAAAATTATAAATTCAAAATTATGGATTAATAACTCCATTTAGGTAACAACAGAGAATGTGTGATACTTGTATAGTGCTTCTTGTATAGCTTACACCCTTGGGAAGAGTGTTTGGCTGGTGAATGGATGTCTTTGAGTTACTATCCCTGCTCCCATGAGCATTGCCATTTCTCTGGTTTCACTCGCTGAGAGCAGCTCGCTTGAATTGGCCGGGGGCCCGGGGCTTCCTACAGGCCCTAAACTCAACAAAGCTTTTATGACACGGGCAGTTTCAGTCACTCCACAGTGAAAGACGGGGAATTATCACAGCAGAGAATATTTCCTGCAGCAGGGATCTGTAAACAGAGAAAGGCTTTATTGTATTTGTTTCAGTAACAGATCCACTTGAAATATGACTGTGCTGCTCATCTGAGGGATAAGCGGTCTTATTTTTGAGTGTTGCTGCTTTCATTTCAAAGGCGCTTTTGTCAGCTGACATTTTACAGCATTGTATGTGTTGAAATCACATTTTTAATTGTACATATTTGCACAGAAAGGAGCACTTTGGATGCATCTGATTATGATGCTTACCTACCTTTGGAGGTATTCGGGACACATCCAACTGGGAGGAGACCTTGGTGCAGACCCAGAACAAACAGGAGGGATTATATATCCCATCTGGCCTGGGAATGCCTCGGGATCCCCTAGGAAGAGCTGGTGGATGTGGATGGAGAGAGGGACATCTGGGCTGCCTTACTTAACCTGCTGCCACTGTGCACCGGACCCAGATAAGAGACAATGAAAATGGATGTGGCTGCTTTTTGTTTCGATGATGTAGATCTGATGGTTTCATCGGACTGTCACCTCCAGTGGGTGCTAAGACACCAAACTCAAGTGTTTATCCTCCATTACCACCATTATAACATGCTGGGAAATGGTGGTTTTGGAGTGATATGTTCCACCAAGTGAATTATTTTAAATATCTCGTGCTGTTGTTCACAAGTAGGGGTTAAAATTGCCACACCAGGTTTCTTGATATGCAGATGTTATCCACAAATGTGCAGATGATGGATGATTGTAGGCAAGTAAAATCCACACAGTTACAGATTTTGAATGGTGCAGAGACATGAGGGGCCTACACAGAAGGTATCATTTGGGTTTAAGATGGACCTAGAGAGCCTCAGTCAGACTCATAACATACTAAATGGATTATATACCTGGCTGGGGAAAAGGACAAATAGGTATCCTGCTACCAGAGTGACCTAATGGTTGGAAAATGGAAATTACTGTAATAATTCACATCTACATAACGCCTACAGCATTTAGAAGTGCTAAATTAGTAATATTTGACAGCTGTATTTGAGATTTGACAGTCAGTGGCTTCCTTATTGCTTAAAACATAAATGCAATTTTTTACTGCTGTGAAAATAGACGCTGATAACAGGAATTGATTTGAACTTCAATGTATTTGTGAATGCAGACTTTGATTTCAAAGAATCTTTACAACAAAACATGTGGGTGAATATTGCTCTTTTTTAATCTGCTTCTGCAACTTCATGCTTCACTTACACAACTGTTTTCACTTGGCTGATTAGACTTCTTCCTCAGGATGGTGTGGGTGTCTAAATACAGGCTGTGGTTAATTGCCATATCTCCTGCACCTGCTCAGCTAGTACAACTTACACAGTGTCTTCCTACATGACGAAACACAAACTTTTTAGTTTTATGGGGCATAAAATAAGAACTTAAAATCAATCCTTACACTACAAAAAATTTGGTGAAAAAAGGACAAACCATGGCTTTAATATTTTATGATTTGCTATTCTCTGTTTTGTGATGTAATAAAGTTAACTATTGTGTTGTCCCTTCATTAAGGTTAAAATGGAGACTCTAATCCAGTTGGGAATGAGCTCGTAACATGGCAAACAACTGGACTTCGCTGCTAGCTTCCTAACCTTAAAGGGTAAAAAGAGGATCCCCCCCCCCAACATATAAGGAAATGACTTCAAAAGGTTCAGAGACTTCTTAACATTTAAGAAGTAAACAAAAAAGTGACACAGGCGACTGCACTGTAATTGCTTGGTTCCTTTGACCGTTGCCTGGACTGTGAACTGGAATGTGCGGTGGAAAAGAGCTGTGTTGATTTTAACCTTGGCCTGGCTGGAGAGTCTGTATGGCAGTGGCCGACCGGATCAGATGTAAACCTAGTTAAGGGGAAAGTTGCCGGCAGCTATACTAACCAGACCTTAACCATAGCTGTGTCACACTCATACAACTTATCGGTACACTGATTCGTAATGGTTTACTCCTTGTAGGGGCATCAGAGGAAAAGAAAGACATGTTCTGGAGCGTGTTACAGACAAAACGAAAGAAACCTTTGGCTCAACCTTGTGACCAGCAACATATAAAGAGGACATTATTGAAAGCAAAATTGCAATAAATGAACCAGAATTATGGGAATGTGAAAGGGCAAACAGAACAATAAGATGCGGTAAGTCTGGGCCAACCACACAATTGACTGTCAAACCTGTATTGTGGATTAAAATGGGATTTTCCATCATGAATTAAAGATTACAAAGAAATAAAAGTTACTTCAGCACAATCACAGTTCTCATTATTTTGTGTTACAGCTTTCCGTAATGTTATTGGTGTGCTGGACTGTACACATATTTGGATAAAGCACCACTCAAGTGCACATGAGGAGGATTTCGTGGGCAGAAAATCCTTCAACAGTATCAATGTTCAGGTAAGAATAACTTATATTTACTCTCAACTACATAAATTAATTATGTAGAATAGAATAGAATATACTTTTTTTGTCCCCTAGGGGAAATTTGTCATGGACTCAAAGTGCGTAGTGCATAGTAGTAGCTGCCCTTACAGACAATAAATACACATAAAATACATATAACAGCTAAAGACTTACGCGTAGGCTACATACACACTCATGACACATCCTATGAAAGATTAAAGCAAAATATAAAACAAAACAAACAGAACACCAAGTTATTGCACAGTTCCCAGGCCTCAGCGTACAGATCTATTTAAAATTTTGATGGAGGTGGGTACGAAAGAGTATTTAAAATGGTTCAGTTTGCATTTTGGGATTCTGTACCTTCTGCCAGAAGGCAAGAGCTCGTATTGCGTTTGAAGGATGTGGGACGGGTCCGACGATACCCTCTGCGCCTGCCTGAGTACAGACTTCTCATAGATGGACTGAAGGGAGAGCTTTTCAGTCCTCCCCATCACCTTACTAGCAGAATTAGATTGCTGTAACAGTAACAATGTAATCTTATTGTTTCAGATGGTCTGTGATGGTGGCTGCATCTTCAGTAATGTAGAGGCAAGGTGACCTGGGTCGAGCTTGTAAGATTTACCAGCGACTATCACAAGGTAAGCCAATCAAATTTGATTGATAAGCACCATAAACATCATGATAGTGTCAAAGGTTTTACTCTGCTATGTATATAACAATTACATTTTGTGTTCTCAGGTGAATTCTCTGGTGTGTTGCTGCAGCCAAAGCCCATTTATGCTCCCATTGCAGAGCCCCAAGCACAGCACAGATACAGATACAGTCTTCCCATGCAGCAACAAGGGTCCGAATGACTTCACCACCTGAGGGTAACCCCAGATGTGCCTATGACATCATTGTTGCTTGCACTGTCTTCACAACATTGCCTGTAACAGGTGATCTCTTCACCTTGATGTAAATGTCTGATTAATGGTTAGTATTGTTGATTAGCTGTATACTTCTATTATAATGTGCCAAGAGACTAGCATGCGTGTCATCCTTACCGATTGGGGGGTGACATTCTTTTCTTTTCTTTTCTTTTCTTTTACAATCTTGTCTATATTTGTATGGTTTTATATTTATTTTTCCTCTTTTTAGTGTGTTTTTTTCCCTGTATGCTTTGAACATATATTATATTACTACTCTGCTCTCTTTTTCCTTTCATCTTTTTTGTTGTATTGTATTTTTGTATTAATATTGTGGGTTTATATAACTATTGTTGTTTTTCTTCTGTGTTAATTGTGGACCACAGGAAGATTAGCTGTTGCCTAGCACAATGGCTAACGGGAATCCTAATAAACTAAACTAAACTGTTGGAGATGGACTGGGACAATGATGCAATATTCATTAATGGCAGACTGATCAGAGACTAATATGTCATTAATTATTTTAGTTGATTCATTGCTTTTTGATGTGTACTTTAAAAATAAAATAAATAAAAAATCATCCATGTCTCTCTTCCAAGTATACGAGTATTTTATTTGGTGTTTGGTAGCACATCATTTATGTGGTTATTAGGTTGCATAATAGAATAATCATCATAAATTATAGTTCCACTTCACTGGAACAATAACAACATAGTTTACTGTACATTCATGAAACAATAGAGAAAGCACACCACAATGTGTTTGACCTTAATTTGGTGAGTTCACTTGTCCTCTGGGAGCTTGGGAGAGAAAAAAGTAACAATGAGTAATACTTTGTGTTAGAGTTGTGCTTACAGTGTGCATAGAAATCACTTACACCTCTTTCTAGTTTCTGGATTTCTAAGTTCTACCTCATCAGTGTCTTTTTTATCTCCATATCTAAGTTCAAGTCTTGCAGTTTTTCTTGGTGATATTTGATTATCACATCATGCCGTTTCCAGATATCTGACACTTTTGTGAATAGTACGTCAGCAACTGTGCATGATATGCATAGTGGGAAAGACCTTCGGGTAAATACTATGTTGCTCTTGGGCAGCACAGTTTCTAGGTCCTGTTACAAATATGATATTTTCTATGAACTCCACAGCACTACATTTGATATGGACTAAGTATTTCCATAAGATTGATATGATACCTGCAGCCTTCTGAAGTCCACCGACACATCTCATCATCATCATCTGCTGCAGAGGTGCCTTCACCCTGTCACATTCAATAGCATTTATATTGACAGATGCTAAGCCTATGCCTTTAATGAATAATAATCACTGGATTAAGGTTATCATCTGGTGGCTCCACAATGGTAAGTGTGTAGCCAGACACTGCACGCTAACGTCAGACAGTCCATGTAACACCATACACATGGTTGATTGTGCTCCATGTGCAGCAGTACTGGTATAATGTAGCTTTCAGTAGGTGGGATAGAGTTTTTTGGCTGCTCCCCTGGGAACCTTTTCCATTCCTGCATCAGTAAACCTCATGATCTGTTAAAGAAAGCACTGAATGCACATTTATCTGATATACTTACACCTGGCTTCACCTAATCGCACCTCCTCAACCTGGCTTGGCATAAAGTGAAAACGTCAGGTCTTGACTGGCGTAAGTCAAACCTCGCTTTTTTCTGTTATCCTGGATTTCTTAAGTCTGCTTTCGTGAAATAACTCCCTAAACTACTAGACCTTCATCCTCAAGAGAGATAACCTAAAAATAAGGAGCAAAAGAAACAAAATAATAAGACGGTACCCACTTATTACCCAATCAGGAGCACCTGAGACAGAGAGAGAAGACACAAGAATGAGAGCACATGATAAGTGCAAGGACAAAGCATAATTTTTTCATTAAATTTGGAGGAGAGTAACATGTATTTTACTGTTGCTTATCACTCTTTCTGTCGAGTAATTCATAAGTCTGATTACTGTTACCAATGTGCAAGTTTAAAGAATGATGTTTTCTGAGTGACTTCCACCACACAGCTTCTAACTCATAGTCATGACTTCAGTAAACTGTACACTGAAGCTCAGGACATACACTCATATTATATCATATTTGTCACAGCGGCAGTCAGAGGAAATGTAACATTAGCGGCTACAATTAAACAATAAAGTGGAGTCACGACATCATCACAAGTGTCTCTGTGCTGCTGTACTGAGGTCATATGGTTATCTAAAAGAGCTTTTTTCTTAACTTTCTCAAACTAAAAAAAAGCCAACAAAAAATTGTGATAACAGACAATAAAGGCATTGATTAAGCTTCCCAATGCCACTGTAAAAATATGAAAGAAAAGCAACTTAATAAATTAAAGTTAATGCTTTCTATTGACCAAATTCAGAGTGAGGGCAAGGCTGAAGATGATAGTCCACATATATCATTAAAGTCTCATGTTTCACCAGTGCCTGCAATGCCAATAATCTGTTAAATATGTATACTCTCTATATATAAAATTACATAATCGTTAAAAAATGAAAGGCTTAAAAGATGAAGCATACCACTGGGATTTTATTTGTCAAGCAGCATATTATAAAACCTCAGCTGCTACTGAGAGAAATGTGTCGTGCAAACACAGACGCTTCCCGGTATTTAGAGGTTTAGAGATAGGTATATATTTCATACACGGTTACAGTAATCTACTGTATACCTCTGTAGTACTTTGTTTTATTACATGGAACACACGTGTCTATTGATAGAACGAGAAATATCTCTTCTCATAATATTACCTCTGAAACTGACCATGCTGCCAAAGAATGTGTTTTGGTTTACGCATTTCATCACTTAGAAATGATGGATCATGTAAACCAGCGAACATTCTTTGGCAACGTGACCAAGAGTAAGATTTGAGATGATGAAGAGAGATGCTGAGCTTTTTTTCACACCAAGTAATACAGCTTCAGTTGAATGACATATGGGCTCTGACCTTGTTTAACCTGGCATTTCTCATTTTAGTCCTTTATGTTTGGTGTATAAAACATCTCTCTGAAACTGTCCATGGATGTACATTTAAAAACAATTAATGGATTTTCAATTAATGACAATGGAGGGAAATGCTCAAGAACCATTGGGAAACATAAAGGCAGTAAATAAAGTGAAAGAAAGATTGTGATCATGACCATGCATAGTTAAAATAATTAACATTTCCATTTTATTTACATCATTGAATGATATTCAAGTCATGTAAACACTTGAATCCAAACATAACTCTTGGCTTTTACTACATTTTACAACACACATGAAAATTCAACTGGTTGATGTCACGTACAAGAGATGTGCTCTTTTATTGTTTAGTTATTTTCAGTCAATACACTTCCCTGTGCTTCAGTGGATAAAGCATGCTTATTGGTCAGTGACAAATTAGGGTTGTCAATAATAGCAATTCAAAAATATGTTAAAATATAGTTTTAAAGCAGCATCATCATTTAGTATTTCTGTTGGTTTTATATCATTTGAAATGACATTTACACCATTTTTTAAACCCAAAGTAAGACTGAATGCTCCTGAAAATGTCAAATGGTGTAACCACAAAAGAATGATACATATTACATATTTTATCCACCTACAGTGTATTTAAGTGGACTTATTCTAATAATGACTTCATTTAAAACATGTAAATGTTTCCTGATCTCCATGGTTACCAGAGTAAATGTAATATTTAGAACAATTGTATTCCATTACCTTTATTTAATATAAAAAGTTATAATGTAAGATCATGCCAAACTAGTTGATATGGTGTTTTATTGACAATTTAGTGTTTTTAAGCAAGTTGAATTATTTGGTACAAAGTTTTTATGGTTACACCACTTAGACATTTTTACCATAATCCTCTAATATATTCTCTCAAAATGGATTAAAAGCAGAAATGTGATGCTGGGTCCACAAAAAAAGAATGTGTGCAAGTTATTCATACGTTTATTTTCACATTTTAACTCTTTAAATATGACTAAACCACATGGACACATTGACCCTTATACCTCTGAGGACATATTTGTACTTGCTCTACTCACTATTGAAGCTGCCAGTAGCTCAGAGTGCAGTTTTACAACAGTTCACACACAGAGATACCCACAGCAATTACACCGTGGTACCACCGCTGACATAATTTAATGTGAATTATGCTTTGTAGTGCGGAAATCGGAGAAATGCCTTACTATTTTTATTGCCCATAATAAGATGACTATGTGCATGCAAACATAGTGAGTGGTTTGAGAGTCATGATATAAGAGGCAATAAAACTTTTGTTGAGGTCAACACCATCTTAGTTGAGTTCAAGTCTAATCAGGAAGTCAAGAGCCGGTCCAAAGAAAAAAATGAAAAAACAAATCTAATCTTATTAAAGACGCAGAACAAAGTCAATAAACAGGGAATGTGCGCTAAATGCCAGAGTTATGCACAAGACAGTTCTTAGGAGGCCCTCCACTGACTTTGCACATGGATGTCAGATTAGCCGTCATGGGGAGTATTTAACCTCTGAAAACAGCTGCTCAGCTTTGTCAAGTGTGGAAAAATAACACCGATGATATCAGCTAAGTCGGCTCGCTCACGTGGAATGGATTATTACATACATGTACAGTGTTGATATTTGATGGGGATCTGGTTACATCACTCCTCATAAGGAAGCAGCAGAGAACGAAGGAGGAGGAGGGGAGTGATGATGGAGAGTGATTTCCTCTCAGGGGAATGACTCGGAGCCTACAGGTGGATGCTGCTGGGCTGCAGGTTTTTGAAATGCTTCATTGACAGCAGCAGCAGGAAGAGGATGAGTATCATTTATCTGTTTTAGGTAGCACAGAGAAGCTTCTTATGTATATATTTATTCCTTTTAGCTGATAACTTGTTGGCCTTTTCACGGGAAGTCATAATCCACTGGCTATTCTGTTCATTTTACCCATCCAAGTCTGTAACTGACTCCAGAGGGAGCTGTGTGAAATCAGATATAAACTGCTGTAAGTGAAGCCACTTGAGTCAGCGTCAGTTCGGAGCTGTGAAGACTACAAGTTTGAAAATGAAATAAATCTGGTGTGTGTAGTTAGAAAGCTGTGAGGTTACCAGCTCCTCATCTTGAATGAATCAAGTTGCATCGTGGGTAATGTGGGTGACAGGTTTGACAGGAAGAAGAATGTGAGGAATAAAAAAGACAATATCTCTGTTTCTGCTGCATCAGTTGTGATCTTTATTTTATTAACTGCCCATCGTGAGTCTGAGTGGAGTCCTTTTTTAACATGAGGCAAAGTGAGAATAAGAGTGTTTGGCAATGCTTGTCATGCTCATATGACTTTCTATATATGTTTATATTTTGCTTTATGCTTCTTATGAGTGTAGTGTTAAGAATCAGAAGAAAAAATGGCTTTTTAGTCACTGCCAAAGTGCAGTTTCTCAGGGCATTTTTAAGCCTGTAGTTCCTTTGCTCTGGTCTGAATCAATGGTAGTGTTGGTGAACTTTGTGCATTTTCCCCTTAGTTCAGTTTGCATCACTACAAGCAGCATGTGCCTGTTCACTCTGCTCATTGGGGCAGATGTGTCTGGGGCGCGAGCAGGAAGATAAACACAGCAAATATCAACATCAAAATGTCAAGAATGCAACGTATTCAGGAGCCACTTCATATAAATGAATCTGCTGCTCCCTTTGCACACGGACAATCTGTCTCACACCATTTGCACTACTTTGTAAATATATATTCAATATTGTAAGTGCCTTGTTGCTCCTACTGTTAGTACTTGAAGCTTTACAGCAGTTTCTTTTTAATGTGTTTTACTATTTATTCTTACATTGAGCTGCTGGAAACCTACATTTTCCATTGAGATCTATCTATCTATCTATCTATCTATCTATCTATCTATCTATCTATCTATCTATCTATCTATCTATCTATCTATCTATCTATCTATCTATCTATCTATCTATCTATCTATCTATCTATCTATCTATCTATCCATCTATCCATCTATGTTATTGTTGTCTACCTCACCGTGGCTCTGAGAGAAACATAATATCTATATCTAGCAGGACTGACTTTGAATTCACTGTCTGGCGTTCTGTTAGCAAACTGATGATTTCACTCATTTGCATCCCAGCATGCAAAGTGCACCTGGAGACTGGAGTTGTTTAGCTCAAACTTGCAGACAACGCCTTGTAGCTGTGTTGGATTAAAGTTCAATCTTGTTCCCTTCAGAACAGGAATCGCTCCAGAGTTTGTTTGACATCAGACTAAGACCTCATCCTCAAAAAGGTAACCTTGTTTATGGTTATTTTGGTTAACACACATTAGAGTGATTGCTGTGCTCAGATGTAACCAAACATATCATAGCGAACGGGAAATCGAACTCGAGTCTGATTCAACAGGAACATTGGAGAAAAAAAATTCCCTTAATCCCTTAATTGGTTGAGGTACTTTGCTCAAATATTGAGAAATCAGTCCCATCAGTTTGGAGATTCCAACATGCACAGTTCTTTTTTTTTTTACAGCGGTCACGCAGCAAACTACCTCACTCTCCCCAGAGCGCTATAAAACTGTTGGGTGCTGCTTCAATACATGGTATGCTTTCATAACCCGAGCCCCTAAAGGCAGTTTCAAAACAGTTGTAAATTGGACAACAGGACAAACCGTGTTACCCTGCTGTGGTGACAGACAGCATCCAAGCTGTTTACATTGGACTCAGTCAGACATAAACACATACACTCCCCTCTCTCTCTCTCCATGTTGTCCCCTCTCTCTCTCTCGGCCTGCGCGTCTCCCTCTCTCTCTCTCTCTCTCTCTCTCTCTCTCTCTCTCTCTCTCTCTCTCTCTCTCTCTCTCCTTCTTTCTGGAGATCACTCTGTTGCTTCTCCTGGCAGACCTCTGAGCGGTGGTGCTGCTGGGTCAAAGGTCAAATATGTGACCTGGTCTTGTCAGGGTCTGCTGTGGGTTCATCAGGACAAAAGATAAGCTCCTGCTGGGGTCCCTCTTATATTCAGGCATCATGTACAGAACCTGAAGTGTGTTGACTGTGTGAGTATTTATAATCTGTCTGCTGTGTAACTTCCGTTGTATTTATCTATGCATAGTGTATATATATAGATCATGTGTGTGTGTGTGCATGCGAGTGATGACCTAGTATATGATAATTTGTGTAAACAGCAGTGGAAATGCTTCCCATACATGGTTCACAACTCACTATTACTCTCCTCTGTTCCTGCACAGCTGAGAGGACAAGCATGCTAAACATTTATTTGCTTTAATGTTTTCTGAAAGATGAAAAAAATACTCTATTTTACTCTATTTATAAATGTTCTTAAGATGAAGATGTAATGTGAGCCCATCTGTATATAAAGGCAGTTTATCTCTTGCACTTGACTTCAATGAGGGAAGAGACAGCTCTAGATATACTGTAGTACTGTCACACTTGCTTTAACGCTCAGATCATGGCACACTCACACTCTACACAGACATACGAGCTGCTGTAGGAGGAGTGAACCCCAAACAGAAGGGTAAATACTTCTTAATCTCTTTCACACCAACCTGTAGGAGTGGTTGTAACTGCTCTATGCTTGATTATACCCAAACATTAATTGGCAGGATGTGTTTCAGAATAAAGAGATGGTCTTTGATTCTCTTTCACACAGGAACATTTTCACTGTTAAGATGCACAAACATGATTTCTATGACTATCACTAAGCATTTTAATCTTTCACAAGTTCACACAAGTATGTATACCTATTCATACAATACCTTTCCTCATAGATGTCATGCCATCATCTCTTAAAAGAAAAACTTTAAAGGGGACATATTCTGCACATTTCCAGCTCCATATTTATATTCTGGAGCTCTACTGGAATATCTTTACATGATTTATAGTTTTTAAAACTCCTTATTTATCTTATACCGGCCCTTTATGCAGCCCTTCAGTTCAGCCTCTGTCTGAAACAGGCCGTTTTAGCTCCTGTCTCTTTAAGGCCTCTCCCCGATTAGCTCTGTCCTGACTGTTTGACCCGTGACTACCGCCGGCTCCAGAGGCGACGTAAACAAACAATAGTAGTAAGATTTTGCTTCTTTTTTTTCGTTCTATACTCAAAATTGAAACATCTAAGACGCATCTGTACAAGTTTGAGTCTGCATCTCATTGGATATATGTGAGGGAAGAAACAAACATCAAGTGTTCTAAATCGTTTTGTAAATTAAAGTATTTTTTTGTTAACAAGATAAGGCAGTATAAGACAAGATAAGATATTATTGATGGGAAATTCACACGTTACAGCAGCACAAACACAGGCTTAGAGAAGAAAACTGAGAAAGAAGTCTTTGATAAAATAAAGACAATAAAACAGGAGATGAAACAAAAGATTAAAGAGCTCCAATACATCAAATTAATCCAGGCAGTAATTATGTTTCCAACAAAAGGTATTTGGTAAAACCGTAGTAGGCCTGAATGAAGATAGAAATATGGATGGTTACTTCTAGCATGGAGATTCAAGTGTTTTTGTCTTTTATCTACCAAGACCCTGTAAGAATTGAAGGAAATCACCTGGTCATTGTTTCCTATCAATATGATTTTATCACATGTAGAGAAGTTTGAGTAAAGAACTACGATGTGCACGATGAAGTTGATGAAGGTCAGTATCGGTCAGAGTTGTCTTGTTTTCAGCAGCTTTTACTAAAATAAATGAGGAATAAGTGTTTCAAAAACTATGATTTGAAAGCAAAGCGTTCATTTTCAGAGTATCTGAGACCTTAAGTCATTTTCCAGATATTTTCCTTTTCATATTTTCATAATTTTCCTTTTCATGTTTTAATAACTGTTCATCTTTTGATTAAGGCCGGTCTGACTTGTAATTAAAATAAAACAATACAACATATGGATTTAATCTAGGAAAACTATTTTCCTTTTATTATGACCCTCAATCATTAAAGTTACTAGAAGGAATTGTTGGAGAAAAGGAAACAGTCTCATGATGTGTTTGATGCCTCAATCTGACCTACTTAAGCAAACAAGACCATCAGCGAGAAGACTCTAAATGTCTGCCACTGGGTCGGCTTCTCCACGAAATGAGATGAAAAGATCACTCTTGTAGTATGAGGGAGTACAGAGATGTTACTATGACGACGGGAGGACATCTCTCATCATATGATTATGATAAAAGTAAAGCCAGATTTGTTGTCGGCTTCCTGACTCATTTTTTATAAAAAGATGAGAGAAAACGAGAAAGAGAGAGAGAGAGCGCGAGCGAGCAGAGAGAGCTAGAGACTGAATGAAGACAGCAAGAACAAAGGAGTGACTCTGAGTTATATTTTATTACATTATTTCACAGCAATTTACGCTCTAAATCACAAAAAATCAGGCACACACACCTCTGCACAACCCTGCAATTGCCATATTTGGAGTGAATGCAGCCTCACATGTGACCTCGGTGTTTTCACGGCACTAAAATAAAGTTTATTTTGCTTCATCTTCATCATGTAACAGTTATTAATCATACAAAGCTGCAAATAGACTCATTGCCTCATCGCTATGGATCTGGCAAACAGCTGTGGTTTAAAAAAAAAAAAAAAAAAATAGACCAATTAAAAAATAAGTAGCGTCTTTCTTTCACTCGCATCCAAAACAATGCACACGCTAGCCAAGATCTTAATGACCTGAGGCGATGGTGCTCATGGGAAATGCAGTCTTCATTCATTGGAAAGCAGTACCGCTTTTGTCCACAGGGGCCGCTAAAATCAACACAAAACGAGCAAAACTATAGGAGAACAAAATCCAGCCTCCCCTCCTCTTGTTTTTGCATTAACGGCGCGGTGCACCGACCGCCGCTCGTCTCCAGACTTCACTCCTGCTCTGTGTTGTTAGATATAGCCTTGACCTTGACAACCAAGCAGCCTGCCATCACACCTCATTAACATTAACAACAGTCTGCCTGGTGTGAACTGCTGGCTATGGGAAACTTCTGGACTTTTATGACTCCAATTGGCTGTCAGGTTCTAACATGTGGAAAGAGGAAGTTGTATTATCTTCACTGCGAGGCTAATGGTAGGCTGCATTCATGTTAGAAATGCCTCACAGTGTGCAGTGGTTAACACCCACACCTTTGAGCTGTGCAGTATCAAATTCTGTTAGAACCTGGAGGAAAAGCATTGTCCAACATTGTACTCTTAATACCTTTAAAACAGTACAATACCAAAGCTGAATATGCAAAATATAACACATATATAATATAAACACAGTGGATTCATATAGCTGTTTCATGTAACATGCATTTTTTAACTTTAAACAGAATCTGCAGATTTGTTTTGTGTTTTCTGCAGTGATACAGTGTTTTTGCTTGTAATGTGATAGGTAATATTCAGCAGGTGCAGGTTTTCATATGTCCAGTGTGGCCGGCAACTTACACAAAGTCACATAAGTTTGGCTGAACTTTTGTAAATGCCTCTGAGTACAATATGAGAAAACAAACTATTTTACAGGAAGAGAGAAGATGTTATGATGTAAAAATACTGATTTTATGACATATTTGGTGTATATTAGAGATAAATAGGCAGTTAACACAGGATTAAACGTGGAGGAAAAAGCCATTTTCATTTCACTGGGTCTTAACATTTTGAGTTTTACAAGCAGCGTCTTCATTGGTGGAAAATCTGCATGTGCATATTGTGTGTGGGCCTGCTTAATGGTGTAATAATGAGTAATTCAGTAATTGTCGGATTTACTTTATATCTATTCTGCTCAGTTTTCCTTTTTTAAAACAATCCTGGTCCATTCACCTGCGGAAAAGCTGAAATATTAGCAACAGATGCACAGGGTGTGACTGGGACATTAAAATGACTCTAAGGCCACTTTTAACTAAATAATTTCAGGAATTACGGCGCCCCAGGAGCTTAACCACACACAAAATCAGACACTGTAAGTTCTTTCTTTCTTTTTTATTCCATTTCTGTTTATGTTTCCGCTGCAGCTGAGGAACCATGAAGATAATAAAAATGTGTCCAATAACAAATTAAAAAGTGACAGCATGTGACATGCAGTTTCCCACATGACAAAACACATCATAATCAAGTTTACTGTTCTTCATTCATGAGTATATTTATATAAATAATTTGTAGATGACTGTTGCGTGACTCTGACGTTTAGAAATATGTTGCAAAAAATAGAGGTGGACAGGAAAAAACTGATAACGCCAGAACAGTTGTCCCCAAGTAACAACAATCTTATTATTGTTTTATGGGCATTTAATACATAACTGCACTGAAACAATTAGCAAACTCTGCGCTCACAGCTCCCGGAGCAGGGACTGTGTTTTTGGGGGCCAAGAAATATTACAGAAGAACTAAATTCAGATCCTGTGTGCTCAAAATGTCCGAAAAAAGGTTCTTGGATGCCAGTGTAAGTTCCAGTAATGGGGAAAAAGGGCTGTAATTTCTTTTCTTTTTCTTTTTTCAAAGTGAATTGAGGTTAGGACACAACCCCTGCCTGAGGAGCTGTGAGCAAAAACAGTTCCTCGCTCCTGGGTTGTAACTCTCCGCATGGCAGAGCTGGCAGAGCGTCCTGTCATGAGGGTTTTCGCATGATGTTCATCACATGAATGCGGAGGCCGGAATCGAAGGAGCAAGCATAGAAAGGAAGGAGGGAAGGAAGGAAGGAAGGAGGGCAGGGCAGGATGTTGGAAAGAAGGGAGTACTGCACTGAGAGGTGTGGATGTAAGGGTTGAACGTCGCCAAAGAATGTGCAGAAGGAAGAGAGAGAGGAAGGGAGGCAGGGAGGGATAGAGGGAAAGAATGCTGGGAATGAGGTAAGGTAAGGAAGGAGAGGTGGGAATGAGGTGGGAAAGCAAGGAAGGAAGGAAAAGAAAGCATGAGAATACTGTAAGTAGGCAAGTGGGAGAAGGTTTGAAAAGAAAGGAGAGATAGATTGAAAAGAAGTGGTGAGGGAAAGTGAAGGTGGAAGGCGTTGGAGAAAAAGCAGATGAGAGAAAGAGAAAGCGTGAAGGAGTGAGGGTGCGGAGAAGTGGGCAGATGGGTGGGAGAGATGGGCACGACAAAAAAGAGAGATGATGAAATTGAATCAAGGATGAGCTCAGCACACTTTCAGGCAGCTGGGAAGTGTGCTCATCACAGCTTGTACAAATGGCCGCTTAAGCTGTGAAACATTTAAGGCCTGGCACCCTTCTCTTATGTCAAAAAAGAATCACCTATAGCGCCAAAAGGTGACCCTGGAAAACAAACAAGGCACCCCCCCCCAAAAAAAAAAACTCTGCTCATAAAATAAGCTTTTAAGTTTTTGTGTTATCTCAAAGTCAGCGAGAGTTAAAGGTGAACGAGACGCCGAAAAAACAACAACGAAAACTTGACACGGAGCGATTCTGCACAGCACAGAGGGGGAGCGCACAGTAGTCAGCCAAATTTTAACTGCCTGCTGAGGAAATGTAAAAGATTTTATTGGTGTTTAAAAGAAGATAGGGTGAATGAGGGCCTATTGTAAGCAGCTCTGTAGAGGAGTGGGGGTAGTTTTTTTTTTTTTTTTCTTGCGGGGTAGAGGATTGTGCAGAGGCTCAAGAAGCTTTGAAACACAGGGGTTCAGGATCAGCCTCCTCAGCTGTAAAAAAACATGAAGGCCAAAGCTGTTTTATTCCACCATAAAAAAGGGCCTCCTGCTGCACCGCGCTGTTTACACAAACGCCTTTTATGTAAAGTCACCAAACTAGAAGTGATGGTATTAAGAATGTAGAAGAAAAAAAAAAAAATTATATTGTTTCCCTACTTCAAAGCGGAGGGAAAATCTGCTCTGAGGAAATTAATTGTGTAGTCATAAATGTAAGCTTTGTGAGTGAGACATACAGCAGCAGCAGCAGCAGCAGCAGTGCCATTTATGCTTTATGAGTTATGAGCAGGCTTTTTGTTTATGAGTTGGCCTTTAAAATACCAAAGCTGTTGCAGATTGGGAGCGCCAAAAAGTGCCATACGAGGCATTTTTCTGGACTGTTGCCTGTGCTACAAGTATTCGCCAAAGTGACAGCATGTGGCGACCTTATGACCTCTCGCAGAGGAGGAGATGTTGTCGTTCAAAATGTTGTATACCAAGTGTTAAGGTTAATTAAAAAAGAATAACAAGAACAACAAAAGCCTAAAAATAAAATAAAAACCTCCACAATTCTAAATATCACCTTGTGAGAAAGACCAAATATGTCACAACAATCGACAATATAAAGAGATTATATAGAGATTAAACTTGCTAAACTTGGTTGCAGCATGCAATGATTAATAAATCTGGGGTTTAAAACCGGGCTTGTCACAGCAGTCCTTTCTCTGCTGTGTGAGACGTTGAAGGATTTTCATGTGATTTTACAATTATTACGTTATAGAAACCAGGATTTCTCGCTGTGAATGTAGAGTTTGAATTTAACCCTTTGTAGATCACACCAAGAAAATAGATTAAAATGATGTTTTACAGACCTGTAGAGACCTCATTTGTTTTAAAACTATTTTAAAAACATATTAAAGACTAAAGATTCTGTTCATGTACAAGATGAAAAAATGAAAGTCAACTTCAAAAATGTCTCCAGCAGGATCTCTGATGTCAGCAGTGATTTGTGTTATTCTTCATTTATACACTAAAGCACAACCCGTATCTATAGCAACCATAGAACAACCTGTATCTATAGCAACCATAGAACAACCTGTATCTATAGCAACCATAGAGCAACCTGTATCTATAGCAACCATAGAACAACCTGTATCTATAGCAACCATAACACAATCTGATGGTCTGTCTGTGCATTACATACCTACCGAAGGAAGAAAGGAAGGATGGAAAGAAGGTAGGAATCAAGGAAGGAATGATGGAAGGAAGGAAGGAAGGATGGAATGAATGAATGAAGGGAGGAAGGAAGGAAGGAAGGAAGGAATGAAGGAAGGATGGATGGAAGTTAGTAAAGAAGGACGGAAGGAAGGAAGGAAGGAAGGAAGGAAGGAAGGAAGGAAGGAAGGAAGGAAGGAAGGAAGGAAGGAAGGAAGGAAGGAAGGAAGGAAGGAAGGAAGGAGAAAAAATGAAACTCAACTACAAAAATGTCTCCAGCAGGATCTCTGATGTCAGCAGTGATTATTTTTCATTTATACACTAAAGCACAACCTGTATAGCAATCATAGAACAACCTGTATCTATAGCAACCATAGAACAACCTGTATCTATAGCAACCATAGAACAACCTGTATCTATAGCAACCATAACACAATCTGATGGTCTGTCTGTGCATTACATACCTCATACAAGTGGTAAAGACTGACCTAATAGTTAAATGGTTTAAATATATCATGACACAAAGTGACCTCTACCAAATGGTTGAGCAGACCTACAAACATAACTTTAACATAACATAATTCCTCTATTATTCTGTCATATATATTTAAGATTATGACATTTTTAGATAAGTGTATCCTCTTATAAGTTTATGTGTTTGAACTGCTCTGTTATTTTCTTATTTTAACATTTCTGGACGGTTATATGGGAGCGGATGTCATCGAATTGAGTAATGAAACAGTTGGTGTGTTTGGGCTTTAGAGCATTATTAATGAACCAAATCCTGTATCAACAGATATCATCAGTAGGAAAAACATTATTACTATGTGAATTTCCAAAACCACTGCCTGGTCCCTGGGTATCGTCTGATTAAGTTTGGGCTTCATGATTTGGGTTTGAATCACTGCTTGGATTTCCATTTTAATGACTATACTAATAACCACATGGATAAGGTTAGCGGGCGTGTTTCTTTTGCTAAAAGCAGTGTTGACATTGGAGTTGCCGCTTGATGCATCATTTGTTAAATGCTGCTCTGCACTGTGATTTGGAGAGGGAGGCTTGCATTTTCAGTCCAAGCTACTTTCTGACAAGTTTTTAGCCTACATGTTGCACACAGATGTTGCTTTGTTCACACTTCATCTAAAAACATTTTAAGCCATTTTATCACGAAAGGTTGGAAGAAAACCGCTGCAACGGGAGGAGTTGGTCAAGATACAAGCACCCACATGCTTAATCCAACGTTCCCACTGATATTTTTTCCCAGGGAAAATGTGTTGTGAATTCTGGGGATCATAATTTAAAGCAGCCAACCCTACTTAATGCTGCTTCATTGTGATTATAAAGAACAGGAATGGCGATATGGTCTATTTAACAGAAATGTGTTCAGTGCTGAATCCCTTCTGCACTATTGAGTGTAAATGAACTAGTATATGCAGGTGTGTGAGCTGTGTGAAAAAAACAAGATGAGGAACGATGATGGGAAATAATCTGCTCAGATGATAACAAGACTATCCTAGAAAATAATGTTTTGTTTCTGTGTATATGTGTATGAGGGGGAAAAACCCCCAGCCAGAAAGCGATGTAAAGTGCTGCAGACTATATTAATACTGAGTATATAATAAGATATTAAAAATGTGTGTTTGCCTTGTTTGTTTAGTTAATTTTACATGATGAAACCAATGGCAATTTAACCAACCTAGCTTTAAATTGGTAAGATAGTGTAAAATACGATAAATTTACCCATGTGAATTTTTACCAATGCTGTTAAATTGGTTCAGACTATTTAAAAAACTTAATCCTCACGTACTGTTCAGGGTCAGATTTGCCATATTCTTACATTTAAGAGTTGTAGAAACAGCCTATACACATTGCTTTTAGCTGGACTTTTCCAAAAGTGATCCACGGTATACAAAAATGGAAATAAAATGCATCTTTTTAAAAAATGCTTTGCAGCTGATGAACATTTTTGTATATGCAAATGTCCAACATTCAAAAAACACCATTCAAACATGTTGTTGTATTCTTCATAGTCTATAAAATGTTCTCCTGGACCATAAAGTAGTGATTTGTGATTGTCTGTTTTCTATAAATAAACAAAATACACTCTCTGAAAGCTTTATTAACTATTACTTTTAACATATTAATGACTGATAAATGTGAATTGGTGTAGAGACTAATTATGAGTGAGAATATGAACAGTATGTAAAGGGTTAAACATGAAAAATACATCAGTAAGCCACACGGTTACACTGGATGACATATTCCTTAATTTCCATGAACACACACACTGTAATTTATTTTGACCCGTCCTGCTGACAGAAGTAATAATCACTAGAGCACCAAATGTGTATTTATCTGCATCTGAAAACATTCCCAAACAGGTTTATTATCGTCTTTAGTTGAAAGATGTTTGCTAAAAACTACAGTGCACAGCCGTTTTAGGATATTATTTAGTGTTTTAAAAAATAAAACTATATATTTGTTATCCATTTTTAAACATTTACATCTTCAGTAGCAACACATGTGCTACAGAGTTGGGGAGTCAGAGAGTAGACTAGTGCAGTGTTGGTTTTAGTCTTTTCATGAGATCTGTTGACACAAAGACAATAACACTTAATGCCAGCCTTATCCTTTAAAAGTGAAATAATCATGTTAAATATCCACAATAAACATTCCCCCAAAAACTGGTGTAAGGGGACAAACTCAAACGTCTGCTATAAGCCCTCATGGTTGGAAACATAAACAATGCAACACAAAGTACTTTACACAGAAGCAAATTATAAAAACACAAATAATCTTCATATTTACAATACAATATGGATATAATCAGTAACTTAAAATGGATTTATAATAAAATAAAATAGTGA
Organism: Scomber scombrus; assembly: GCF_963691925.1. Taxonomy (NCBI): domain Eukaryota; kingdom Metazoa; phylum Chordata; class Actinopteri; order Scombriformes; family Scombridae; genus Scomber; species Scomber scombrus. The sequence continues at coordinate 27,513,932 of NC_084982.1, forward strand.
AAATGTTTAACAAAAGGTCTTTAGCAATGTTTAAAGAAAATATGTTTTGAGTCTCTTATCCTCTCTGGAAGACTGCTCCATAGTTTAGGAGCATAATTAACAAAAGCTGTCTCTTCATGCCTTTTAGTTCTGGCGTCAGAAACAGTCAAATCGCTTTAGCTGGAGGATCTAAAGGGATCTATGGCGGGAACAACAAGCCTTATAACCATGTCTGATTGATAAGATGGGACAACAGCATTCAATGACCATTGAAATCAACTCTGTGACAGACAGCTAGTCAATGTAAAGATTTTTAAATGGGGGTAATGAGTCTGGTTTTAGTCAGTCAGCGTTGTCTCCTAGAAATTACATTTGTATACTACTAAATAGTTTTCTCAGTTACATTGTGTTGATTATGTTAACATCATATTTTGAATTAATTAAGTGTTATACTTATATATTGGAGGAAGGATGGCGAGATGGATGGATAGCGTACTACATGGTCGCCCATGAAGTTGGAATAAAATATATTTTACCTCTTTCCATGAAATGATTGTGACAGTGTGATTTATTTTTGATAGATAAAGTGTTTATATTCTCAAAATTGTATTGATTAATCTCATTGCACCTGGTCAAAGGTGATTACTGATGTGTATAAATAGAAAATATAAAGAGGAATGTGTCTGAAAACAAAATTATTCCAACTTTATGGGCGACCGTGTAGATGTAGGATACTGACACCAGAGGCTAAATTTCACATCCTCTGTCCTATGTGTGTTTGGATTTAGGCAACTTCTGAATTAAACCAAGACCATGTTTCCTTAATCTTAACTAAGTGCTGCAAGTGCCTAAACATAACCATAAAAAGTGAATAAATAAGTAAACATTTCTGTAGTTAATACTCGCAGATATTGTTCTAAAATATCAGATATGTTGGTGAGAAAACTCATTCAAATAAAACATAATACAGCCAGCAGTTTCCTGTAAAGCATGTTTGATTGAGTTGAATGAATAATTGAATGTTATTTCTAGGAGACGTGGTTGAAGTCACGTACACCATAAGACAGGCACTCAACGTTGAAACTGCCCATTAGCTTCTTTTACACACACGTATTAACTTTTCAGCATCAGCCTGTGTGAAATTGAGCTTATGATGCTTAATGCTCTTATTTAGATAGATTCGGATCTCCATGAGGTACGAACAGCAGCGAAGGTCAGTAACAGTAAAGATGGTTGCTGAGCTACAGGAGCGAAGGAAACAACAGGCAGCGTCTGACATTTTCCTGAATGGCAGCCCATTAACTGATGCTGAAAGAACCTTTGACATGAAAATGGTCCGGGCCACTGTGTAGCTGACAGGAATCTTCACTATTCACATTCCTCTCCATATCCAGTGTCACATCACAGCTTCTCAAGTAACCCGTGGCCCTGGCGTACAGTAGCTGCAGCCAGGAAACTGATGATATTCAGAGCAGCAACGCATGCAGTATATTATGAGTTATCTGACTGTGTGTGTGATGAGACGTCATGTGATGAGAGAGAGTAGTGAAACAGTGAAGTGGAGATTAAGGCAAAATGTCAAGACTTTTCTTATCCAATTCCTGAGGCATGACTATTTTTGGTCAGCTTAAATCCGGCAGTATGTACATAACACATACACCAAATGCTTTGTGCATAGCAAAATGCTTATCTCTCAGTGTTGCTAGGTGGCAAGCATGTTCTATTTGGAAGTGTGATTGTCCGTAGTCAAGCAGCAGCATTTACTGTTTTGTAATATTTTTTCCAAACCAGAATGTAGGACCTCCGGGGAGAGTCCTCTTCTTTTCATCATATGACTTTAAAGGCTCCCAGCACATTGTTTTGGTGTCCTCCTCTTTTTTTTCCATAAACTGTACATTTGGCTGTTTACTCCCACAGAGCTCAAAGCAAGGAAAAAACTTCTAGATAGAGCTGTATGGGCGTAACCAAAACTCAGGGGATAGCTGACGTGTGTGGACACGTCCTGTCAGAGAACAGTGAGATCTGAGGTGATGTCCTTATGGACAAACACATGACTCATTCAAGTCCATGTGATGTTTGTCCCTGTGACAATTCAAAAACAGTAATTATGACAATGAGTAAATAATCCGCAGTATCTCTGCAAATGTTTGTATTATACAGCAGGGAATATAAAGGCCCTATTTGTTGCTATAATACTATGCATTTGTGTTTTTTGTCTACGGTAATGCCATCATACAGCCCTATAAACCCAATTGTCAGTCACTGACTAAGTGAAGTTGCACCATTTGTCATCCGAAGGTGGAGGTCGACCAATAGCGTCATCGCTCTCGTCGGCTAGGTGCCGTCACGTGTCGCCAATTCCTGCAAAACATGTGTGATGTCTTTGTGACGAAGGCACTGACGTAGATCTGGAGTTGGTCCCGGGGCATTGTACAATGGCTGCTCACTGATCCTAGTTCTTATGATGGGTTAAATGCAGAGACTGGATTTCACTGTACAACTGTATGTGTGATAAATAAAGAACCTTTACATCGCTTTACTGTACATCCATCATTTCAAACCTTCATTTTCAGCCCTCTAGCATTTCAACCACGTGCAGTCATAAACCAAGTTTTGACCAAGTCTTCTTTAGTCTAGTTTTTTCAGTTTTATGTTGTGTAAGTTTTTGTGTGTAGCATGCTAATGACAGCATTTACATTGTGAGATTATTTAATAAAAGTGTGCTATAAAGGAGGGAAGCTTCATCACAAGCTCTGAGTTGAAGTGGCACCATGATGTTACTCAGTAGGGCTTTTCACTGATCTGAAGTAGCTCAGAGACCAATAGGAGCTCCAGTAGGACCGTAGGTCTGTGAGAACCACTGTAACTGAACACAGCTGCAAGTCAACTCTAATTTAAGGAGATCAAACTCTCTTTCAAGTAATGATCATTGATCGTTTGCCTCATTGGTTTTCCATGTCACTTTTTTTTTTGATTTTGGTGTAACACAGTAGTGGTTCAACCAGTTCCCCCATTCATTCATTATTCATTAATTACATTTTTACATTTTCAGTTTTAAAGTCAACACAGAAGGGGAAATTGGAAGCTGTGAAATGATGATGTTCAAAAATGAATTATTTGAACTCCCAAACAGTCGTAAACAGTCCCGAGTTCGGTCTCTCTCTCTATTCTTCGGATTTTCCTATATTGTGGATAACTGTATATTTGGAAACTGTTTCTTCCTATATACAATAGTCCAATACAATATTCCCAGATCCAAATTCAGGAGGGTACAGTTTACTTTTAAACTTAAAACTTAAACTTAAAAAAAAAAAAAGTTAACACCATAATCTGTTTAATTATATGATACATACTGAATTTACTAATTTCAGTATCTTCAAATTTAGTGTGAAATCAAATCAGCCAATGTGGAAAAAATGTAATCAGTCAATTAGTCAACAGCACAGTGCCTGTATTATTCACTTCAACAATTTGCCAATCTTTTTTTTTTTCTTTTGCAATGACAAGCTGTTCCTCTGTTCACAGTGTAAAACCCTCCTTTGGTTTCCTCCCAACGTGCTCCTCATTAATCCTTGGGAGAAAAATCTAACCAGATTCCAGTTAGTTCGCCCGCATGTCTGCAAACAATTAAACAATCAAAAAGAACCATTCGTGGAGGAAGTTAGCCCATTATTCTGAATTACAGTTTGAGAGATTGTATTACCCTGTCTTGTTTCATTGAGAGCTGCATGCTCGGCAGGACTTGTGTCCCATGTGTCCCTGATCAACACGCCTCTCCTGGTTAATCAAGCTTGCATTCTAACTTTGACGTCTTCTTCCTTCTTTAATGGTTAACATTCAATCTGGCTTTTTGCCAAAATCTAAATGAACCTACTGTTCAATAATGTTGGTGGACTAAGAGCTTCCAAAAAATATCATATTTAAAGGTAATTCCATCTCATGCTAAATTGCAAAGTCTTTAAACCCGAGTTGTTAAATCGTAGACGGTTCTGATTAAACTTCTTGCTCGGAGAGGATTTGTTTTTCTTTGAGCATACGACCTGAGATGTGTAGTTTACCGGAAAGCAGCAGGATATCCCAGCAGCATCAGGAAGGGCATCCGCGAAACTAATCAACCCAAAACCGCAGAGCCCTTAAGTGGCCGGATTCACATATTCTTACGCATGGGATCACCCAAGCCAGATCCTGTATCTAATAGGGGCAAAGTCCACTAATCAGGCTTTAAGTCGTCTTTATTGACCATGAATTAATTACAAGGACCCCCCTCAAATATCTTGAGTGCTATGAATGTTTAATGGATTAATGATAGAGCAATTAATCTGTCTAAAAGCTTTCATTCTCCAGTTTTGAAAATAACCCACATTGGGTCGGTATTTTAATTTTTGAATTTCTTGCATGTTCTGTCAAGCAATGGGTCCTCCACTTTGGTCATGACTGAAATATTTCAACAACAACTGGATGGATTGAAATTTGGAAAAAAATTTTGGAAAAAAAACATTCATATTCCCCAGATGATGAACCTTAATAACTGTGTGGATCTCCATGACTTATCATCTAGCACAAGCAGCAAGTCAAATTTACTTATCACTTATATCCAGTGGAACATCTCAACATCTGGATTGGCACAAACTTTTCTACAGGCATTCATGGTTCCCAGATGATGTATCCCAGTGATTTTGATGACCCTCTGACTTCTTCTGTGGTGCCACCCTGAGGTTGACTTGTGTTTTTGAGTGAAATGTCTTGACAAGCGTCCATGCCCATCTCAGGATGAATTGTTAAAAAAAGAAATTCGAACATTTCTTCTACAACCATCATTGGGTCTAAACTAAAATGTGTCCAATACCAGCTGGACTACTGACATTCCTATCAACCTTAGCTGTACTACTTTTTTCAAGCCAAACTAAAATGGTGAATATTGTGAAGAACATACATTGCTGAACATCAATATAGCTCAAAGCACCAACCTTAACATTTCTTTAAACTTACTAAACCTACTATTGGTATCTGTTTATATGCAGGTGTGAGTGTAAAGTCGACATAACATGCTGCTCTCTGATGTATAGCTAACATAATAAAAATGTGTTATTTATTCCTATTTCCACTTCTATGGTAATGCGCTGTGTCAACAACAATGTCACAATCTGTTCCTCAAAATAGACATTTCCTGGAATCAATTCACTGAGTATCTCAGATTGGGAAATGGAATAGTGGGAGGGGGGTAAGGCAGGGAGGGGTGGCGGGGGAGGTGGGATCAGCGCCGGATTAGAGGGAAGCCGTAATTTACTGACTGGAAGCTGGGAAAGAGCTTCCCATCATCACCACCTCTCTCTCTCTCGGGTCATCACCATCTGCGCATCAAACTTTGGTACTCCTCTTATTTTTCTTCTAATTTGGGATTCATATAAATCTTGTACTTTAAGTATTTTGATGACACATAACAGCTTTTCAATCTGGGTCATGATAAAAATAGACAAAAAACACAAAAAAACACAACTGAATTTAGTATGTACCACAGTCTTGAGGATGTTTCACCTTTCAAAAAAGTCTGGATACCTCACCTGACTATATACAAAGACTGGTGGCTTTAGTTAATGGTAATTGCTGGACTTAATTGTGACCTGACAGACTGAAAATCTGCCACACAGGAAATGTATTTTCCTCTAAAGGCTCAGATTAAGGGTTGTGAAATCAGAGTTCTGGGCCAAGTAGTTCTGTCAAATAGCTTTAGCGGTGTGTTTTGGCATACATGCTGTCGGTACCAGATTGAACTGATGTTTAGACAGTCACAGGGAAGTCAGTTTACCCTAGTCTGGGAGTTTAAGCAGATTACAATTTTATTAAAAAAAAATTGTAAGAGCCTTTTGCATATTTGTGGCCACCAAAAGTCAATGTCTGTCACTGGTCTTGATGCAGATGAGAGCAGCTGTGCATCTTCCCCCCATGATACAGTGAAAGCACCTGGCGGCTTAAAGCTCTGTTGTACAATCCCGATAAACAAACAAGTAAGCAAAAGGGGGCAAATCACTGTTAAGCCCAGTAAAGACGGCTACTGTTGGAATAACCCCCGGCGGCAAGAGAGCCGAAGAGCGCTCTTACTGCCCGAGTTATTCTTTCTCTACGCGGTACAAGGGTCAGTCTCTGGGCTTACTCAAGTCCACCCTGCATGGTGGCTAGGGTCATGTTGAGAGCCACCCAGGTCCTGCAACTATTATTGTTGCTGTCCTGACTATGCATGGAATGTGGGAGGAAAGCAATCCGACCTCAAAGCTATGTGGATGTTTGCAGTGGAAAATGGTATTGATCTTCTGATGAGGTTTTTCCTTTTTGGTTCTGCCCCATTGTTGAACCCTCATACCTGACACGGCTGAGTTATGAATGAGTTGTAGGGATTAGGAAAAGCTCAATAATGCAGCATCTTTGTCCAGTCTATTTTGCCCCAGCCCCCTCTTTTCAAATCTTTTATTTTGTTTTTATTCCTAAGGCTCGCCCCCTCCTCGCAGAGAAATCCACAGGGGTTTTGACCATCCCACCTGCAGAGAGAATAATATCCTAAATCCATATTAGTGCTCTTTCCCAAAAGCTTTGGTCAACAGATGGTTTACCCAAATCCCCTGGACCTCCCATCCAAACCCCCACCCCCCTGCCCCATTTGACTCTGAGCTTGGACATGTGTTTGCAAGGTCCTGTTATAAATTTTAAAAAAGGAGATTCCATGATTCCCTCTCAAATCTTATTTATAATTTTATTAATTCCTAAAGTTTCACATAGGCCAGATATAAGGTTAGGGTGTACTCAACTTTATTTTAATAGAATTCTGCATCTCACATACATATTTACACCAAATAATCATGCAGTTTGATCTCACGAAAGACAGGACAATACAATAAAAACGAAAATGTGACTGAGAATAGAACTAGAAAAAGAAGCCTTTTCATCAGGTATGTTGCTCAATCACAATTTCCTGCAATCAGCATGTTTTGATTCACACTTCACTGGTGATTTTTCTCAGCTGGCTATGAGATAAGCAGCGAGGATTGCTGTGCCAGAACCAATTAGGGCTAACCCAGCACTGTTCAGGAAGTGTCCCTGCTGCTGGCTTTTGCAGCGTTCAGTCATTAAGCCCCAACAGGAGTGGCTGGTTAATTGTAATCCTTGGGCGCTGGAACAACAGCCACACTGTGGTGAACGCAGTTGAGCTGCCTCTCAGAAAACAAGTCAGTTCAAGCTGCTTGTCATGTGTCAAGTGGCTTTGTGGCTCTCTTCTTGTCCTGGGAAACAGCAGCGACCACCAGGAGTCATTGTAGAGAATGACTTTATATTAATCATACCTTATATTAACATATAACATCTGTTGGAAACCCTCTACGCCCTCAGTGACAGCCATGTTTCGTAGTAACTTAATTTCTTCTTTCAGTGCACTTTTTACTTTCTACTGTGAGAACAAGCCATAAAAAAAAAAGTTGAAAGGCTATAAAAAAAAGTCCTGATGCTGTGTATGGTACGTGTCCTGTCCATGTACCGCTTACAGTGGCAGCACAGTATTTTGTGTTAAAACTTGCCTCAGGAATGTTGTCTTGTTTTGCAGTCTTGATCCCATTCTTTGGGGTCCTATTTGTGTGTTCCAGGGAGGAATGCCAGGAATGGAAACGTTGCAACATAGACACATCACATGGGACATGCCAGGCAATAAATGAGAGACTGATTGATGCACCAAAGCCAATATTAAAGAGTGTTGATGGCATTTTATTCAGTTGCTGACCCTGGTCGCAGATGTCATTATCAACAAATATTGGTAAAAATGAAGGCTAATTTATGGTGAAACGTGCTGTTTTCTGTCTTTTGGAAGAATGAAAGTTGTTTATATTGTTCCCAAGAGCTTTGGAAACAGGTAGCATCTCATCTGATTTGTGTGTGTTATTTTCCCAAGGCATTAGAGGCATGTTGCATTATGTGGTGTAATTTGTTATTTTATGACATGTTGACATGTGCGCTGATATGATTGTGTAGTGATTGTACATGTATTGTAGTGTACAGAGCATCATCTTACACCATCAGTGTGCTGTATACAATATCTCTGTGTGCACAGCACCAATATGTACAATGCATCACGTACTGTATGTTACGAGGCATGTTAACTTGATCTGTTTGATCTCTGACAGGAGATGTTATCGCAGCATGGGAGTGCGACACTCCTACTGTACCCGTCAGTGTGTCACCTCACGGTGGCCTGGGCGTCCAAAGTTAGCATGCGATCCTGTGTCAGCCGCTGTCAAGATGCTGCAGGTGGTTTCTGCATCAGCTTTCCCACACTGAAGGGCACTGGGGGGCATGGACACCTTAGCTGCCTATTCAACCAACACATTGCACAGGGCGGGCAAGCAGGGCCGGGCTCCTCCCCTCTCAATAGCACAGGGCCGCTCCTCTCTCCGTAGCCCAACAATGGGCACAGCTATTACTGCCTGGCTACACAAACCAGGGCGGGGACCTGCCAAGTGCTCATAAAAGACCCTGTCACTTAGACACTGGCAATCAGAGAGCTTGCCTTTATGAAAACCATAGAGAGGAAAATAGAGCTTTCCCCCAATCTCTGCCTCTTTCCTGCTCGCTTATCGATTCTACATTCCTCTCTGGCCTTTTGTCTCATAGCTCACCTGTGCCTGATGTGACATGTTGAAGACTGTGTCAAACAGGTGGGTGTCATTGTCTGAGTGGTCTCTCAGTCCTGTGGTTGCCTGTTAGAAACAGCAGGATGGTGCTGGAAGTACTGGAAACAGCACAGGGTTGAGTACTGTACAGGCTTGGCAGCAACTACTGATTGATGACTGATGCTGTGAATAGTGGTGTTTTCCAGTCAAGCAGTAACACAGAAAAATCTGAAGGTTTGTACAAGATGCACACTTCCAGTAGAAGGGCTTTAGTGCATGTCTCCAATCTTTCTGTGGTGAACAGAGGTAATTTGGCTCAGGGCGCAATTGTTTGATGGCACTTGGAAATAGTTCGGCACCCTCCCAGGATTTACGTTCTTCCTTTGTTTTTACATATCATCTATAATATTGTCATTCTGATTTACCACATTGTAATTTTGGATTGAAGAAGACCATTAATAATTTAGTTTGTAGCATCCCTGGAAATATCATCAGTAACAGTAAAGAAGAGGAAAGAAGAACAGCACACAGTCATGGTTTGAAAAGGAAATCATTCATATCCCTAGAAATGTGAAAAGGTGAAGATGAAGAACAGGGAGCTTGACACTTCATTGCCAGGCTACTTTTATACTTTAAGAATAACTGAGATGAAAAAATAAGCTTGTTTGTGGATTCCTGATTTACATAAATTGTTGAATTAACAAAGTAAAATATTTCTAATATGTAGTATTGCAATTGTGTTCTGATTCATATATGAAAGGTACATATATGCCCAACATTAATGGAAAAATGGCAGCAATTAAATAATTTGTTTAAATGTACTTCAACACACTGTATGTTATAATAGGCTTGGACACGTGCGTGCTTGCGTGCGCATGCATGAGAGAGCCTTTATTGTTCTTTTAACTCTGGCACGAATATAAATAAAGACCAGATGAAAGTATGTCAGGTATTGTATATTGGTTCTATACAATACAATAGCAGGATAATACGATGATGTGATCTTGCAGAGTTTCTTTATGCTCAGGCCTTTGTTACTTACAAAGTACTGTCTGTACAGTATCCAGTGCATCTACCGTGGATTAGCTTTTCGGTGTTTGATTTACAAGAAGTGTTGAATTTTACCATAAAAGGGATTTTAACACCGGCACCAAATATTTGGTTGCTGACGGTGCCAAGCAGGCAGACAATATGCTCATTCTCCCTCACGCTCTTAATTTTTTCTTGGCTCGTGAACTTAAAGGGAAACCTGATGACAAAACGTGATTCTGTCCATGCCTCTCTGGCTCACCCAAAACCTATTAGGAATTCATTAATACACAGATTAATAGTAATGTGGTTTGTTCCATTGTGAACCTGCGAGGAATGTGGCACTGGAAACATTAGCATGATTATTTCCACTGTTGCAATAAAACCACGCAGACCAGAGTCCATAAAATCCTTAATTTACTCTGCTCTCAAATTGCCACTTTCTAGTAATATCAACTAATGTAAAACACACCAAAAACAAACAAAAAGCCCATGCCTGTTTTAGGATCACTTAACAGATCCAGTGATAGATTTATGAGGACAAAGAGTCAAAGCTCCACTCTTCTTGTCTAGGCTGAGCGTGGAAAAAAAAGGCTTCAGTTTAAAAGCATCCCCAGTATCTGTTCATTATTACATTGTGCACCCTAGCCACCATGTCTCATGTAAAGCTCAAGGGAGGCCATAAAGCAGCTTCTAAAACAGCACCTCACTGTACACATTTAGCACTTTTGTCATTTTCATTGGGGGAAAATGTTTTTCTGCAACCACTCCCGAGACTCTGATGAATGCCTTGTATGTTGTCGATGTCCCCTGTGGCTCCGTCATAAAAGTTACAAGTGTTTTCCCGTCCCCGATTGCTTGCTTAATACAAACGTTTATTCATTTTGATTCCGTGACAAATGCCTGAAAGGGAATTCATTCCAACATCGTGCCAGTATTCAAGCTTCTAAAACCACAGTTAGCTATCTGTCACACTGTAGAGTGCTGTTTGCATCATGTTACAGCAATCATTTAAACATATTAATCTTGAATGAAGGCCACTCTTGCGAGACCTGTGAATGAGACAGAATGGTCATATTGTGTCCAACTTTGATACCGTCAATAAATTAGCTTGTTGTGAATGCAGTGTAGAGTTACAAAACTCGTGCTGTTACTGCGTCACAACAATCATTATCATAAATTTGGTCTTGTGCATTATATCAAAACCCCTTTTTTGCATGCAATGGACAGTCTTAATGGTTTTATTAAAGCCATCTATTCTATGTATGTTTTGTGAGGTCAAACTAAGGCCTAATGTGTTATAAGAATACAGACACACTGTCCTCCAAAGAAAAATGACACTAGGAGTCGTTTGTCAAATGCATAAATATGAGCTTGGTTTAACTGTCAAGGACCTCTAGCAGCCCTGTGAATTATGACTCTTGCCGTCGGGAGTAAAGGTGGAAGTAGTGTATTGTTATTAAAGAGCCACAAAACCTCAGTGAGGTCAGATGGATAGATATATCAACGACAAAGTATGCGACTTTGACACTGGAGACGATCGCTCGTTTCCCATTTTCTACCAACTGTCAATGTTTCTTTTAACCATGACAGATTGTTCCTTCAACTTAACCAAGTAGTTCAGTCAGGAATATGCACAACAAGGAATTGACAGCACAAGTAAAACAACACATAAACAGGAGGTTAAGGTGGTGGTGGTGGTAGTGGGGGGATTTGCAACAGAGAATAGTCTTGTCATGAGCATATCAGCGGAGTAAAGCATCATGGAGAAACCAGCTCATTTCTGTAGAATCACTGTAATTAGTGGTGTGAGCCAAGTGGTGAAGTCAATTAATACAAGTGTTTTTGCATCAGGTTCAACTTTTGTTGGTTTGAAAGGCGAATGTGCACCATTGACCAATAGCAAGCCACTCTTGACAATCCACATTAATTGAACGTCCTTTATCAAACTAAGTAGTACAAACTGCATCATAACAGTGAATTAGACAAATATGAGACAGGAAATGGATCTCTTGAATGAACTATGTGAACTTATTGTTTTCAAAGATATCAAGAAGCTATTGTTATTGGCTAATGTTGGCAAAATGTGTGGTAGTAGCTACAGTAGTTCACAAGTAATCACTACTTCACCAAGCTTCCATAATGCCAAATATTTTGATATTTATATATATAATATTTACTTCCCGGTGTGTTTTAATAATGTGTACACCTTCATTAATATGACTGAATGTAATCAGCTGGTAGCCAAGCAGCTGAATAATGAGTCAGTGATGGTGAGGCCTGAAATAAAGCTGATTTAATGCCAAAATCTAACCAAACTTCTTCTTCTCTTTTTTTTTGTACGGTTTTAAAAGGCACTGGCAAACAATGTTGTTATACTGATAGCGGATTTAGATTAGAAAACACTTTGGATCATCTTTAATGGAGTTGAAAATAAAGGTATTTTCCCATTACATTTGCTGTGTGTGTTTCACAGTGACTTTAATTTAAAAGGGAAGTGAAAAAAACAGAGATGATAGACTTATTTAATCAACTTACGCAAATCAACTTGAACTAAGTGTTTTTCTAAGTATCAACCCAACTGCAGCAGCGAGTCTCACTAAACTCTGTAGGCGGCAGGGACACAAGGTAACAAGCACTGAGTCAAGTTGGGTCTAGTATAAGCGTTTGTTTTGCATATCTGCTATGTGCTTACTTGATACATTCTCTGTTAGTTTGTTTTTAAAGCACATTTAAAAACAACAAAAGTTAACCAACATGCATTTTAATATGATTTAAAAAGGGAAGGAAGTAGGTAAAATGTTAACAGACGTAATAAAAGCAATCATCATATCATGTTGACAGTGGTGTAGATTTTAAAGCAGGTGTGAAGTGATGATAGATTTAATTGGTCTTAAATCTTGTGTCATGTTTTTTTGTTGCATGTTTTTATGAAAACCATATTTCACAAAGTTGCTTCATGTCCTCTGTCAGTCATGGATCATAGCATACTGGCAATTTGAACCATCTAAGATGCAATTACAAACTAATTACAGATTACCCACTCCATGCCTTCTCCTCCTCCCAACCCTCCCTACCTTTCCATAATCCTTCCTCAATCCTCCCCTGCAGCTATAGTAACTCCTCCAATTATGTGCTCCCAGTATTGTCAACTAAGGGGGGGGGGGGGGGGGGGGTGGTTGTTTTATTTATATATTCAGAGATCGGCTACATGTCACACACTCAATTTGATGAATGAAAGTATGAAGTTGACAAGAGGACAACATGTTGTGGTACTGATTTGGTATTTTGAGCGTGTGTTGATGGAAGTATTGTGCTCAGCTAGTGAAGCATGACGCTCAACAAAAGGCTGTGTACTCTGGGTAAATTATTGCGCAAGTGCAAATACTGTTTGAGCCAATACGATCATTGAAGACACTCTACCTTCGGAGGCAAACAGTGGGACATCTCCAGTGTCCAGTTTTTCTTTGTATTGTACGTAAGATTTAGGAATCACTTCAGGGTGCAAGCATGCAGGTGACTTGAGTTGAAAATGCTGTATTGAACATGCAAAAAAAATGGTCCAGTTTCATTGTAAATGCAGCAGGAAAATAGGACCACCACAGTAAAAGTGTGTTGTTTCATTTTAGTCGGCCAAAGGCGTTCATATGTTTTTAACAGTGCAGAAATAGCCATGTGTTTATATGGGAATGTATACAGTTAGGGTTAGGGTTAACCACCTGCACATTGAATGCTTTTGCTGCATACTATATATCCTCTGGAGTATATGCACTTTGCTCACACCCAGAGAGATACAAGCTTTTGTATTGGATTAATTTTGCTTTTCTTGTCATCTGTTGTGTGTCTGGAGATAGTAGACTGGAGGCTGGTCTTCTGCTGGTCTTCTGCGTCATTGTTCTGGGATTAGAGCTAGAAAAACGTTGTATTTTACAAACCTCCGAGGATTTCCTGAAAAAGATATCATGATACTTGGAACGGAGGCTTTTTGAAGACGTTTGCCAAACTGAACGTGCCTCATAGTCGTGATAGCATCAAGAAAAGATATGTTGTCAGTTTTTTGAAAGAGGGACTGATGCTTTCAACCCGGTCCATCTGTTGACTGCATTCCACATTGTCAGCCTCTCACCCTTCTCCTGTGCATAAATGCTCCTTCACTGAACAGATAATAAAAACCTCTTAGATTATTGATTATCGAGGGACAGTTTCTCATTGTTTGACTGCTTCCATATGGAAGGGCCAATTAGCCAGTCACTTGGCAGAAACAAAAACGTTGAGCCCTGATATTCGTTGTTGAGGCGTTCCACGCATAAACAGTTGGAGCACTTGTAGGTGCATAGAGTCTATAGAGTCTGGTCAAAGCTACAGTATAAGTTTCCCTTAGAGAGTTAAACATGTTATATATTTAGTCTTGTCTAGATTAGAACTTTTTTATAGTGATTTGATTGTGGTGCTTCTCATTCATCATCAGTATTACCTTTTTCTATCTTTTTCTTGAATTGTGGGTCCATAATATCTTTTATGATCATGCACAGATGCACTTAATGCACAGATGCATTTAATGCAGTCTTTCATGCATTTTGGGAGGTTGCAGCTACATTATAGGCACGTAGACAGTGTAAGATCCCTTTCTAAGTTAAACATGTTATGTCTTTAATCGTACATAAGTGCTATTTCACAGAGATGTGATTGTAGTGCTCCTCATTCAGCATCAGTATTGCCCTTTTCTAGCTTTTTCTTGAATTGTGGGTCCATAATCTCTTTAATGATCATTTAACGAAGTGATGAACATAGACAATGAATTTAAGTGACTGCTAATTGGAATTTGACAGCTCACTGGATACCAGTAACAGATGCACTTAATTCTATAGGTATATTACATCTGCTGTAAAAGTGAGGCAAGTGTGTGCCTTGAGCAAGTCAACACTGGTCTAACTAAAGTGTAAGTAAAGATTGGCTGGTTTGATTTCAAGCAATTGAAACAAGGATGCAGCGCTCTTAAGTGCAGATGTATCCTGCTAGTCTGCAGATTAGAACCAGCGACCTCTGACCCATTAGCTTTGGTTGCACCCAAATCATGTGTCTGCACGTCATTGCTAAACCCTGCTGTCCAAGATCCGTGCCAGCTGATGATCCTGCATGTGATGAGGCAATGACCAACATCTCCATCCCAGTTCTTCACCTCCCAAACTAACTACCGTATATATTCCTTATACGACTCCTCGCATGTCACCGTTGTTGAGGTCGGACTCGTTTGACGAAATGCGAAAGAAGATGGTAGGGGGTTTGGGGTGGGCTGCGCTTGCAATGTTGACCTGAGTAACCCCAGTGACCCCCAGGCCCATGTTCCCTTAATAAGTGTTGCCCTCCCCGGTGGTAACAGAATGGTCAAACATTATGTCAAGGGTAATTAAGGTCCAAATGCTCCTGACCCTGATATAATCCCCTTTGAAAGGATCTCCAACTGTTTGCTGTGATTAACAAGGACTGCTGCGTTGGGAGGATCTGCCTCTGGTGAGAAGGCTTTATGGGCCCTTTTTTATCACCACATAAAGTGGCCTCCAAGAGCTTCAGAAGATGTCCACAAGTCCCAGAGACAACAAGTCGGTGCTTTGAGCTGTCATTGAACATTACCGACCAAATGGCCGGCTGGTTACAGACTTCGGAAGCTATAAAGGATTCCCTCAGGTCTGAGCACTTTTTAAGAAGCCTGTAAGCAATCTGCTAAGAATGTATGCTTCTGCAGATACTGGAGGATTTTTTCATGGCTGATCATAAACAGTTGAAACAACATTCATTGTCTGCAGTGGGCCAATTTGTTCAGATTGTGTGTGAGGAAGTTTTTACAGTCCATAAAAAAGACAGCTTTGATAAACTTGAGTTGCAACATTTTCTTCTCTCTTTTAACTTTGTAGAACATTTCTTAATATTTTAGAGAACAAAAAAGTTAAAGATTGACGAATCCTCTGCTGCTATTTTCCAAGAGATTAATCTAAAAACAAAAAAACTCTGACACGCATCATATGGTAAACATGTTCTTCCACCAGACTTAAACATCAGGCTTCAACTACATATGTTCTGTTGCGGACCCCTATGCTGCACGCAATACCCCACTTCCATGACAAACACACCCCGCACCCCACTCTGCACTCACTGACATACAAACATTGACCACACGCACACACACCACCACCACCACCATCTTTCTGCTGAGAGTCCGAAATGACAGCCTGCTCTTGCCATGTCCACTAACGGTCACTTTTAATGCGCTGGAGGTCACAGGATTAGTCTCGGGGGGGGTCATCTTCACAGAGCTGGAGTTTTTAATATGAATCCTACAAAGAGGTCAGTGTCCGAGGGCGGGAGAGGTGGTGGATGATGAGATACCCCCCCCCCCCCCCCACACCCACACACGCACACACACACTCATGCACATAGAGGCCTTAGTATGTCCCCTCTCCGCCCCTTTCCCCAGATCCAAACCCCAACTCTCCACCCGTTCCCTCCCACCTCCTTGTAACACCCACCCCCAGTCTCCCACTTCACCCGCCTCCCTCCATGCGGACACCAGCACCCCATCCCTCCTTTATCTCTGGGGGCAGCGCAAGTCATGCAGAACTCACGAGAGGAACATGCTGAGTGTGAGCTCATCGGATTAGGCTTCAAGATAGGGGCAGGGTGCCTCAGAGAGAGCCGGTGTGGCTTCCTCTGCCTCATGTGCCTTTTTCCTTCACAGCCAACATTTGCACTAACCCAGGCAGAACAGGAACACAAATAAGTCCAAAATCAATCCAGCAACAGCTTGACGGCTTGAAAAGAAAACCCCGAGGGAAAGGTCACACCTCAAAAACAACAAAAAGTCATGTGAAGGTTGGTGGTATGTCACAAAAATGTCGACACCAAGCTGTTATTTTGGGTAACAAACATATTAATACTGAGCTCACCACCCTGCCCTGAGCCCTCTTTGTCCTTTCTGTGATAATACGAGCTCTTCAGAACAGAGAGGAGCATAAACAGTAAACAAGTATCTGCCCATATCAAAGTTACTTCTCAGAGAGGATGGAAAAAACAAAAGGCATTTTGCAGAGATATTCCAAAACACGGCGCAAATTTGTGGTGATATGTTCAAAAAGGCCGGCTAAGATGAGATATCAAAAGTGTAATAAAGCATGATAAGATGAGCCACGGGTGACTGTTGGTACAGATCATAGATCAAAGATGACTCTGAGAGTGTAGAATTATCCCTCCTTGAATTACATCAGATTTAGAGATGCTCCCTGTGCTTTGTTCGATGCCCAAATGCACTGAACAATTTGACTCTGTTACAGCTTTGACGGGAGCAGTGTTCTGTGATGAATGAGGTGAGGCGCAGCCTTTTGAAGTAATAAAACAAAGAAAAGTAGGCCTATGCATGGCTGTGTGCCAAAGTTTTAGCCGGGGGGCAGCGGGGGAAGAAAAAGCACATGATCGCTAACGGGTGATGGCTTTGATCATGCTCCCAAACAAACGGCCAGATAAAAAGGGTAATCAACACCTCTGGCCACAAGTCCAAATTTGCCCCTGTATCTATAAATTACCCACCATTAAAGCTGAACATTTGGCATACATTTGGCATTGTTACACCACTCAGGGACCAGGCAGTGACATGTGAAGGGCGTAGCCTACGCTGGAGTTTTTAGTTACGCAGGCAGGCAGTAACAGCACAACAGGACGCACTGCAGTTTCTAACTTGTCAACCGTGTAGCTGGGAGCGTTTAGAGCTTTCCGTCCAGTTTGGGAAATAGTCACAAAATTTTAATCCATAGATTCGCGTACATGGACACAAATTTAGCATTTTTCCATTATAATGTATTTCAGTTGGAATATCTTTTGTGCCAGTGCCAGTCGAGCTTTTTCTATCCTTGTTTCTATTCCTTTATTTTAATTGTATGAGTTTGCATCAGCCCGTTGGGGGCATTGGAGTGCAAGGGTCAGTATTTCAAAGCAGGAGCCATGTAGAGTCTTCATACCGATTGATGTTGCTCTCCAGGTTGAAACCGTCCCAATGACGTATTTGGTTTAGCTCGATGACAAAGCTTTACTTTTCTCATTTCATGCACAGTTTCATGCACAGTTTCAGAGAACACTTTCTTATTTTAGTAGAAATAGTGACCAGAATGAATCACCTTCAGGGATGACAATACTGCTGACAATCTAGTGCATTACAGGCCTGGAGAAAGGTCTGAAGTGCTCAGGTTATCATTAGTGTTAAGGCTGAAAGAAATAACAACCTGTTCTCATTCCCAGGTCCTCAAAACGCTGATGCATGCATAGGCCACTATTTACACAACCCTGGAGATTCTTGATTTAGAGATTTTATGTCAGCATGATATAACACATTTAATCAGAGTCTTTTTTATCAGCCAGTGTAGGCGTATAAAGAATGTGTCTTGGTATTTGCTCCCGAAAAACACACAACAGAAGAATAGAAATTGTAAAAAGTGAGGTATTAAAATGTTAAAATCTATACACAGAATGAAGTAGTAATAGTCCTGAAATTGGATGTACGATTTGAAATATTGAACATAGTACAAAGGAAATTCGGACCGTGCAAGATTTAAATATAAATATACACTGCAGGTTTAACATTAACCTATCCTATTGTGGAGTTATCAAGGATACTTTCATGTTTTTGTATACTTCCGGTTGGCGGGTCCTCCAATGGGCAGATTAGAGGATGATACGGACTGATAAAATTAAAAGAAAGAATTGCAGTTTAAAAAAAACATCCCCCGACTGACTGAAAGATGTTGGCATGAAAGATATTCCATTCCCACACATGTGCTGAATGTCACAAAAGAAAAGTAAATTTCTTGTCCATGTAAATGAATCAGCAGATTAAATTTAGCCACTATTTCACAAACTGCATTGAGATTGGTTTGAGGGATCAGTAGTTGCTGAAGAGTGAGCAAGACGATGACCATAGCTGAATACTGTGGGGGGCTTAGACCTCGGTCTCTGAGTCATGACCTTTGTTCTCTTCAGTGTGGTTTATGTCTCCCTGTGGACGATCTCCATGAATGAGGGAATCCCTCAGGCTGAATGTCCTCTCTCTGAGTCTCTCACCAACGCTCTTCTTAAGCCCCGTGTTTACAGCGGAGAGAAAGAACCCACTGTGTTTATAACAGTACTGTGAAAATTATTGTTTTTATTTTGCACTTAGGAAGAGCTGAGTGCTATGAAAGTGACATTTTTGCCAAAACAGCAAAGAGTTTTAAACAGGCTCTGACCACTTGTTGAGTTTTAGCACAAGCAAGCTGTTGCCACATGCGTATACATCTCTATAAACAGGACTGTGCAAATGTTTTAGGCACTGAAAGTAAAGTGAGGATGCTTAAAAAAATAATGCCATGAACTGTTTCAATCAATTCAATTCATATAAAAGTTCAGAAAACAAAAGAAATCTGGATGAAATCAATATTTGCACACTTCAGTGCACCTGCATACAGTTTTTCAGGGACTTGGCAGATCGGTTGTATAAGTTGCAAGAGTTCGTCTTCTTCTGTGGGTTTCGGCATCTCAGCTGCTTCTGTCCCTTCATGTGATCTCAGACTGACCCCATTATGTTGAGATCAGGGCTCTGTGGGGGCCAAACCATTCGTTGCAGGACTCCTTGTTCTTCTTGTTGGTCGAATAGTTTGAATAGCTTACTCTGGAGAGCTGGTAATAACCAATGGTCATCATTCACTTATTAAAAGTGAGTGATCTGCGTTAATAACAAGTAGTGTATTTTGTCAAATGCTATATATGTGTCAAATATGAGTCAGTGATGTTTTTTTGGGTCCATGTGGTTTAGTAAAATTTAAAGGGGTTAAAATGTGAAAATAAACGTATGAATATCTTTTTTTGTGGACCCAGCATCAAATTTCTGCTTTTAATCCATTTTGAGAGAATATATTAGAGGATTATGGTAAAAATGTCTAAGTGGTGTAACCATAAAAACTTTGTACCAAATAATTCAACTTGCTTAAAAACAGTAAATTGTCAATAAAACACCATATCAACTAGTTTGGCATGATCTTACATTATAACTTTTTATATTAAATAAAGGTAATGGAATACAATTGTTCTAAATATTACATTTAATCTGGTAACCATGGAGATCAGGAACCATTTACTAATTATTAGTATAAGTCCACTTAAATACACTGTAGGTGATAAAATATTTAATATTTATCATTCTTTTGTGGTTACACCATTTGACATTTTCAGGAGCATTCAGTCTTACTTTTGGTTAAAAAAATGGTGCAAATGTCATTTCAAATGATATAAAACCAACAAAAAAAACAAAATGTACATTTTAACAAACCTGATGCTGCTTTTAAAACTATTTTTAAAGATATTTTTGAATTCTTCATCTTCCCAAACCTTATTTGTTACTGACCCATAAGCATGCTGATATTTTACTGTATTAGAGTTTATAGTATACAGACATGTAACTAACCTAAGATAGATTCAACTTAATGTCATACATTTTGCAGATGTCAAGCAGAGTGTGTGAGGGGTTAAGTTTAAGGTTAGGGTGATTTGCCATGGGATGGGTGTGTGTGTGTGTGTGTGTGTGTGTTGGGGGGGGCAACAAACAGGAAATAGCCTTCAAACTGTTAATTCAAAGTTTGTTTAACTCCTCATTTCCGCTGCTCCCATTCGCCTCGCTCAGCAGCTCCTTCACAAATTTAATACAGAAGACGAACGAAGAGGAAACGTTCTTAGCGTGCAACCGCCTCACGATGCCGGGGTTAAGGTCAAGTTTCACCGCCTACAAGTAGAAACACGGTCGAATGAAACAAAAGTCATTTATGTATGTTTACAGGAAACAAATGAGCCCCACCACAGGACATAATTGGGGTCAGGAATGTGACAAACTTTAATGTGCTGTAGTTTATACATTAGCCTTCTTAGTGCAGTCCCATTTGATTATAATTGGACTGTGAAGACGTTTAAATGAGTAACTTCAATTTTAAGTGGAAGGAGAAGAACAGTCTGCTTTGTTTTTCTGAGTCATGATGACTAAATGATTTTTATACGTGTGGAAAATAATTCTGTAGGTGATGCACATATCCGTCGGGGATTTCCAATCATCCTCCCGTGACCCTTTTTTTTAAAGTATAATGGAGTCCATTGTTGATTTTTCATCATTTGTTTACTGCCTTGTGTTAGTTTTGGTGTCAAATGTTAAAGCTTTGAAATTTCTCATGAACCTTGGATAGCACACAAGTTATTTTTTTCTATTGCAACACTGTTAACATGTTCATCAATTATAAGCAATGTTTATAGTTTACAGTGGGTGGAAAAAAATCTCACTTACATCATCACGAGATGATGCTTGAGTGTGTTGCAGTTGATTTCTGTGTTTAAATGACAGGCCCCTAATGTTTGGGTTAGAGATTGTAATTTTGTAATGGCTGTTTACATAGCTTTTAGGGTTGGCACACAGACAGTGAGAACGAGTCGAGAAAACACCTCAAGCTCTGCCCTTTAGCTGGATGTGACAGCGTACACACTCATCTATACGTTCAGCAGCGTTTCATGTATATCAAGTGTTTGTGCTGATAGTGTAAATCATTGTTACAGCTAATTTATTACACCAGACATCTGTGGACAAAGTCAAATCTGTGTTTCCTTCAGGGATATTCAAAGTGTCACCGCTCCTCAGGCAACGAGGAAATATATGTGCTGTGAAATTGACTTTGCTCAAACAGTGAACCTTAACTAACCAGACAGAAAAGAAATATGTTTCAGTCCCAGGACATTTGGACATTTGCACCATGACACCAACCCGAGTGCTCTGCTCCAAAAAAGTGCTTTAAAAGATAGATGCTGTATGCTTAAATATTTATTTTAAAGTACTTTTTTTTTTTTTTTTAATTAAAGCAGGTTCCCATTAATTGTCAGCTATGTTAAAGTAAAGGTAACTTAGCAACCACAGCTGACAGATTGATGTTAGCTAATCAAACAATCAGGCAGATATATAAGGTGGGAAATGATCACACAAGTCAAACATCCAAGTTGTACATTTATAAACATCATCAGCTGTGTAGATGGATAAGAAGCAAGCACTTCCAATATGGTCACTAATATTTTATCACCACAATCATACAATGCTTCTCCTATCTCACTGAGATAGTATGAACAGGATGATAGTTGAAACTCTTGATGTCCTGATGTATCTTTTCTAGGGCCGGGACTCGATTAAAAAAATTAATCTAATTAATTAGAGGCTTTGTAATTAATTAATCGAAATTAATCGCATTTTAATCGCATATAAATATTTGACCTGAGAACAGTGAGAAGTTTTTTTTTTCACATGGATTTTTAGTATCATTGAATAATGACTGAATACATAAGCTTAAGCAACAAAAATATTGTTTATTTTGTTCAAGTCCAACAGACCAGTGCAATTTTTGCCATTAAGTGTAGCAATAGCATATTTAGAAATATAGTACATTTCAGAAATTAGCTAGCTACCACACTAGCGTCCACGCTAGCTGCTATATGTTTTGCATTGAGGTGATACTTGAGGCTCGATGTGCTGCGGTGATATGCAAATTCCTTGTTGCATAGCTTGCACAAAACCATGCTCTTATCCACACTTCCATCCACGGGGCCAATTTTTTTAACGCGTTAATTATTGTGTAATTAATTCATCTTAATTAACGCGTTAAGTCCCGGCCCTAATCTTATCTTATATTGAAACATCTGGGAGTGGATTATCACACTTTATTTAACCTCCTTTTTTTTTTTAAATCTCGAGGGGGATCATTGAGGGCAAGCCCCACATTTCCAATGATGTCGAAAGCACAAAACAAAAACAAAGAAACACACAAAAATGAAACAAACATTGTTAAAAAACAATTACATGCAAAAGCAGAGTAGCTGGAAATCATATTTTTAAATTGGTCCATTGTGTTGAGCTTGATTGTGTATTGTAAACTTTTCCAGGAAGATGCAGAAGAGGAACTGAAACCTAATTATGTTACCTAATTCTGTGTTCTGGGGAATTTACCAAAGCAAAGAAGAGAGACTGTGTTCACACCAGCAGCTGTTTGTTTGTAGTCACTTTAACCCTGTAGAAGATAGAGTTTTATTACTATGGTTATGTGGAGTTTAAAATATATGTTATTCTACTGTTACACTAAGTTTGTGTTATTGTCAACAAAGACCAAAACTAAACATGCATCAATCTGTCTCTCAATTCTTACAGACTTCTCCTGTTTGAGGCTTCCATCCCATTGGTTCCTGCTGAACCGATCTTACAATCTCACACATATAACATTTCATTTATATTTGCAGTTTTTGGCAAATGTTACTAACACAGAAGGAGATATTGCTTGATTTGTTGGGGGCTACGTCAGCTGTGTGATGTGTTTTAATGGTTTTGGACAATAATTAAGCTACATGGAAGAGAAATGAGGTAAATCAGGCGTTTGGATACATGCAGAAAATACGTGAGATCAATTCATTGCTGGTTTTGGTATTTTCATGAAATGTGTTAATAATGCAAAATCGATATCACCAGCTTTGTGACTGGATCTAATGCCTGATGTGGCTTTTTACAAGATATTAATGGACACCTCGGTTGTATATGGCAATGGTGCAGATACAGTAAAACTAAAAATATACTATATATATAATGTACTCCATGTTTGACACAACATAAATCTGTCCCACCTTAAATCGCAGCATATATCACTAACAACAGCATGTTAAATTTAAAACTGCCTTAATTGTTTCATGTCAAGCAGTAACTCAAACATATGTTGCTGCTGACAGATAAAAGGAATAGCAAATTATGATATTGTAAAACTGACACATCTTTGATCCTGAAGAGGTTTTTTTTTTAGATTCATAAATCTTTAAACTGATTTGTAGCTCTGGCGCAGGAGCTGAAATGTTTAAATCTTTAGTTTAAAGACAGTGAAAACATCCAGAAGAAGAGAGGAAAAAAAGGAGCATTAAGTTTTGGTATGTGGGATTTAAAAGTTAAGGGGTTTTTAAAATGGTACAAATAAAATAAACCTGTTAATAATCTGTTATGGATCATTTTTCCTTCATTCTGTATTAAGGAATCACAGTCAGTTAAGGAGTATCTAAAATCAGACATGCTATCATCGTCTAATGACAGTGTAGATCATGTGAAGCTGCCTGCAGGCCGATGCGAGACAAGCCTCTGATGACAGACGTTGCTGTGTGCCGGGCGCAACCTCAAATTAAAGCTAAACCCTAAATGTTATTTCATGAGATTACCCCTTTCACGGAGCACCTTCCAAGCAGCTCTCTCTGCTACATCATCCCACATGAAATGAATAAACAAGCTATTCTTTTTATCACGGTTTTACTTCTGCTGGCTGTTTATTTAAAGTAAGGCAGGTAGCTCACAATGGTTGTTTTGTCCGACACAATCAAGGCAGCTGTATTTAGAAAAGAGATGATTGTGTCTCAAGTTTCCTTCAGGGGTGAAACAGTCGATGATCCTAAACATGAGCTCATTTACAACGTGTCATCACCGGAGTGGAAAAATTATTCAAGGACTGGCTTTTTACTCCTACGTAAAAAAAAAAGAAGTGGTTTATTTCATCATTTGGTGTATTACGAAGTAGTCTGGCAGTAAAAGTCTGGCAGTTGATTCAGCTTGTCTCGGATGACTGTTACAGGAATTCAAAAAACAATCAGTCATGATCTTGTTAGGAAGAAACACTGGTTTATTCATAAACACATAGACGTAGCACATGTGTCACTCCTTCACGTGTTATCTTCAAGACTCTATGGGGTTTTTTTTCTGCTATATAAAAACTTGAAAAGGTTGGTCTATAATTGGCTATTGTGATAGTTCAGTCAACATTGCTCTGATTTGGATGAATTAGAGTGATGATGCATTCTTTTACTGAGTTTTGATGTTTTAAGCGTTACAAATTTGACCCATTTTTACATTTAAGAGCTTCAAAAACACCTTAAACACATTTCTTTAAGCCAGATTGTTCCTAATTTGACACCGAATATACAAACATGGAAATAAAATGCATCATTTTCTAAAAGTTTTGTGCAGCTTTTGCACATTTTTGTATATGCAAATGTCCAAATTTGACCTATTTATTATAAAATTCATAGATCACCATTCAAACATGTTGCATTCATCATAGTCTATAATGTTCTCCTGGACCATAACATAGTGATTGCAAATGTCTTTTTTTCCCCATAAACAAACAGAATACACTGGCCTTATACCTAATACTCTAACAATGCTAGGGTTAAGGTCTGGTTAGGTTTAGGTGAAACAATGCCTTTGTTAGGTTTCGAGAAAGATCATGGTGCGGATTAAATACTCCTTCCTTAAGGCTTGGGGGGGACCTTTGTTGTCGTGGTTACAAAAACAAACCACAAGATTAAGGTTAGGGGGGCGATCATGGTCATGGTTTTAAAAAGAAATCTGGATTTGTGGTTGGGAAAGAGGAAATAGGAAACAAACCGTGATGAAGTTGAGGTTTTGTTGACCCATCGAACCTCCTCCCTATGCAGACTATGTCGCTGCATAAAAACCTGATATGATCGCTTTTCTTTCATTTTTCTTAAATCATTATTAACTCGACCACTAGAGGGCACTGCCATCTTGATCGTAAACATATGTCTTTTTGTTGTTGTCACTTGTTGAAATTATTTATTGTGTCTTTTATGGGGAGTTGGACGGGAGCAATCTCTTTAAGATTGCTATTGATTTTCTCATCTCTCTCTCAAATAAGCGTTTTCTTGCAAAAGTTCGAGCTAATCCTTCAAAGGGATGATTGGTCTTACTGATTTGGCCGAGTGGGGCGTGCAACATTCATTGCATTCGACGAACTCCTCAGAAACTCTGTTGCAGCTGCTTAAAATGTGCACCAAGTATTTAGAAGGACACATGAGTCCCAGACACTGTTATAATGTAGGCTGAATCTGCAAAATCCAAACAGTCATTTATATATATATAAAAATATAACATGTTATTACTTCACTGAGAGAGATTTTTTCAAGGTAACTTTAACAGACTTCAACTCCTGCTGTTCACATGTGCACAAGGGTAAATAATGTAAAGCAAAACATATATATGTACATTTATATGCACTACTTGAAAGAATGATTTACAGTAAATGGAATAGTATAGTCCTCAGAAATAATCAGAAACTCAAGGTAGCGTTTTCTGACCTTTCTCACACTGTGCTGCAGACACTTCATAACTCTACATGTCGTTGTATGAGATGGAGAGTTATGATACAACATGTAGCATGACACAATTGTAGCAAGACACTGTTTATCATCTATGCCACCTCTCCAGACCTCCCACTGGGAGCCCCAGCTCCTTCCTTCCAATTAGACTGTGCCTGTCCATGTAGCTGGGGTTTATTCATCGCCCCTCAGGGGGGGATCACACACACGCAGCCCCCTTCTATTTAACCACAATCCAGCCTCGGTGCAGGTGTGCGACCAAATCTCCTGTGTCTCAGGCCATACACGTCATTCCTTCATGCTCCCGTCTCTCTTCCTTCCTCGTTTCAGATCCCAATGGAACAGATTTGTAACTGCCCATTACTCAGCGAGTCTACAGGATCCTGCTTGCTGATCCCTGTAAAGCCTTCGCTGGCCGCTGCCCGCTGTCGGACTGCAGACACCTTGAGGATGTTGCTTCAAGGGGACAGCTGTCACAACATTCATCAACAGCTCAGGGAGATGTGTCATTCCAGCCTCCCATGCTGATTTGATTCCAGCCATTTATTAGCATGAAGGTGGATGATTTACTGAAGTTGAACAGGGTGTACAGAGCAACACATGTGAACTGGTCGGCTGGATTGTGGCTCTTGTTATTAAAACACCCACACATTGTGTATATTTAAAGGTTTTTAAATGTCACATTACTCTATTACACTACTTTAAAATGTCTACCAGTTCATTCCAGTTTCTACCAGAGTCATTGATGTTGTGTTGCGAGTGTTGATCGACAGTTGGCTCACTTGCTGCTCTTCTTGGCTCCAAGAGTCACACAGAGTTGGACTATTGTTGCAATATTTCACTTATTTTTAATGTTACTTGGTAATGATACCCCGTGAGCACAATTTAGCTAAAGTAGCCAAGTTAGCCTAACTCCTTATTTGAATGGTCCTGGCTTCAAATGGAAAATATAGCACGAACTATGAGCTGCAACTCTGGGATTTGGGTATATTTAACGGTTGGAAATGACATATTACTCTATTACATGACTCTAAAATGTCTAACAGTTCATTCCAGTTTCTACCAGCGTCATTAATGTTGTGTTGTGAGTGTTGAATGACAGTTGGCTCACTTGCTGCTCCTC
This sequence comes from Scomber scombrus, assembly GCF_963691925.1. Classification (NCBI taxonomy): domain Eukaryota; kingdom Metazoa; phylum Chordata; class Actinopteri; order Scombriformes; family Scombridae; genus Scomber; species Scomber scombrus. The sequence continues at coordinate 27,540,944 of NC_084982.1, forward strand.
CATGCTCCAAGAGTCACACAGAGTTGAATTATTGTTGCAATATTTCACTTATTTTCAATGCTACTTGATAACGATGCCTACCCCGTGAGCACAATCCAGCTGAAGTCGCCAAGCTAGCCTAACTCCTTCTCTGGAAGGCTTCAAATGGAAAAAGATAGCATGAACTATAACACAATTTAGCTGAAGACGCCAAGCTAGCCCAACTCCTCCCCTGGAAGGCTTCAAATGGAAAAAAAGATAGCACAAACTATAGGCCGCAGCTTTAGGCTTCAGTTCAAACCAATAGGATGATGTCACACCTCGCTATGCTACATCAGGCTTTTATGTAATCTATGATTGATAGATATGTTTGCTTGGTAAGGGAGCGGGAGGAACAGGTAGCCTTTGCCAGAAGAGGAGCCCTCAGTTGACTCCTAGTTGGCTTATATTACATATATCTTACTAGCTAGCTACCTAGCTACTGGTCTGACATTTAGGGTTTTACGAGGTTTTCTTAACCCTTACATACTGTTCAGGGTCAAATTTTAGAGTTATAAAAACACCATATAGACATTTATTTTAGCCAAACTTTTCCTAATGTGACCCACAGTATACAAAAATGGTAATAAAATGCATTTTTTTTTATTTTTAGTGTAGTTAATACACATTTTATATATGCAAATGTACACATTTGACCTGTGTTTATAAAAAAAAAACCTCAAAATACAGCATTCAAACTTTGTATTCTTCATATTCTTTAAAATGTCTTACCTATAACTATAAAATAATGATTGTGAATGTCCTTTTCCCGCCATAAGATCAACCAAACATTTATGAATGTGAATTGGTGTAGGACTGCTGGTCTTATTTTAATTTATATTTTCATACAGAATACAGATACTACTATTACAGAAGATGCAGCATGTTGTTCGGAAGGTACTGCGACTTAACTGTGGTAAGAAAAAGTAATGCAATGCACCTTTTTAAAGTTACTTTTGCTTTTGAGTAATTAGTAATGAGGGGGGTTTTTTTTAGGTACATTTCCCAAGCCTGCAGGCAAACAACTAGTCTTGGCATTTAAGTAGAAAGGTCTTGTTAGAAGAGACACCTTGCAGCACTGGAAAAGGATGTTAGGGGAGTACCACTGAAACATTATTTATCCTTAATTACGGCTTCACTTGGCAGTTTTGGACATTCCACAGTCAATAGATGAAGAAAAGAGTCCGAAGGGGGATGGCTTGCAAAATAGCTCATGATGGATTGAACTGAACAAACTCAGCAGGCATCTTGGTCCAATGAACCAAGGACGGCCTTTCCCTCGTGCAACACTCAGATATCACTTAACAGCCCTCACATGCCATTCATGTGCGCGCAGAACTTACATCCATCGATTAGTGGATTCAGGTGCACTAATTCAAGCGTAGAACAATGAGGGTACTTGAGGAATAATAGCCGCCGATCTTCAAAGTAGCTAAAGAGTTTGATTCCTCAGTCTGTACTTTGCCTGTGTCACAACACAGGGAGGCGTTCTGGGCAAAGTGAAGACTCCCAGCTGGATCTGACGACCCGTGGAATCAACACAAAACCCATAAGAAGGGGATGAAAGAGGGTTCTAATCCCTTCCATTGAATGTGCATTGACAACACATACAAGGGTCTAAAGTGTGCGTTAGATGTGGGTAATAAGGGTAGGTTATTATTTTGCCCCCGACCTGGGCAGTTCCTCATACACAAACATTGTCCACACACATCAGAGTCGGAGATTGGATCAAAATAACAAGGGATGGAACTGATATAGGTCTGACAGATCCCCTAAAAAAAATGAAAATATGAAAGGCTTCTTTAATGAAAAGCTGCGAAAGAGAATAAAGCACAGTTTCCTTATTATCAAATGTGTCTCGAGAGGTTTTTTTAAGGTGAGGAGCTGCTTTAAAAGTGGTGATTTTACACTAATTGTTGAGCTTGATAGTTTTTTGATGAATGTCTTTCTTTTCTCTCCGGGGTTAACTTCCTCCATGCCCAGCTGTCTCCTGTTTGCATTCCCTTCCCTTTCAGTATGGGATTCCATATATCTTGTCGTGTCTGTCAACTTTGACTTCGGCAGATGTGAAAAAAGAAGAGGTTGCATAGAAGTACAAGTGCACCTAATAACATCCTCAGCATGGCACATTTCTTCTTGACATGTGAGAAATGGCTCCAAAAATATGCCTAAATATTAAGTCGTATTGTTTGAAGTAGCGTCTCATAGTTGGCTGCTCATCCACCCCTTTCAGGCTCTGATGTTTTTCATCAGAACTATCACTGGCAATGGTCCCGCCTTTTATTTGAAGGCAGGCAAACCTCAGCAAACACGATCCTGAGCGCTCAAGCTTGATTGATGACCTGCTCTTATTGATACAATCCCTCACATGTGGTTTGGCTATTGTAGCAGATGTGGTTAACCAATAAAGAACAGATCTAGGTTAGATGCAAAGAGGACATGCAGATTACAGGCTTTGGTTCCTGTTCTAATTCAACTCACTACATTGTCATTGGCTGGAAAAATGACTTCCAAAGGATATTTATATTTTTCAACCTGTCATTATTTTACCCCAGAGTGTTTTAAATAGGTTTTTCTACGTCGTGCTCCTTGTTTAGATCCCATTAGCAGAAGCTAGGCGTGTTTTCTTATAGAAAGCAGCGTGAGTGTACATTGGCAGATGGAAGGAGAGTCGGAGCAGATGGAAAACTTGACTTCAACACGAGTGCTGAACCTGAAATGACACCAGTATTCTGCTCTCTGTCTTTTTCTTCTCTTGTAGTGAAAGCTATTCAGAGGTGACCTTCTTACGGATACATGAACCAATGAAATTACACCAATTAGTAGAGTCTTGTCTTGGTCTTTCATATGTGATGGCTAAGCACTTGAACTTAACTGGTCTGTTGACCTTAAAAGAGAAGCCTTTGTATTGTTAAAAGCCACTTATATGTGTGCACTGCATTCTTGTGTTCACTATTGCGATCTAATTGTGCACATTTATCAAACCCTCCGCAACTTTCCATCAAGGATGCAAACTTGAGCAGTAATTACTAAGGCTGCAAATGTAAATGAGCTCAACCGCAGTTCTTCCACATACAGTGCTGCTAAATAAGAGCTGATGTTGGGCTGTTTTTATTGTACATGTGTTGTGCATGACTGGAAAGGAATGGCGCACAAGCGTGTAAGTGTTTTCTGCTGCCAACCTTGGACACTTTTGGAACTGTAATCTTTGTATATTTCATCGCATGTGAGGAAATATGACTTTATCGGCACAATAAAAAGATCAGTGATTAAATGAGTTATTTTTTTGGTAAAACAGATTATATAGTAGTCTATTTAAGAAATAATAACTGTCTGTCTCAATCATATCAATGGGAGCGGCTCCAGTTAAGTGAGGGAAAAATAACAGTTGAGTGAAGAATAACATTCCTGCTCTTTTGTCTTGTGCTGAGTTGTTGAGCACAGAGCTCCAATAAGTAGTTTGGTGATGTGTCTTTTAAACTCTCTCTCTCTCTCTCTCTCTCTCTCTCTCTCTCTCTCTCTCTCTCTCTCTCTCTCTCTCTCTCTCTCTCTCTCTCTCTCTCTCTCTCTCTCTCTCTCTCTCTCTCTCTCTCTCTCTCTCTCTCTCTCTTTCTCTCTCTTTCTCTCTCTCTATTTAGACACAGTTTCCCTGCTGCATTGGTCATATAAATCAAGTGCAGTGGATATTTATATTAATGTTCATTCGCCTCTCCCATATGTTGCACCTCTAAACAGGAATGCCTTAAAATACATATATGTAATACAGACTATACACGAACATTTTCTGCTTTTCTTCCATCAAACTTTGGTGCAGGGTTAGTTCTTAGTAAATATCACCTAATGCCTCTGTTGTTGTAACAAGGAACTCAATGATACGCTATTAACTTTAATTTATCTGAGTCATGCAAAACAATTCCCAGAAAACGCTATAAGTTTGAAAGTTGCAAAATATATAATGAAACAAAAGTCCCAGCAGTGATTTACTTCTAAATACCACATGACCCAAGACTTCACGCCAACACATTGCTACTAAATGGTTAAAGGTGATTCATTTACCGGCTAAAAACAATCCATGTATGCCATTACAATGACAACACCAAACCTATTTGGATTGTTTACAAAAACAAAACAAGAGATGCTGAAGAATGAACATGAGAAAACACAGATTTCTCCCAGCTTTGCATGGCAGCTCCTCCGCCACTTGTAGGCCTATATGAGCGTGTGTGTGAAAAGGTTAATGAGAAGCTAATTATAAAAAAAGGCTTTGTCTGCTAAAGTAGAGGAGTGCTACATTAGTGCGGTCCATTTACCATTCACCATAAATAAATAAAAGCTCTGAGGAAGCTTGATCTGCCGCTACTCGCTGCCAATTCGTACCAGAACAAAAAAAAAAACCCATAAAATGACAGCTCACGTCACAGGTTAGGTTAGTCTTTCTGCTGATGAAAAGTAACTCAACACTTTGCTGTCATGACTCAGCTTCTGTAGCCTGATGGTTGCTTTGGTCTGTTCCCAACTCTTTATTGTTATTAGCTCCTTACTTGAAATTTGTAATAGCTACTTGTGTGATTTATGGGAGATTGAGATCAAAGCTTGAAGGCTTGAAGGTGAAACCGTTAGTGAGTCATTTCGCCCATATTAAAAATGCAGGATACATTTCTTTAATTTACCTTTGGGATCAATAAACCACTCTATCTAATGATTGTGTGGCAATAACAGATATCTACTCAGGCCATGATTGAGGAAATAAAAAGCACACATAATCCCAGTGTGGGCTTGTATGAAATGCCAAATTCCAATTTTTAAGTTTTGTATGTTTTAAACCATTTATTAACCTTTATTTTACCTCGAAAGACCACTAAGGAGGAATCCTCATTCACAGTGATGTCAAGACACAACAACAATGTAAAACGAGTAAAAATATAAAATTATGGTGAAGTTAAAAACATTTGCAATCAATTAAAACAAGTTTTGAAATAAGGCCTTTGACCAGCTGTAGAGGCGATAAAGAATCTAACTTTATGGTCTTTTGCAGGTTTGCATAAGAAGCAACAACTGTATGGATGATGGATTTTGGCACGGTGGATTGGGTGTTCCACATTGATTTATTGGTGAAATATGATCTACAAACATATGTATGAACAACAGCATTTTCTAAGTAACAAGCCGCATAATTAATTAGCTGTGACAGGGGAAACGCCCTCTGTTTGTTCACAGGAAGAGACAGCTAGGGTAAATAATTTATTGATATATCTGTTTAATTTTTTGGGGTTGACAATGTCTTGATTATCTACCAAACAGTCAAGTTCTGAGCCAGGTGCTTGTTCTAGTGTGTGTGCGTGTGTGCGTACGTGTGTGTGTGCGCGCGCTTGTGTGTGTGTGTGCATGTGTGGGTGTGAGCGTGTGTGTGTGCGTGCATATGCGCATGTGTGCATGTGTTTGAACTTGATGCATTGCTGACAGGAGCAGGCCCTGGTGCAGCAGTGAGCCATTGTTTTCCTTGGCAGAGATTAGCGGCCCCCAGGGGCCCGTGCCACAAAGGGAGCTCTGTTACCCACTAGAGTGCTTTATTGTGCCCCAAATTACCCCCGTGGAGAAGGGAAAAAACAGCATGGCAAATATCGAGGATGCATAATGTCAATGAGCGAAATGACAGCTGCTTAGTCCAGAAATTCCTCGCTGCAGGCTTCACTAATGCCGCCTGTCTTCTTGTGACGATCAGTGCCGAAGGAGATGTGTCGACTCTCCTCTTTTGTACACTTAGTTAACTTAAAGTAAATCTCGCTAATACAGTTGTGATATTTAAGAATCTGCTTGTTATTGTAGCTCTTCATCAGTGTTTGTGAAAATGCATATGATATATTAGCTCTATTTTCCACTTGGGTTCTTGTGTGAGACTAAAAAGAAACCACGTTGTTTTGTGTGCTTTTACCCCCCCCTCTTAAAAGCTTGTTCTTTCTTCATTTAAAACATGGGTACAACTTTACATCCCCAAATTCCTCTAAGACGGCTCAAACCTCTCCAAAAGACGAATGGGGTCATGTCTACAAAGAGCAATAATCTTCTTTTCTCCGCAGCCTACAAAAAGGCTTGTCAATTGGCTTCATTGTCAACATCCTAGGGGACTGGTTTTTAAAAGTGTCAAGATCAAAAGGCTTGACTGACAAAGCACGCTTTTTATTATTGCAGTGGCAACCCATAAGCTTTTAATGTTGGAAATTACAGTAATTAAGTACAAGCTCTACAAGCCTTGGATCTTGACGGAGGCTTTGAGGAGTTAACCACAAATCAAAAAAACAAGCCCATAACTGAGATAAAGAGGGTTATATGTAAATATGAGCTCTTTGTACTGGGAAGCAGTACACAGAGCTTCCCTGCAGTGTTTTCTTCTTATCGTTGCAAGCAGCATGGGATTGATCACATTTAAAAGGAGATGGTGCCTTTGGTTTAGAATGAAAGGAAAAGGAAAGAAAATGATAATGAACAAGCAAGAAGGCGAGACTTGATAAAAAACAGGGTGACATTGAGGGAATTAAAAAGTAAGAACACATCTAAATGGGAGAGAATTGAACTTTTTGAACGGTGATCTGGAGTCATATCAAGGCTACATAAACAACTTGCAGCTTTTCACAGTGTTTGTCACCCCAACCCTCCTCCCCGTCACTCATCTTGATGAATTGTTGAACTTCAAGTAGAGTCTTGCTAGGCTTAAATAAACCACCACCTACAAAGACAGCAAAGGTGCTAAAGAAGTGCTTGAATAATGTCATGAAAGAATCCCAATGTTAGTGTTCACTCACTGCATGTCATTCTCTTATAATGCACTTTACACTTCGAACTGCAAAAGGCCTTAAAGTTAAATTCTTTACCACCACTACAGCTGCTCAAAGGACTTATTTCAGTTTTAAATGATTGCAAATGTATTAAACTACACCGTAATCTTATATGTTTACTTGTATTCATTCATCATTTTTATTTTCTTCTATTTACTTATCTAATATTGTTTTGCATTCTTCTTCTTCTTCTTCTTGTTTCTCGACACCATTGTGAATTAGGATTCCTCCTCAGTGGTCCTTTAAGGTAAAATAAAGGTTAATAAATGGTTTAAAACATACCAAACTTTTTTTTTTAAATGGAATTTGGCATTTCATACAAGACAGAGACACACACTTGGATTATGTGTGATTTAAAAGTGAGGTAATTGATTTTTTGGCCACAGGGGGCAGCAACATATACAAAGCCAGTGTTCGAACTCAGCGAAGCTCGCTATAGATATATAAGAATCAATCACTATTTGTTATCGTGGAAACTTCACACCATTTCATTTAAAGTGACAGTTTGATTTGGTTGATTTTAATCTTGTTTGTTTCATTTATTTGTCTAAATGTTGTAGACATGTAGTTTGTTTGCATAGCTACATTTACAGCCAGTAACATACATCGCTTTGCAAATATTTGCACAATGCCATCATATACAGTATGTGCAAAATGAGGATGATTTGGCTGTTTTTCTTTGACTCTGACCACATATTAGCAGTTACACATAAAGTTACATGCAAACAGCTGTATTTACACATTCAGTCATATGAGTCTTTATGAATATGGAGAACAAAAGACAGTTTTGTTGGTTAGTGTGGAGGACTTGGTAACCTGTGGCTGTAGACATTTTACAAAATGAACTGTTTATAAAGCATGAAGGTATAAATTATCACCCAATTCTGTGTTAGACCTTTTTTAGCCAAATGTTTTACACATATTTTTGGAAATTGTGGTCAATAGGCCTTGTTTTCTGGAGAATGAGTAAAGTGGTTGATTTAGTGATTTTAACCAACACTCTCACATCAGACGCAAAAATTGATTAATGCAGAATTTACTTTTATGTTTTATGTCACAAAAGCTGAAAATAGCAGCTGTCGAGGAGAATATTAATTGTTAATGACGCAGAGCGAGAAGGACAGCGCAACAGCTCTGTCTCGGGTAGCTTGCAGAGCAGTATTGGTAGTTGCCCTTTGAGTGGCCAGTGCGGTGAAAGGCTGGTGGGCAGGGGTGACTCTGCCCTCTCCTCATTGTTCCCAGAGCTTGGTATTCCTCTCATAGCATGCCCCGGGCTCTAGAGGATGTGCTTTTAAAGATCCCAGGCCCTCCCAATGGCCCCACTCACCTCCCCAACACACACTTTTTAACAAACACACCCCTCGAACGGAATTTGTTAAAAATTTCACCTCAAAACAGAAGGAGATTTTTTTAATTCACAGTAATAACATAGCAAGGAATATAACAAAGGTCTTCCCAGATTATTTGTATTTTACTTGTAATAAAATCACACCCCACTGCGACCTCCTCTATATATCCAACTCTATCCCCTCTTTCTTTACCCTTCCTCTCTCAGGCCTCTCTCTCTGTCTCTCCTTTTTTTCTGAGTGTCCCGCTCAGCTGGCCAGCACCTTTTCAATCTTTGCCTAGGGAATTGTCCCCTGCATGTCAAGTGTAGCCATGGGTTTGGATGAGAGGTGCTTTTCAGGTCCCCGTCCCCCTCACCTTTGAATGGAGACAATAGAGCCGTTCTTTATGTCCAGATGACCACACACATGCAGAAACTGCCAGGGAACTTTCCAGTGTCCTGCAGCAGCAGCAAAGAGGCCTTACGCTAAACTCTAAACTCACATTTTCAAGAAACGGGGTATATTACATAAAAAAGCCACGATTGCTGCTGTCTTTTAAAGTATTAACTACTGTTGTAGTCACAACAACATTACTTAGGAACAAGTTAGTTCTATGATAAGGTCTAAAGCAGGTACAAGGGGAGATGTAGCCAAGATAAACCGAGCCAAAGCAGAATGGGAGGAGACTTCAGACAAAGAAAGGACAGAATTTCCAGCATTTGTTCAAATATTTAAAATGATCTATGCTAAATTAAACCTTTCCTGGACATGTAAGTCATAAAGTTTATGTATCAGAAGCAAAGGCATGGAAGGTTGATATTAATTTACCATTAACTATTAAAAGCACCATTGGTTTCTTACACAAGTATTTCTTTTAGTCATGACCACAGAGGTTTGCTAGACTTAACTATGTGTTCCTTTAAACCCAAACTGTGGTCTTTCCTCAACCTTAAACAACTAGTTTTTGCACTGAAACCTTACCAAATCTTAACCATAGTGGTGCCACTTCAAAGATGGTCATATGACTCGGTTTGTAGGACAAAAGACAGTTTGTAGTTCAGTTCATCCGTGTAGATGTATCTTCACAATTCATTTCACTGCAATTTAATTCTGAAGAAAGAGTAAAGATGTTCAATCCTTATCGGTTTAGTATCGTACCCTTCAGAAAATCAATACAAACAAATTGACTAGTTCATGCTTAGAAGGGTCAGGGTCATGTAGGAAAACCTTTTTAAAACCTATTGCTATTGCCAAACCTTGTGTCATCATGTAAAAGTATCCACCGACAGATAGAGGAGTTCAATTTGTGTGGGACGTTAATGGAAAATTATGTCTCAATTGCTACTTCTACTGTTTTAATTGGTTTGGGTTGGACACACTTATTAAGTTTTAAGCATTAAACCATTTCCCTTTTGCGCTCTTAGGGAGTTATGTTTAGAACTTTAACCTTTTTTTGGGGTAGTTTATTTAGTATCTTAGTTTTCCATTTCCACCGTCAGCTCTCTCTGTGTGCGGTTCAAGTGTGTTTTTGGCATCGTGACATAAGGCCTCCTCGTCACTTTCTTTGGCTTTTTCTAATGTCATTAGCCATGCCACAAATTACAGGAGACTCACTTAAATGTATTCACTTCCTCTGTGGCAGCCTGTGTTACTCTGGTCTTGCTCTCTGCATGACTTTGGCAGAGTCTGCTTGAGCTTATTCTGAGAGAGTCACACTTCGAGCTTGAGGTCTTTCTCAGCTGCACCAAAACCACAACAATCAATTTTAGCTGATTTCGATGATGTCAGAGTCCAAAGGCAGAGCTGAGATCAATTAGCCTGCTGAAAAAGTGATAAACTGATTGCAGAAATCATTTTGCATTAGCTTGATGGATCACAGTTCAACATAAAACCTGAAGTATTTTGACCATGTTGTAAGTAAGCTAAGAATCAGGACCTCTTGTTTTGGGATTTGCATTGAAAATAACGGAGATGTGGGCATTGATTCAGAGTTTGGCACAAGGCAAACATTGTGTTGTCTATGTTTGCTTTAAAAAGTTTTGAAAAGGAAAAATAAAAGTGCATTCCCAGTAATATGCACATGCAGAAAATCATAGAACAGGTTTCAAGGAACCAGAAATGACATAAATAACTCTTCATAAGCTGCCACGACAATGTTAAATTTATGTTTTTTTTAAAAGTAAAATGTTTTATATTATTATAGTATTACAGTATAGCCCTAAGTTATATGTAAGATAAGATCAGAGAAGATAAGATAATCCTTTATTAATCCCACAATGAGGGAAATTTGCATTATTACAGCAGCAAATGGACAATAAATTATACGTACGAAAAACAATAAGATCATTAATAGTAAAAAAATATATAATAAAATAATTGTGACATTATTTACAAGAGCGATATTGGTACTGAGTGATAATATACCAGAGGTGATATTGTTACTGGAAACACTTAAGTTATATGTCAGAGACGGTGTGACGTGCCAATGTTAAAGGACAACAGGATCCAAGCCCAGACATCGTCTTAGGCAGAAACTAAGCCCAGAAACTATGAGGAAGCTTCTGGCCAGCGAACTTAAAGCACACTGTTAAAGGACACAACACAAACTTGGCATTCACCACATTCTCCTTTAAAGCCACGGGTGTCAGGACATGTTACTCTCTGCTAACTTTTTACAAGATGTGGCAGTGTGCTTTTCTGAGGAGTGGGCCTTGACAACCTTATCTAAAAAGGTCTCTTAAGTGCCTGGCTTTGGAGAGTGACTTACAGGAAGTTTTAAAAACACACATTAAAACAAGCTGGAAGGGGATCAGAGAATGGAGGGGGTCATTGTGAGCCTTACGACGACATTCCCATTCCCACCACCACGGGTTTGCATAAGCCCCTTAATGATAATGCGCCATACAGTCTGGCCCCCATGCTCGCCTCCTTGACTGACAAAGTCACTCATACCATTGGATTAGCAGGCTGCACAGGGGCCCTCCACCTCTAAATGGCAGAGGTTGTCAGTGCCCATGATAGACATGCTGCAGCACGTAGCAGTTAGCTCCAGTGTCCCTTTCATGCCTCTTACCATCCCTCCTTCCATCCATTCTTCCCCTCCTGCCTCCTCCCCTTACCGGGTTGCTACATCTGTGTTGAGTAGTATGAATCAGGTGGGAGGCCGATCCTCCCCCTGTGCAGCAGCAGCAGCAGCAGCAGCAAGAATGTCAAGATAATCTTCAGGTGGCTGGTACACACACCGGCTCATTCCCAGGGCTGATTGCTGACCTCTCCAGCTAATAAATGCAAGGCTAGAAAAACACAGCTCCCAAGGAAACATAATGCTACCCTGCAAACAACTCACAGGCTTTTTAGCGTACCCCACTGGGAAGGCACAAACAAGCCCTGCTGCTTACATACATTCCACCTGCATATAAACACAGAACTCCCAGTAGTCCTCTAAACAAAAGCTAAGAGGGGGGAACTGGTATAATTACTCTTATAAAACAGAGCACCACTTGTACATTGCATGCATAAGGTATCATCAGTTGAAGAATTTGTAAAGACTGAGTGTAGAGGGCTGGCTATTCTCATCTTGTTGTGTGTTGTTTCATGGCAGATCATTTCTATTTTTATGCTGCATTAAAGGGTGTTTTTATCCTCCCCTCTTCCAATCATCATAAAAGCACCACAATTACAATAGTTTAACCTTCGTGTCGTCCTCCCGGGTCAAATTGACCCCGTCTGTTTTGACTGTTCCTTCTTTCCTCCCTTCCTTCCTTCCTTCTGTCCTTCCTTCCTCCCTTTCTTCCTTCCTTCTGTCCTTCCTTCCTCCCTCTTTCTTTCCTTCCTTCCTTCCTTCCCACCTTCCTCACTCCCTCCTTTCCTTCCTTCTTCCTTCCTCCCTTCCTTCCCTTATTCTTCCCTTCCTTCCTTCCTTCCTTCCCTTCTTCCTCCTTCCTTCTTTTCTTCCTCCATTTCTTCCTTCATTCTGTCCTTCCTTTTTCCTTCCTCCCTTCCATCCTTCCCTTCCTTCCTTCCTTCCTTCCTTCCCTTCTTCCTCCTTCCTTCTTTTCTTCCTCCATTTCTTCCTTCATTCTGTCCTTCCTTCTTCCTTCCTCCCTTCCTTCCTTCCCTTCTTCTTCCCTTCCCTCCTTCTTCTTTCCTTCCTTCCTTTCTTCCCACCTTCCTTCCTCCCTTCCTTCCTTCCCTTCTTCGTCCCTCATTTCCTTCCTTCCTTCCTCCCTTTCTTCCCACCTTCCTTCCTCCCTTCCTTCCTTCCCTTCTTCCTCCCTCATTTCCTTCCTTCCTTCCTCCCTCCTTTCCTTCCTTCTTCCTTCCTACCTTCCTCCCTCCCTCCTTTCCTTCTTTCCTTGACTCGAGGACAACAGGAGGGTTAAATGGAATAATAGAAATCATTACTGTTTCTCCCTCGTATGGAAAGCTGTTACAGGTGTTTAATGTTTAATAAACTGAGGGTTTTTGGTGTTGACCATAATCAGGCAGTCTTTGGCTGATGTAAAGCATCCATATTTGTTTGGTTTTCAGGCATTTCTGTTTTATTAAGTGTCAAGTCTGATATATCAGAGCTTTCAGAGAAAAATTCCCAGTCATAATTATGACCTAAATGGGTTTTTTTTGTTTATTAAGAATTGAATGAACAAATTACAAACATACAAAACTGAGAAAACATCAAAAGAATACAAGCTCTTGAATCTCAATAGTATGCATATATATCTCAAACTAAAATAAAAGTATACCAAAGAAAAAAACATGTAAAGAAAAGAAAAAAATGCTATTTATAAGTTTGAAACTCATAATTACAGTAACTTTGATATGACATTAATGCAGCACCAGCCTCCCTGAACTCAGTGCACTGTGAATCCCATTCTACTCAGATGAGAGGAGGGACCGATTCAAATGGTACAAAAAGTTGCCCAAATTATCACAACCCGCCCAAAACACTTTTCACCCACAACATTTAGTCAATAGTAACCCAATTGTGCAACACTGAAGGTGTTACATGTTGCAGTTTGTTGCAAGCTCGGGCTGAAAAAGTCTCCATTTGGAGGGCGGGGATGCGAGGTTAAACAGTCATATCATGGAGCGTGAGAGATTAAATTGACTGGAAGAGTTTTTATTCCAAACCCTTTTAAACATAGTGTAGGTGTAGTGACTCAGCTATTCTCTAATGATGTCAATATGTCAAAGTCAGGGATTAATCCTAGATCCTAGACTTTTTTAATTTTTACATTTAAATCCTGTATATTTATGTTAATACTCACCATTTCATAGTGATGGTACATAAAGATGTTCCTTATTTTAACAGCTTATATCAGTTATAGCATTAAATGTTCAAAGAGGGGTTGAATCATAGAAGTTTTAATTCCACTATAATAATGTGAAACTGTAGATTGACCTTAATGATACAATGGGAGGATACATACAGGATTAAGTCGAGAGCAAACACAATTTTTCCATTACAATTCACCGTCATTACAGTGGGCGTTAAGTCTTCTAAGGCTCCTCTTAGTATCCCTATTTTCAGCAGATGGGTTGCTAAACAAGAGTGCACTGTGTGAAGTAAAAGCTGCCCCATGCAACTCTGAATAGTAATGTGAGTGTTAATCGATCCAAGGTGAATATTTTCCTTTATCCTGTCCTCCCACAGGTTGAAGCATTTGGTCCATCACCAAACAGCTCCCCAGGAGATGGTAGGCACCGTTGCCTTGGTCAAGGATACTTGATTTAAGGATACTAAGATTTATTTCTGGCTGACAGTGTGGCTTGAATCCCGGTCCTCCCTCTAACCTTTAGATGCTCTCTGCTTTTCAAGGTTTCATCAGTTATCTGTAATTTACGGAAAGTTCTTTTAACATGATATAAATTCAAATGTATTTTTCACTTATGATACAATAAGAAGACATGTGCCCACTCTGACCATCCAAACTTTCCACCACTCACGGAAAAGTACTTAAATGGGTTGTTATGGTGGGTGAAATCAGCATGCAGACAATATACAGTCATTTCAATGGAAATCCATTGATGAAGCTATTACTAGTATGCCCTGCAGGTGTGATTAAGCCACAGCTGTCTGGGTGAAGAACATTAGATTAATGCCAAATGAGGCACACCTGTGGCTTGTGTCAGGCGTGTGTCAGTCTTGTGTGTGTTTCGCAGTATAACCATATAAGGGCTGCTAACTGTGTGGCCTTGCAATTATGAGACATTAGGTCCCGCCGACCTCCAGTATGTGTGAGTTATGAAATGACTGTCTGTGAGTTGTCAGCATGGGTTTAATTGTCTCAAACCCCTCCCTTTCCCCTCTGGTTACTTTTTGCTCAAGTAAGTAAGTAGTTTCCACATTGCAACCTCATCTGCTGTGTGTGGGTGTGTGTGTGTGTGTGTGTGTGTGTGTGTGTGTGTGTGTGTGTGTGTGTGTGTGTGTGTGTGTGTGTGTGTGTGTGCAGCCAGACTAATGTCTGAGGCCTTGCTTCAGCCAGCTGCTCCCAGAGATGAGGTGGAGCACCTGTACACTGACTCACTCATTCACACACACAAGGACTTAGACGTATATACGCAGATTGAAGATTGTCTGGCCTGGGGATTACAACTGGCTGTCTTCTACGAATCATCTGAAACATTAGTCACACCATGAGCTCGTGATATTCATCAAAATAATGAAATCACTTCTACATTAAAAGAGAGAAAACGGACCCTTTTTTTTCTTATTTGGTATACCCACTTCCTCTCAACCTGCCTTGTTGACCTTTGCATCTCCTGTGAAATGGATGTTGGTATAAATCTTTACCTGAATATGACAGGAAGGTTTTTAATTACTATGGAATTAACTGCTCTGAGACTTGACTCCCTAAACACTTGACATGGCACTTGGACCAATAATCAATGAGCCAATGACAGTTTTACCTTGGATGTAGGCCTACACCGAAAGGACATAAAACATCTTTATAATGGAGATGTTCAAAAGTCATCTCATTTTCATGGATGGTATTCAGAGACCCTAAAGACTTTCATCTTAAATTCATTTAATCACTTATGAAGGCCTGACTTGGCTTTACCATCACAGACTTGACACTTGATGTAACTTGGATGATTTGAAGTTCTAACACCTTGAGATTTGACTTCAATGAGTTGCAACTGAATTCACTTGAGACTTGGTTGACTTGAAACTTGTCTTGGTGACTTGGTGACAGAAGATGTAAGATTTGTTGACATTAACGTAGCTCACTTGCAACTCAAATATCTTGAAACGTAATTTGACTTAGATTACTTAAATTACCTGGAACCTCAGATTTGACTTGGGACCTCTTCTGACAGACTTGAAAAATAACTTCTCCGACTCATTTGTGACACACATAATGTTTGTATTTTATTTTGATAATTACTTTAAACATGACTTGGATAACTTGCAACTGAGATTACGTGAGACTCGCCTTGGAGGACTCATAGCTTTAACGATTTATCACTTGATTTGGATGACTTGAAGCTTGAATGAACCGATACTTCACTTGGATGACTTGTCTTTTAAATGACTTTACACCCGGACCTGCCCTCAAGGACTTCAGTTTTAAATTTAGACTTGGTCTGAGAGACTTTAACTTTCTCAAATGACGTCAGGCATGACTTGGATTACTTGTGACTTGACGTGACATGCAACTTAAATGATTTGAGACTTGTTTGATGACTAATAGCTCAAAGTTGACATTTGGCTCGGACAACTTGAAAGTCACATTCATGGCTTGAACTGGCTCTCAATGACTTGCTCTGACAGATTTGAGAAACTACTGCTAATTGTCTCAAATTGCATTTCAGCACTATACTGAAATCCTATGATAGAAGATGGTCTCTGTCTCTTGAGTAGAAGTGACCCAAAAAACTGTTTGTGCTTGGCTGGACATGTTTTTGCCTGAGAAAGGTGAAATGTTTAGAAAAAAACCCTCAGTACCAAGACACCACATACCAAACAGGTGCACAATGCTATCTCTAAAGGGAAGGGTGTTAACTTACTGCTGCTGCCTAATATGTTGATGATACCCCTTGTGGGATTTTGTGTTAAATCCCCACGGCTTTACTACCGCTTGGTTAGACTTAAACACAACCCTTCCCTGTTATTGCAAGGGATTCTCAATGAAGCCAACCCAGATAGAGCTACAGTTACCACTGATCCCGCTGGTGTTGGGAAAGCATGCAAAGCATCTAGGTCTGTCCCTGCGAGAGCCCTATTACTCATGGTCGATAATCCTACTGGTCCTATACGGAACATTCAGATGAAACACACCCAGAAACCAGAAGGGAAGAAGAAAAGAGGGAACAGGACAGGAAAGGGATGGAAAGGAAAGGACACAGGAGGACATAAGGAAAGGAGGGGACAAGGGGAAGGTCAGACAGTGTGGGTGGAATGGTAAAAGGGAGTAAGGAGTAAGGAGGTGAGCGCTAATAAGCTGAAGTATTTGGCCTTTCTGTGTTTTGGTTTATGTTATTTCTCAGTCAACACTCGAAAAGTTCACTTGGCCTATTTTAACTTTTTGTTAAACAAATTGTGAAGAGGTGATGGGAAGATGTGTGTTGTTTAACGGAAAGCTTAGAGACAGGCACGCAATATTGGTAGAAAAGCAAAAGCAAAGGAACTCAACCTGTTTTTCACCCATAACAGAGGGAGACGGGGAATTACACTGTACAGAAAGATGGGTGTAGCGAGGTGTGACATCACTCATTGGTTTGCATCAGAGCCAGGATCTTCCAAATAAGGAGTGATACCTTTCATGCTCTGCGTAAGAGCCAAAATATGTTTTTGCTTGTGTTTATGTATCTGTTTGGGTTGCACGTGTTGACTGACACATAGATGTGGTTTCTTCTTATTTTACCTGTTCACTTGGGTGGCGGCGGGAATTTTGAACAAAGGGAGTTAGTTAGTAGAGCTCTGATATTTTCTGTTGACCGTCACCGTCGTCTTTCATCATCACTATATTCTCACAATTGGATCAAATCAGGAATTATTTGATATTTTTGTGGCTATATTCTGGAAACAAGCCCTACTATCTCAAATCGAAGCCAATGCTAGCTTACTGGGAACAGCAAATAATGTGCACTTGTGCTACGTTAGCTACTTTTTTGCTGTATGATAACCATACTTGGTTATCATACTTCTAAATTAAGCTTATTGAAGTATTGCAACAATAGTCTGAGAGCAGCAAGTGAGCAGACTGTAAATCAATGCCCAGATGGCAGATATCAAAGCCTGCTATACATATTCAATCTTATTAACGGAGCAATAACGTCTGAAATGACTACCAGCACACTAATTAGAGGGTCTGAATTTAGTTATTTGCACCAAAATGACTTGTTAAAAAAGTATTTTTAAGTACTTTGTATTTCTAGAGAGACGCTGGCCCTTTTTTGAACGGGAGTCAGTTGGAGCCAGGGATATTTTGGAGCCACCATATAGCGACTGTCATTAGCATTGCACTTTTAAGGTACTTCCACATTGGCTTCAGCCTCAAGCTTTGAATAGGGACATAAAGGCAGAAAAGGATTTCTCCACAACCACTATCTTTAAAAAAAACCAAACAAAAACAATATGTATACGTGATCGCACTGCCTGTATCAACCTCTCCAAACTTATATAAGGTCTTCAAGATAAGAACTAAATGAGCATATTCCTATTAAAATAGACTGTTGACTCTGATCCACTTTACCCCTTGTGCCACCTGACTCTAGACACCCAATCTAATCAGGTCACTACAGCCAGCTTGGTGCTGCAGCAACAGGCCACTCCATCCTTACCTCAGCTGATATGCATGTGGTCAAGAGAAGGAAGTGGCTGAGATAACTGAGGCGTTTCTCAGTCAGACAGGCATGAGGTAAGGCAGCAGGAATCTCTCACAGGGCATTACCTCAGTCTGCAGGCTTACAAATGACTGTTGCGGTGACTGTCTTTAAAAAAAAAAAAAGACGAAAAGAATGAGGAAAAAAAAAAAAAGAAAAACAAAACGCACTCTGGAGGTGGTACCTATTTTAGGCACCAAGCCCTGGTTCATCGTCATGATGATTGTCTACTGCGGTGGGAGAAAACACAGTGACTCATAATTTCACATTATAAATCCACAGAGCTTTGCTTGTAATTAAAGGCCGTGCCTGCTCTTGTTTAAGCATAGCAAGTGCCAATTTGTTATGTGATTCACAGATAGTGTTCCTAGAAGCTGAAATAAGTAGCATATTTGTTTGGAGCGATGTGTTGCAGGCTGGGATTTTTAAAGAGTTTCTTTTTCAGTCTGTGTCTCGTCTTGTTAAATCCTCAAAAGCAATAATCTTTTGCTTCGTAAACAGTAACCTGTGTGGCTTCCTGGCACGGCCACAAGGAATGTTCAGAATGCACCTGAAAAATTCAACAATAAAAGTATTTAGTAGACATTAAATTGCGCACAATGACTGGCTGGTACAACAGATGCCTTTGTTGTGTGTACTCTCAGCTCACTGTAGAGGTACGGCATGGGCAGGGATCCTATTCCAATGCTGTAATATGAGATAAAAGGGGGGGGGGAAAGAAGAAGTGTAGGGGGGGAAAGTTTTTAGAGGGTGGGTAACTTCTGATGCTATCTCCTCTTCTGCACCATCTGAGCCATCAGAGACAATCAAAGACTGTGTGTGGCACACTCATTCACCCTGATCTGGAGCCAAGGCGCTGCAAAATTAATTTGGATCTGGGCGATAGTCTCAAAACCAGGCCATGTGTCCGTGCCCACAGAGGACCCCCACCCTGAGCCATTGACTTCACTTTGCCTCTGATGCTTTTTGACTTTGTGCCCTCTGCATTGACTCACTCACAAGGTGACTAAAAGAACAGGAATGCTGATAAATCTATCTCTGCGATGTACTCTGCCTGCAAAAGTATTTGAACTTGTCTCATCTGATAGCAGAAAAAAGTAAACGTTTCTCTGTCACTGTTCATCGGCGAGAGATACGAGGGATTTGTTGTTTTCTTCCTCACCTCTCGTTTTTATCTCCTTTGGCAGCTGGCGCCAGGCATGTGCAGCATTGTTTTCCTTTACACTGTCAGGGAGGCTGTTTAAGCACGAAGTCTTTCAGCATTACGTATGTAGGTGGTACATTCAAATACAAGCACACGTGTGCACTCATGACCCTATATTTTTCCTCAAACATATGTTATAATTTAGTTTTCTTAGACAATACGTTTTCCTCATAATATTCCCACTTTCCTCCCCAAATTATGTCTTAATTTTCCTTGTAGTCCAGACTTGTTCTTGTAAAACCTTCTTCTCATAATAAATACCATTTATTCTCAAAATGAAGACTTTATTCTCATCTTTTTGCTCAAAATATTAAGTTTTTTCATCTCTAAACTACGGCTTAATTCTTATACAATACAACCTTTTTCTGATAAATTGACACTTGTTTCTTGAAACACAACTTTCTTCAACGTTTATTCTTATACAATATGACCTTTCTCTCAAAATATTACTATTCTTTTCTCAAAATAACACCTAATTTTACAGCTTTATTTTCTTTTCTTACCAGTAGCTCTAATACTCATACTGCAGTTTTGATGAAACTAATGTGGGAACACCTATTTTATTCCAAACTACACACATCACCACTCAACAAGTACATAATTCAAAATGTGTTCCCATAAGTACCACACACACTGTGTGTGTGTGTGTGTATCTTTAAGATGCTGGCTAGACATAAGTAAGACTCACAAACACTCATACATTGCCAGATTAAAACAGAGTATCAGTTGTTTTTCTATTATTGAAACATCTGTCAACAGCTCCTTTGTTGTATTTATTCCAGACCAAAAGGACTTTCCCATGAGGTCATACAAAGACAAGCACAGTCTCTCACACAGCAGGGGATTTGGTACCCTGACAACATAGTAATTTCTGTGACCACAACTCTCTGACAATACAAGGTGAAATACACCCAAAATGAACCAGAGAAAGACAACAAAATAATTCAAGTAAAGGCCAGTTTGGGGTCAATGTGCATCATCGCGGTTTGTCTCATCATGTTTTCATTCATAAAAAACAGTCGTCCTCAGAGCCTCAGAATTTGTCTCCTTTTATAGTGGTCACTATCACCACATCCCACCGCTCTAACCACCCAACATCTAAACGGCTCCTATTCTTCTTCAGATATGCTGTCTCTCGAAACAAAGGTTCTTCTCTTCTTTTGATGCCAGAGTTTTTCTGAGTCTTCTTCACTTTGACTCAGGCCACTATCACTGCCCTCCCCCCCTCTCCCTTTTCTCTCCTCCTCCTCCTCCTCCTCCTCCCTGCATATTTTGGTGTTGTGTTTTTGGTATGCTCATGAAAAGGCCCGCAAAGACGGGACAATAGGGCACCTGCCAGAATAATGAGCCCTCAGAGAGAAATGCAGCTGGGGCCGAGAGTCATACAGGAACGCTGATGATGGCCCCGCTTTAAAGTGGTCAGAGATGATCCTCAGCCACACCTTATATCCCCCTGGCTGGAATTTCCCCTCTGACACACACACGCACGCACAAAGCACGCTCACATATAAGCACACACACATATACACAGTGGCCCTGCACAAGGAGGCAAAGTTGAAGAAAACCATCGAGGCTTTTAATTATTTTCCCTGATGTCATTTTTGCTACAAAGGAGTATCAGTATTTGACTCTGCGTCTGAGTATGTGAGTTAGTTCATTCACACCCGCTGCCACTATTACTGCCAGGCTATCAGTTAGCTGGCTATCACATGCACTAAGTCACTTGTATGTAGACAGAAACTATGCACGTAGGAAACAAAAGCCAGACTGTTTACATACTGGTTCTACATTTAACTGCCATGAACACTCGGAGGGGCATTAGTCACCAGGATTCCTTTCCCTTTTAAAGGTTGTAAAAAATAAATAATTCCCTCATCAGTCCAAAATACCAACAGTGAGCTAAATTTAGCTGGTCATTAGATCCGGGGGGGTGGGGGGGGCAAAACAACAGCAAGATGTCCAAAGGCATGAATAATGTGGAGAAGGGGTGGAGGGCATGGGTACACAGAAGACTGACAGGGGTGCTGATTGCAGAGCCACATGTTGAGTTCACACCACGTATGTTTGGAGCGTTTTTCAGTTCAGTTCACGCCAAATAACTACGGGGAATTGATGTGACTTTCATAATCAATCACTTTAAGTAGTTTATCAAGAAAAAAATGCCAAACATTTTCTGATTCCAGTCTATAAAATGTGAAGATTTTGCTGATTTGGTTTGTTTTTTAACCAGTATTTTAAGTTTTAAAGCTGACACAGAACAATTTACATACAGTACATGACAGCGATGGCTGGTATGAGCAAATCAGAGCGAGAAAGAAAGAAGAAAGAAGACAAAAAAAGCCCCCGAAAGTATCGCAACACTATATTGGACGTTACGTGGGTGGATCTGAGAAGGTTCATAGTTTAGAAATTACACATTCATCAGAGAATATATGCCGTATAAGGCAATGAAACAAAATCAATACCCGAGAAAGAGCATTAGGTAGATGCGGAGGTGCAAGAGGGTCATCAATCAACATTGCAGCACCCTCTGTGCACTAAGTCTGCTGTACAGCCCGGCAGGCGGTTCAGGAAGGGTGCCCACAATTTATCAAAATACCTCTCATTCCCCTTTCAAACTGAGCTCCAGCACTCCGTTGGTAGAACTTACAAATATTTCTCCATACCACTCGTTAACACTTGGAGGAATGGACTTAATCCACTGAAATAGTATGCATCTCCTAGCTGCTTTTCTCTGTTTACATCATTTTAAATTTCATATGTCTGAAAATGTCAGCTTGACGTTTTGGGAAATGATAACTAATTTGTTTTGCTATTTTCTGACAAATTATTAGACTAAATGATTCATATCTCATTTTCCACCCCTGCCTGTTTAAAGGTTAAGTCAGGGTCCACTAACTTTTTCCAGAGCTTTCACCCACATCTTGCAGTGAACCTCAGCAGATGTCATTTGTTTATGAGATGCAATTGAACGCTATGGAAAAAGCTAGTAGGTGGATTAAGTTAAGAGGGCTTTTCTTTCCAGTTTCTAACTAGTTAAACTCATAATAAAACTAAATGTGCTATTTGGTGTGTTCAATTCTGTGAACATGAGGTCCTCACAGTTCCTGGTAACAGAGACCTGAACGGGGTCAGATCTGAATCATTTGCACTCTAATTGGGTCAGAATAAAATTTAGAATAATGAAGTTGTTTTTTTTTTATATGGTAAAATTGAATTTTGCACAATCTTAGATAAGTTTGTCAAAATGTTTTACTGAGTGGATCCAAGCAGCCTGTCAGCTCTGATCACATGGTGCGCTGTAATCAAAAGTAAACTGTGTTTGAGACGACAGGGAGAGTCTGATCTGTGAAGTGCAGGAAGAACGATATATGCATCTTTTTTCTTTTTTTTTTAATATAGCTGCTGTTTAAATGAAGGCGCATCATGCTGCTGCTATTGTTACTGTTCCCTCTTCTTATTATTCTCAGGTCTATTAAGTCCAGTCTTTGGATCCCTTTTACATCGGATGTTTTTTTTTGGTTTTTTTTGTTTTGTTATTAATGCACATTGGATACTATCAGTTTTAAATTGTGGACGAGTGAATCTCGCTGTAATTGGGTCAGGTAGAGTCAGAATAATTTCTATAAAAAATGAATCCTCTCTGTTCGGGTCGATCTGGGTCGACCACATTTTTATCCAGGTCAAATATTATAATTAGATCTATACTAGGTCTGTTTTATATCTGGTGTTTGTTTTTTTAATTAATGAATACACATGTTTGAAATTCTTGACCTATGAATCACTTTAGTGTGAATATCTGAGAGGATAAAGAGCGTAGACCTTCCTATTAAACTTAGGTAACCTACAGTTTTGTTTTGTTTTCAGCAACCTGGTGACATGACACATTTAAGTTACTCAAGAAGTAACACCATGTGACTCTGGTGTGCAAACTTTGATGTAATCCAAGTACAAACGTGCCAAAATGCACTTTTAAGATTATGGGGCTAGAGCAGAAAGAGAAAAGAAAAGAAAAACAAACAAACAGTTGCAAGACATTGAACCCTTACTCTCTATATCCCCCCCTTCTACACACACACACACACACACACACCCCTCTTCATTGCCTCATCCACTCCCCATCAGCTCCCTCACAGCTTGCATTGCGCTGCTCCGCTCGTGGTGGACTGGAGGTGAGCGGAGGTGATAGCCACTGTAGAAAACACAAATGAGGGCTTTGTGGCCCGTGTGTGTGCCTTCAGTGCTCTGGTGGGAGTCAGGAGGTCAGGATGCTGGAAGGTGGGGTGAGGAGGTGAGGTTTAGGGGCTGACAGCGAGACGCAGTTTGAGGTGGAGGAGTAGGGGGGTTTGAGTCTGGTGACAAGGCTTCAGTTGTTTTGCTAAACTGGTGCAGGAACAACCCTGACATTATGACATTGTAGACTCACAAAAACACACACACACACACACACACACACACCATGCACTGTGCCATGTTGACCCCGCCACCTCCTTCCCCACCTCCTCGTTCAGGAGAGAGTAAGTCAGAAAGAAAATAGAATTACTGATCTGGTAGTAACATTTAGAGGCAGTGTTAAAGCTATTTTCTCAATGCTGGCCAGTTGTAAAACCAAAAGTCAGTGTTGCCGTTGGTGTCAATCAACTTGAATGTGCCTTTCAGTCCCCAGTAATAGTAGGTCACACCACTTCCCAGCTCCTTTGAGTGAATTTGTACATACTGACATGGATTATTATGTATGAAAAGTCAATAACAAAGCCACTGGTGTACCATTCTCTTGGTAAACTGATTAGAGAAGTTGAAGTGTTGCAGGAAGCGAAATCTAATTAAAATCGATTTTTTTTCTTTATCAACCAAACACAAAGTAGAGAAATAGACAAAGCTGCACTCGTACAAAATGCAGCCATTAAGAATGATTGGATTAATGAAGTTTTTTGCTCATTAGTGCTCACAAATATGCTTTCAAGTTACAAAGCCTTTTTACTCCTCCAGTAATCCGCCTGTGAGAGAGAGCTTGCAGGGGAACACAGTCCACGTTGCTCCAAAGGTCAAAATGTCACTTCGGGTTGTAGGGAGAAGTAAACAGGGGTGGAATAAGCCTCCTGTCTTAAGGGGCCCACACCATAAATCCTTAGAATAAGAGGGCCTCTACATGATCTCCAGAGGCTGAAACAAAGGGTCAGGATTTAATCGCGGGTAATAGAAATCCTGTTGTGTTAGCTCAGTGAACTCAGTTGTTAGCAAAGCGATGGGATCATAGGTTGAGAGAATAAAGGTCTTTGAAGTGGTCAGATACTGCTAAGAAAATGAAAAAAAATCAGCGTGCGTGGAGGAGTTAAAAAAAAAGATTGAGATGCTCGATGATCAGAAAATACATCATCGGTACGTGCAAACGCATTCCTGTGCGACGCAGATCCAAATGTGAGCGAGCAGAGGAATGCTTAGCCCCGGGCGATGAATAGTCATAAATTCATTAGTGAACACAGACCTGGCTGATTGGAAGAATGAATGCTATTGCAGTGATAAACCAGTTGACCCTGTCAACTTGACAGCTGTCATGACCTCAACCTGTGGTGGTTTTAGATGAGGGAGGGCAGAGGGACAATATTTGTTTAAGCTGATAACTAGAGGTTGTGGAGGTTGTGTGTGTGTGTGCATGCATATTTGTGTTTAGTGTCTTGTTTATAGTGCATATATGCGAGCATGACTTTGGTATAAGAACGCATGTGAAAGAGCGTGACTATGTACACAAGTCTGCACCAGAGCACGCTAAGTGATGGATTCGTACGTGTGCTCGACTGAGTATTGATACAGCGGTGAAGAGTATGGATGCACATGCAGATACACACATACACACACACACACACACATCTGCAATGGAATTTAGTACGAGTGAGTGTGTGGCCCTGAGTGCAGCCATGAACAGCAGCCTGCTTAATGGCCTACAGCTCTTGCTCAGTGTCATTAACATTCCAGCTGTGGAGATTTTGGCATGCATTGGGAAGCATGACAGCTACACATCTCTCCTCGCTCCCAGCACAGACTGTCATTTGTCTAACAAAAAAAAAAAGAGAAAAAAGTGTGAAGGCTCCTCCGAGGACATTAAAAACAACCTCAGCCGCTTCAATGATCTCTGACAGACAGTTTCTCTCCTTGTCTGCCTGCTTGTCAGTCACACGCTCAGTGATATTGATTTGTTTTCTCGCTTTTTCTTCTCCTAAGAGAGACACTCTGCTGCTGCTGCTGCTGCTGCTGTGGTTCCTGCTGACTCATCCATCCATCTCCAGGTAAAGAGTTATTCACACTGATCCCTCCCTGCTATTTGCCCAGCAGGCAAACAAATCTCATTGCGCTGCTCGGCAGATCCTGATAGATACATTTAGAGCAATTACCTGACTGATATTTTACAGGGACACGTGACGTGTTTTGATGGAGCCTTGCACAAACATTAAATCTAGCCGTTGGTAGGTGTTGGCACAGGCAGACATTCAGTCGGGCAAGCCTTGTGCTGTTGCACAAAGTGTTGACGCACTGCTGCTGATATTATGGCAACTGTTAACCTACCTTGAGAAACAGAAACATTATGAGAGGTGTTGCAGGGGGGTGGGCGGGGGGGAGGGGGGGGGCACTCTGATGTAACAGACTGCGCAGTACCTCGCCTAACGCACCAACATGCACACATGCACATGCTGATACACAGTTATCTGACTCACATACAAACACTGTTCAACAGACACTGCAGCCAGAAATGAATCAAGTAGGTATGTGAGGATCTGCATGCTGGCAGCCACTATGGATGCCATTGAGGCTGTTAATCATAGTTGTAATTACCGTTTTACAGCTCGAGCTATGAGAGACACTCAGTCCCGACAGACAACAAGAGAGAGAGACAGATGTTTTATGTTTGAACCAGTATGGACGCAGACTTCAAGTGTGCGTGTGTTTTTCTTGTAGT
The DNA here is from genome assembly GCF_963691925.1 of Scomber scombrus. NCBI lineage: Eukaryota > Metazoa > Chordata > Actinopteri > Scombriformes > Scombridae > Scomber > Scomber scombrus. The sequence goes on from NC_084982.1 coordinate 27,567,107, forward strand.
ACCCAGTTATTTCAACCCCACCTTTTTGTTTATGGAGATATCAGCCCAAAGCACCTAGCGTCCCAAAAAAAGTTGGCTTCATGCGTAAGCCAAACCCATTCATCATCTGCTGGAATAAAATAAAAAAACACCCATACACTTCTGCAGAAACACGACACAGAAAATAATTTTTTACAGTTACAAAATATTTAAGAAAACATTTTATTTTACATAAACTGTACAGATGACATTTATTTGACTAAATGATTCTTAGACAGGAACTAAAAATAACTTTCTTATTAAATAGAAAACTGGAACAAAAATAGAATTAAAGATGAAAAATGAAGTGTTGCGTATTGTACAAAACAGAGAATGAAAATAGAGCTAAGAAATGAAATCATACAGTATATCGTACCCTGATACAGTGGTAGGCCTTTTGCAAATGATCAAAAACAGTATTGTACACAATAACTCAATGGCCTTGCCATCTTAGTACAATAGCTAAAATCTTGGCCTCTTTGGTTCCATTAATTAGGTAAAATACATTTGAAACAAAATTCAATTTACTTCTATAAAAATAACTTTTCAATGGCAGTTTTTTGTTTCACTAATCCCGCAACTTTTCAGTGCAAACATCACAACAATCATTCGCTTTGGAAAGGAAGCGAAAGATTACATTTCAAGTATTGATAAAGAGTCGAGGGCTGAAGATAGAAAAGAGGGAGAGAGAAAAAAGAGAGAAAGAGAAAGATCGAAAGAGAATTCAGTCTAATAGAGCATGTTGAGTATGGGTATAGGTTACTATACATTGCATAGCTCATGTGGCACTTAATTAGCGATAGGACAGGACACTCAGTACCCCTTGGAAGGCATTTCTTTATACAAGTGCTATTCAGGGTGTGCATTTCAGTTTCTGCAAGTGCTGCACTGCACTGTGGCGACCCACCGGGCCCAAACTAGAGTCTCTGAGTCCACAGGCCCACTTCTACTGAGCCTTAGGGGGACAGGAGGAAGCAGTTCTCTCTCTGTCACTCCCAGCGCAAAAGTGAAGTGCACTTATGAGATCTATCTTCACCTGGTTGTCACGGTAACGGGGCCTGCAGCACTCTTGACAGGCAGGAAGTTGAGGTCGAGGCCCGTAGTCAACAGCAAGATTGACGACAACAACAATAACAGCGGCTCTGTCGAGGACTTTCTTTTGCCACTGCAGTGCGGAGTGTATAATCCTGCAAGGCATTAAGCGCTGCCGGTCTAATTCCACCAGAGTCAGACTGTGTCTGTCGGCATACTAGGGAAGTGCTGGTGTTCTGAATTGTATAAGCTGATGAATTGTCAGTGCTTTATAAAAACAAAAGTCTGTCATGTGCTTAAAGTACTTAAGAGGGTTGGAGGAGCGGGGTTGGGAGTGTGGGGTGAAGCCAATAATATCATCGGCTGATCCTGTCACTTTCCTTAAGCGCTTTTTATCTTCATTCAAGAGGAGATGCTGAGCCATTATTTTTGACTAGAAATGGCAAACTAGAGCAAAGTATCATTTTGGTGATAATCATTCCCTTCTCGTCCCATCGCTGACCTGTCGTCCAGATCGGACAAAACTCGGACAGCAAGCATGTCACTCAGTCTGATAAATACACACGCTCGCACAAACAAGTGCAAACAAACACACACACATGCACACACGGACACAGCACTGATACATGCGTTTGCTAGATTGTACCAGTGTGTGTGCTGCTTGCACATACAGTAGGTATAGATATATCGTATATGTGTACCGTACAATAACGTCCTGTTTGTACAAAAGGCCTTTCTGACTGTTCCAAGTTCAAAGATAAGTAAAGGGGTCGGTGTGGACTCAAGCACAGCCACACTCCTCCACGATCATGTTGGGCACATCCCTCTTGACGATGTTGTACTCATCATCAAAGTAGAGCATGGACATAGTACTGAGCTTGGTGGGGATGCAGCAGGAGTTGACCGACCCCGGGCTCATCCCTCTCATGCGGTACTGGTTAACTACTGCTGTGTGGAAGGACGAAGCCGAGCCTGGCACACCTGCCATGTAGGCCGGGCAGCTGCCCTCGCAGTAGTTGCCGTAATAGCCAGCCGGTGCAATGATCCAGTCGTTCCAGCCGATAAGGCGGAAGTCAATGTAAAACTGCTGCCGGCAGCACAGGCCCCCGCTGGTACCGTCACACTCCAGCCCCCGCTTGCGAATGCGGTGTTTTCCGTCCACCTGCCGCGCACGCACCACCAGGAAGGGCCGGTGGGACGGGTCGCTTGGGTCCACCAGCACCGGCAACACACCTGATGTCTCACAGCCATCGCAATGGATCTCCAGGTCCTGCCGCCGGCTACCTTTCCCAAACACGGCTCGAATCGCCTCAGAGAGGGGGAAAGTGTGCCAGCCGCTGCGTTTCAGGTCCACGCGTTTCTCCACCAGAGACCAGCGACCCGTGCCCCCTCCACCACCGCCTCCTGGACCTCCTTCTGCACCACCGGCAGCCCCGGCCTCCTGGTAGTGGATCTTCACCGTCACCTTCCTCCGGAGGCCTTTCTCAGGACCAGGCAGCACACGGAAGTAGAGCCACAGGTTTGCCTGGGACACGAACAGGTTCTGGTTGCCTTCGTTGGAGATGAGGAAGTACAGACCCGTCTTGGGGGATATGTGGTCATCTGTTGGAGAAACAGCAAAAACACGGCGTTACTTAATTAATGCATATATAGAAGAACATGTCATATAGGTCATTTGAATATGTAGCATGTTTTTAAAGTGAATCATTCATTATAGACTCTTAGCACAAAGTCCACTGCTGGAAATGTCTTGCAACTTTCAGTCACATCTTACTGTCTTCTTCAGCAGATGGACTTTGCTCAGTTGTCATGGAGACAGTTCAATTGTTATTACAAGATTTGGGTAACATGATATTACATCTGATGTGAGAGAGCATCTTTGAGCAGAGATGGGGCAGGGGGGTTACCACCTAACTGAAGATAACCTGTTATCATGTGACCAAATCCCAGCCTGCATCCGCTGGTGAAGGCAACGAGATGTAGCAGATAAAAGAAAGGGAAACGAAAGTAGAAAGAAAAAAGGTCTTCCTGTTGTAAGAGTGCAATATAACAAACAGTAGGTTCATATCCACGCTCAATTATTTGTATGATTATACATTTTAAATCCTTTCAGTTTATCCTTCATCTACATTCCAATGTTATTTTATTCATCTGTTCTTAATTCAAAGCATCTCACCCATGTTCAAACATTAAAGTCTGTCCTTTATTTCTATGAACTTCCTTTCCATGAACCCATCGACCCTCCAACAACATTTAGAGACTTTCAGTGTTTAATTGCTGTCTTTTTGGAGCTCTAAATATATATGCTTTCCCCATTGAAATGATGATTATTTAAAGAGAAAGACTGCTAAAGACTTGCCACACACACACAACCACACACAACCACACACAACCACACACACACACACACAGCATGTGCCCACAAACGGAAGCCCCCCAATAAGGGCGCAGCTCTGTCTTTAAAGAACTGTTTTCTCTTGTTTTCTCTGTGTACCCTCAATCACTGTGTCAGGTGACCTCTGTGGCAGCTCCTGATAGGCCAGCGGTGACAGGCCAGCTCTTGGATCGGGCCCATTTGGCCTCGTGTCCAGTTTTGCAGGTGACGGGGCCAAAAAGAGAAAAGAGAGAAAGAGAGGGAGGGGAACAGAGGAGAGAAAGATGAAGGAAAGGAGGAAGGATGCAAGTGGAAAAGGTGGGAGGGTGGTGGACACGGCCAAGGCTCCCAGGGGGTTCATTGAGTTCGCTGTTAGTACCCCCCCCCTCACCCCTTCCCCCCTGAACCCCACCCCTTCCCTCCTCCTTCCAGTACGAGCACCCTGAGAGTGACAGCACAAAGCCCCCTGTGAGGCACTGGGAGACAGCCGCGCTGCAGCCCGGCATTGAAACGCGTGGCTTTCCAGCAAAAAGCATGATGAGGCAAAAATAAAAGCCATTTACATGACACTGGCCACTTTCTAAAACGGCACAATGAAGAGATCCCGGGTGTCTAAAGGTGGCGATGGGCTCTCCCTGGCAGAATTTTTTTTTTTTTTTTTCTGCCTAAGCCTAATGATGTCTTCCAAATTACCCTGAGGTAACTTGAAAGGTTCCTATTTCAGGAGATTTGGTACAATGTGCTCAAGCAGAGCAGCGGCTTTGAAAGCGGCTAAATTACTTTGTTTGCCGACTGATTAGTGTGTGTCAGTGTCAACAGGTGGCCACCAAAGACGGGCCCCCTCTTTAAGGCGCCTCACGCCTCTTCCTCCTGTAAAACCGCCGGCTTTACATTCACACACAGACCTGTTCAGACCAGCTCTCCACTCTGTAGCACTTCACGCATACACACACACACACACATTTACATTCACCGACACACACACTCATCCCCACGGTAAGCAATACATCAGCCTTCTCACTACCGAAGCCTGTGGGTAAAGTATCAAGTACGCAGTGACAGTACATATGGAAATCCATCTTAAGTGAACAGCATAAAGTAATCAGCTGAACAGCAGCTTTTGCCTGGGACTGCTGTAAAGGCCCCTCGGGGCTACAAGTAACTAACCTCACCTCATTCAGCGCTGAGCGTTCTTACTTGCCTCAACAGCTCCGAGCTCTCCAAAAAAAAAAAAAAAAAAAAAAAGACAGAGAGAGAGAAGAGGGGATCGCAGAGAGACTGATATACAGACAAAGAGGAGGTGTAGAGCTGATCATGAATAATAGCACTCTGCTGTGTTCAGATGATTTGTTGATGAAGTGGTTGACTGGTTACCGTTTGAGATGTCTGTATTCCCCCTCAAGGAGAGCCAAATCATACGCAGTTAAGGCATTTTTCTGCAGAAACCTGCGAGATACGACTGAGGCCGAGCAGTTTGACACATTGATTAATGTCATAGTAACGCCAGTAAAGCTGTTATAGTATTGCAGGAGTCATTTTCACAACAGAAATACAGCGAAATACTTGCAACTGAAGGTTCAGTTCATCAAATTGCTTATTTATGTCTGATCAAAAGATATTCAGTTTACTGTCACGTAAGATGAATAAAAGATTAAGATTCTCACAATTTAAAACTGGAACTAAAATGAATTTTTAGGGTTTCTGATTCATTGATCTATAGACACATTCTTACCAATTTCTGGTCTCTCTGAATGAATAAACTAATCATTTCAAGTGTTTGATAAGTGATGTATAAAATTTTGACTAAATGTATGAAAGATTTGCAGTGACTGGACTGAATCAGTGCAAACAGATTTAAGTATGTGTGCACTTGTATGCTTCACACTTCCAAAGCAGAAGAATATCAGAACATACAATGATAAAAAGTAAATAAATATTTCAATAAAAGAAAAGATTTCCCCATGAGTTTGTCCAGTTGTCATGTTCAAATTCACCTTTTTCTAACTTATCATACATGTTGGTTAAAGTTCCTAGATGATGATGATCATGTGATGAGACCAAAATCTATCTATTCCCATTTCTAAGGCCAAGATTTAACTTTGAACCTTTATCTTGTTTTGAAAGTTGAAATAAATGTAAAACTTTACCCAGCTGAGCACTAAGCCTCCCTCCATATAGTCACCTTCTGCATATAGTGTGGACAGTATGTGCTTTACATGGTGCATACAGGTTTGATGCTATAGCTTCTTTACTATTCAGAGCATATACCAACATGCCGAATGACATATTTCCACTGAGGACCTCTTGAGGAACAAATTGTTCTTTTCATCCAGTGTTACAATTCAGAGCTGGCCCCGACACGCCTCGCCTGACCCTGCAGAGGAAGAGTTGCTCGTAAGTATCGGCAGGCAGGACACCTGGGTGGGCTCGTGTTGGATAAAGAGCTGCTTCAGCGTGTCCTCACCTGCGCCACCAAGTCAGAGAAGAGGCCATGGAAGCAGGCAGGCTGGCAGGAAGGCAGCTCCAGAGCTCATTACTCAAAGCCACTGTCGACAAGACCACACGCTGTGGAGGGATAAGGGCGCGGCAAGGAGCCTTCGTGGCTCTGAGATGAGCAGAAGCGTGCGCGCATGTAGCAGCCGTCCCTCAGGCCCCGGTCTCAGCACTCCAGGAATTCCACATAGGGTGAGGAGGTGAGGGAGGGAGATTGAGGAAGGATGGAAGGGGTAGGATTTTTTTTTGGACAGAGGTTTAAGCCGCTGCAGCTCTGGCTCTACATTCTCTGTTGTTGTTAAAGCTTTACTACAGGGGCATTTTTAATAACGTTGCATGAATCATTTATAGGATCACAGCTATACAGAGGCAGCCAGGCCCATTGAGGACTGAAACTCACACTTGTGAGTGAATGTGGAAAATGTCTGGACTGAATCCAGAAGTGCCATGACTGACAGCTCCTCATGAAAGACCTGTGTCCTGAAGTAAACCTGCCAACCTGATCCGCTGGAGGAACGGGACCGGAGTTAATGACCTCCCATAATGAAGTCTTAATTCTGTGTCTTGGACCACTAGCCGCGGGTTCACTGGGTCCGAACAGTTATACAGTAGCAAGCAATCAAGAAGCGCCCATCTAAACCTCTCCGTCGACCCCTTCTCTCTCCTCCTCCTCCTCCTCCTCCTCCTAACCTCTTTCGATGCCTGTGTTCCCCGCTCCGCTCCCGTGGATACGGGACACCGAATCCCTTCGGCGAGGACCCACGGGAGCATGTCAGGAGAGATGGAAGATTGGCATCATCTCCTCTCACCTGCCCGGTCGCCGCTTGGCAGACCTTTTACCTCTGAAACGCAACCGGGCATAAGAAGCCGGCTCACAAGCGTTCACAGTTAACCCTGTGAGGAGGGGAGGCAAACTGACCCCGACACTCACACACACCCACCAGGGACATAAACACCTATCCACATCCTTTTCTCTGGCTGGCTGTTGGCTAAACATATGCCAACCTCGGCCCCCAACCCGCCTTGTTCTAAACTGTGACAACAACAATTCAGGCTCCCTCATGCTTGGGGGACAAGCTCCCCTGGCTTCAGAGCATTCTGGAGACCTTGCCTCTGAGCCATGCCCCGGCTGGCAGCATCCGATCTGGGGGTCGTGAGCCAGCTGGCCAGGAGGCAGACAGGGTCTAGGGAGCAGGGACCCAAGCCAGCTCCATGGTACAATGCCACACAAAGGCTCAAAGGTGTGGGGAAGAATAGAACCCCAAAAAAAGAAGAAGAAAAAAAAAAAACAGAAATAGAAGAAGAAGAAGAAGCAAAGGAGCCCAGCGAACCTTTAGAACGACAAAAGGATTCTTTACAACACTGCAATATGGGCACACACACACACGCACACACACACACACACATTATCACACACCCCCCCTCCCTCTCTCTCTCTAGCATCACCACCACCAACCCCTCCACTCACACCCCCCTCCCTTCCTAAACCATCCAGCGCGGACTCAAATGTCTCATGCATTATTCTGAGCAATTTCTTTTGTTTTCTGTGCTTTTTTTCTCCTTCGTAATGTTGACATGTCGGCTTCAGCGGGAACACGTAGTGCTCTTATAATAATTGCCTGGCTTTTGTTGCCTTGTCATGATGGTGCTCAGATCATTCCCATTGGAAGGCAGGAGCTATAGCAGCCCCATTCTGGCTAATTGTACCATCAGGGCAAATAGGAAAAGACAGAATCATATATATGTGTGTGTGTGTGTGTGTGTGTGTGTGTGTGTGTGTGTGTGTGTGTGTGTGTGTGTGTGTGTGTGTGTGTGTGTGTGTGTGTGTGTTAAAACGCCCTATTTCTGGTGTCTTTAATTGTATGTTTTCTTTTTGTTAAACGAACAGTTTGTGTCAAAGATGTGGTTCTCACAGCACTAACTGACAATTATTGGATTCTGTCAAGCGCAGATGATTTTAGGTGTGTGTGTGTGTGTGTGTGTGTGTGAGTGTGTGTGTATAGGGGAGGGTATGTGTGTGTGTGTGTGTGTGTATGTATGTGAGAGAGAGAGAGAGAGAGAGAGAGAGAAAGAGAGAGAGAGAGAGAGAGAGGGAGGAAATGGTGTTCTCTTTGGACTTCTGAGAATTAGTTAGATACACATTCTTAGAGGAAGGGATAAATGGCCAATTGAGGGACTTTGTTCGTATTTAAAAGAGGGCTTTATACATTGGAGTATTGAGTGTGAGCACAGCTTTAGTGATAAATTGGATTCAGAGGTTCTTTTTGTCCCCTAGACAACACACGGGGGTAATTTAAGGACTCTTTCTTTAGTTTCATTTCTTTTCGATTTGCATTGGGGGTAAAACAGGAGGATTTAACACCAACCCCTGGATTCAAGCAGGAGTGAAATGTGATGTAATAAGATGATGAAAATGATGAGTACACTGAAGCCAATTCATTTATGGTATTTCTTTTTTTAAAACAACTGTTGTGCCTGTCTCTTCTACTTTATCTCAGCTTGTTAGTCACATCAACCGGATAAGCTTTATAAAATAAAATAAAAAGACATTTCATCCCTGAGTGAGACATTTAAGTCACCTGGTCCCTGCGCTGCCTATTACACAAAGTCAAAAGGTGGATGGGTTCATCCAGGGGTCGATTTAGATGTGTGCAATGAATTATTGATTATTACCTGATTCGGCGAAGCTGATAATCTCCGAGTTCTCAGCTTGAACCTCGTTGTTGAAGGCAGCCTGTCCGTCAAAGTTGGGGATCTCCACCCGGCCGTCCTCACGCACTTTCCCAGCGTGCAGCCTCCTCAGCGCTGTCACCATCGCAGCCTTCGGGATGGGATGAGTGATGTTGGGTCTGTCTCTCATCTGCAGCCGGTTCAGTATGTGCCTCTTCACCGCTTCTAAGAAGTCTATGTTCACCCGCTCCGACTGATCCGGAGCCCTGAGGCCGCAGGACGCGCACGACTCCTGAGGCGAGCTCTGAGTCTCTGTGCCGGCCACTGAGCTGCAGCGCACGGAGAGAACGCACGCGACCAAACAGGACAAAGCCAAACTGTATATGCTCATTTTTCCTAATATTTAAGATTAAAGTCCAAACACTGAATATATTAAACACACACACACACTCTCTAAAGGTTAAAGCTACTTTTTCATTTACAAATTTGCGAGTTCCGGGAGAACATCCAAATTCGGCTCCAAAAAAGTGAGACGCCTTTTAAGATATCCAAAAATCAGAAATCTTTTTTTTTTTTTTGTATTCCCCAAAAAAAACAAAAAACATACAATAGTGCTGCTGCAATTTGTGAGGCTAATTAACTCCAGTCATTATGCATTCAGCTTAGTTATCCAGCAACGTGTCTCTCTCTCTTCTCTGCACCAAAAATAAAAGTTCTGTCATACCACGTTCAGTTTAGACTTTGGGAGCCTAATCTATCAAAACAAATACGCTGCCTCGCCCATAAGTCTAAGAAAAAGCCCAATTCGGTGTCCAGAGACGTTCAGTCCGCTCTTTCCCATTCAAAACATGCAGAAAAACTCCACTTCTACAGCTGCAGTCCCAAATGAGAGTAAGTAACAGCGCTCGGTAACTCCCCCGTGTCTATTGTGCGTATGCGCCTGGGTACCGTGTCCTGTGGATGGCCAGCTCCGTGCGTCCTGCAAGATGCTGCTCACTGAGAGAGACCCTTTTTCTCCCGTTGCATTCACGACAACAGGGGCTCCGCACACCCAAAGTTTTTATACAGGAGTCGAAACCACGTGGGGATTTCCACCAACTGGACGCCAGGGATTAGTGGAGTACTACATCTCCAGAGCCACGACTCCACTATGATGGAACAGGGTTTTATTATGATAACACGCCGGCCCCGCAGAGGTTGCATAATGTATTTTTTTCCCCCCTTCTCTCATCACCCCAAAAAAAAAGCTTGCGTTATTCTATTTTTACTGTGAAACATTACTCATTCATCTTTGGATGCGTCACGACTTGGAAACTCAGGTTTAGTCTGGGTATTGTGTTCAGTTCAGGATGTTAAAAGAAGTCTGTGTCGCTGTGATTCATGTTTAAAGTTAATAGCTTACTGTCAGGTCTTAAAGATCACATTTATATTCCCATTTAAGGCATTATCTAGACCCAGGCTATTAAAACTCATACCCTGTCAGTGCATTCAAGGTGTAACTTTCAATATAATAATAATACTAATATAATAACAATAACACATCATATCACAATGATATATCTCAAATGAAGTATATATTTAAATATATGATCATAAAATGAATATAAAGTATGATTACAGAATTAAAAATCTACAAGAACTGATAAAGAAAAGTTGGATCTTCAGTCTAAATTAGTTCATGGTTTATTATGGTGCAGATTACCAAACAAACAGCGCCATCTAGCACTATAAATGAGTCATTACACCCTAGATAGATAGATGGATGGATGGATGGATGGATGGATGGATAGATAGATGGATAGATAGGTACATAGATAGATAGATAGATAGATAGATAGATAGATAGATAGATAGATAGATAGATAGATAGATAGATAGATAGATAGATAGATAGATAGATAGATAGATAGATAGATAGATAGATAGATAGATAGATAGATAGATAGATAGATAGATGGATGGATGGATGGATAGGTGGGTGGATGGATGGATGGATGGATGGATGGATGGATAGATAGATAGATGGATGGATGGATGGATGGATGGATGGATGGATGGATGGATGGATAGATAGATAGATGGATAGATAGGTGGATGGATGGATGGATGGATAGATAGATAGATAGATAGATAGATAGATAGATAGATAGATAGATAGATAGATAGATAGATAGATAGATAGATAGATAGATAGATAGATAGATAGATGGATGGATGGATGGATGGATGGATGGATAGATAGATAGATAGATAGATGGATGGATGGATGGATGGATGGATGGATAGATGGATAGATAGATAGATAGATAGATAGATAGATAGATAGATAGATAGATATATGGATGGATGGATAGATAGATAGATAGATAGATAGATAGATAGATAGATAGATAGATAGATAGATAGATAGATAGATAGATAGATAGATAGATAGATGGATGGATGGATGGATGGATGGATGGATACATAGATAGATACCAAGTAATATACTGTAAATGATTAATAGTGCCACAGTTAGTGTAGAACAAGGTGCGTGACTGATTTAGCATATTAGCATTAACTATGTGTACAGTATAAGGGTAGAGGTATGTTAAGTCATAATCTAGAGTTACTGGGTAGCATAAAGGATACAAAGGCCACTGGGATTATAAGGCATACCTGAGAAATGTAATTCAAGATGCATTTTAAGACAGTTTAAACTGGTTCATCATCGTGTTGGCCTGAGGCGACTCCTGCAGACACCACAAGACTGGGAAAATTACTTCGAGTGATTAAGGGAAGAAAAGAAAATGTGACATTTAAAATTGGTTTGCAGACATTTAGTGAATGGTGTATAACAAACTGTAATGTAGTTACAAGCAAATACATGTTGAAGTGATTATTAATAGACAGCATCTGCAGACATTTATAACTTCTTTAAAGACAACTTTTATATTATCACAGCTCAATTTGACTGTATTGTGATTCATTGTCTTTCTATACAGCAACCTCCATTTTCAAGAGTATAGGTGTTAAAAAATACATTAATATTAATGTTAATACTTATATCTGTTTATAACTAGTAGGTTATAAATGATTGTACACTGTATATGAATGTGATTGTTCCCAAAATGTTTTATTACAATAAATTATGTTTATATTTCCTGACTTTTCTCAACTTTTTTGCTATTTTTCTCGATACATACTGATATTTTTTTACCACTTCAGCTTGTAAAAATCCTACATCCTGTCTCACAATAGCAATAAACCATGTTATACTTTATAATATGGTATAATATTAGTATAATGTCATACCATATTACCTGCTACACCTCTCCAGACACATTATTAGCCTATTGGACTCTCTAGGAAGCCTATTATACATACATATATTACGGTAATATGAGAGACAGAAAAATGAATGAATCACAGTAAAATGTCAGATTAATGTGAATATTATGTACCGGTCACATTATGTGTACTCTAAGTATTAGTCGGAGTACTTGTGGTGAACTTCAGGACCAGGTCTGTGTGTGTGGGAGCAGTAATGTAGGTCAATAGGCCAGAAAACGAGGCGCAGCACCAGCAGCAGCAGTGATGGATTAGAGCAGCCTGGCTTGCTGCATAATAGCTGATTAGTTTACTTTCCTAAAGGTAGACTTAGAGAGAGGGAGAGAGAGAGGTGTGTGTACTCTGAAATGAGGTTTACATTACATAACGTCATCACGTAGAAAATAAAAGTCAAATAGAAATCTAAAGGCTAAACCTGAGCGAGTGGATTTGTGTCATTTAGTATAAGCAGGTGTTCTCAGTCTCAGTCTGCACATATTCATCAGATCTGAACAGTGTGCAAGAAATAAACAATTTACAGTGTTTAAATTCAAATATTTTAATATAATATCAAATATTCAAGACTGACTTTCGGAGGGAAATATGTATAAAATGATGCAGAAGACATATAGAATATTTAAATTTGATTTAAATGTGCAGCGATAAAGAAAAATCTGTCAACAAATATTAGATGTAAATTTGGTTGAGAGGATGAAGCCTGATGACTTTGGTGATCCCCTGATTTTGGCTCTATCTGACCTCATGGTTTAGTTTTAAATGAAAACATCTGCTCAGGATTCATTTAAATAACTGTGACTCCCTTTATCTAATCTACATCTAATCACAATATTGGCCAACTTTTCTATTTTTCCAGTACTTTAAACTCATGATATTCCCATCAGACTCAGCTCTACTTTGTGTGTTTGTGATGCTAAACATGCTAAATATTAAACTTACTTTAATTCCCATGCATACAGCTCAGCTTTTTAGCATTGTCCTAGTGAACATGTTAACATGCTCACATTAGCGTTTGGCTCAAAGCGTCGCTGACTCAGTATAATTATCATACAGCTTAGAGATGAAGAGCTGGAACAAGTTAATAGCAGTTACATGATAATGTCAGAGTGGATGGAATAAGATTATTTTAACAACCTTAAAGGATAAGGCTGGCATTGTTTGACATTTCTCTTAATGTCATTTAAACCCTCGGAAAGGTCAAAACCATCAATGTTTTAGACCGTGCCTCAAAACTTAATGACTGCTCTTCCTCTGTGGCACTCAGCCCCAAACTCATTCATTCCTTCTAGGGATGGAAGTCATTAAAAATGACTCACAAATATATGGTTTCATTAAGGAAAAAAAAGTCTAAATAACTAAAATAATGGACACTAGTTTATAGCAAACATCACTAAAATGGGAGCAACTTGTATTCATCAGAGGACTATTTTCAGTCGTGGATTAAAACATATTTGTGTGCATTTCTGAATATTTCCAGCATGATAGTGTATGTAGGGATTGAGTCAAAATTAACTCAATGATGGCAGCTGATTAGGAATCATATTTGATCTCCATACTTGTGAATTTATGTTTAAAAAAGTGAAACCTGAAGACAAAAAACCTCTGACCCACATTCACTTTTAACAGTTAAATAAAAAAAGAGATTTCTATTCTGAGGCTCTTGATCTAAAAAACAAGATATATTCTCTGAGTGCTGACTTGTTGCTGGAGGTGTTATTACACTTTTCATTAAGCCTAACACAGGCACATGTGTCTCCCTGGTATTTATCCCCTCAGGTCAATAACTGAGCTTCATTCCAGCAGTGACAGGTTGAACAAAAAGATAACCAACTGTTGAGCTGTGGCGCCATCGTGTGTTGTGTAGGCCTCATTATCATCTCTATAATATCAGGTTGTATATCTGAAAGTAATAATACAGAGTCTCATAACCAGATTTGAAGCTTGTGCAGCTGAAGACTTTAAGAAATAGTTAAGACACTGTCAAACTCTCCAATACCTTTGCTATATGAACATAATATTACTCACTAATAGTCAATAATATAATGATTTTGACTCTATTATGTATCAAAATATATGTATTTTATTATTATTATCATGATATTGTTCCTTAACATATAATCACCATTACCGTACTCTTATTAAACTCAGGTATATTATCATTCAACACCAATTTTACTCTTGTACATAACATTACTATTTCTTTACCATATTAATGTTTTTATTCTATAACTCTTTATCGGATGAATAACTATATTTCGTAACCTCCGTAAACATCTAAAATAGCTTCCACATGCTTCTCTGTGAGGTTGAAGAACCATGTGGATTTTTTGTATATATACTTTTTGTAAAATGTTTTATCTTAGACCGGCGAGGAATCATATATGATAACTTCATTGATCTTGATTTGCGACATAAAAATGAAAAATTATAAAAAAAAAAGTCATTAAAAAGCAAAAAAAAGTCATGTAATATCCATGAATAACTCTCTAGGGTTGAAATTTTGCATTTCCAAATATTTCAATGAGTGCCCTATAAAGGGTTAATGCTTGTGTACTTACTTATTATTTATATTGTTTCTATTGATTCTCTTTATATATTTTTTGCAATTCACTTGCTGCTGCAATTATGTCAATTTCCCCACTGTGGGACTAATAAAGGAATATCTTATCTTATCTTACACATTATTAACTCTATTATTATTATGATTACTATTATTATAATATACCAAAGACTTGTTAAAGCATCCTAACATATACACACACAACTTACAACATATCCTACCCAACCTGTTGCATCCTACTCTACACCAACATAACTGTCTTATGTTATGTTTTGTCTATTATTTATATATTATATGTTTTATGTCTGATAAGTCACCATATATCTAAGGTAATCCTTGTTATTTCACCAAAACAGTAAAAAAAAAAAAAAAAATTAGTGTGTGTGTAGGTGTAGTAAAGTTCAGACACAACATATCAATACACAGACAGAAACATGGATTAATTCACAAATATACCTTTATTAATGTTTACTGTAATAATTGAATATTTCTTCTGTTGTTGCTGATGTTTCTATTGGTTGGAGTTATTTTAATCATATTGAGGCCTTCACTTTACCAAAATACAACTGTGTCCTCTGTGGTGGAGAAATGGATTTCCCCTTTTTGGATCAGCATATTCATAAGTGGTTATATCATGTGACCATACTGATACTGACCCACATTTTTTAAAGATGAGAAACTCACCAAATTCCAAAATTCAGAAATCTTGTGAGGATCCTTTCATGTCTACAAAGCCTCCATACACCAGCACAGAAGAGTCAACCACCACAATATCACCACTTTAATATCTGTAACAATTGAAATAAGTGCTCTTACTGACTTTTTAATTTATTTATTTGACTACTGGACAAAGTAAATGTGTGATAAATGTATAAATACACACCGTAAATCCATATAACAAATGTAACAGACTTATAAAACATATATATCTCAAGGTATTTTTCGGCCTCACAGTGTCTGTAAATATCAGTAAACGTGAAATGTAGTAAAAGGTGAAGTGATAATGTAACACTGAAGTTCTTTTTTCATGCGTCTCATATAGTGAAAAGCTTTGTTCTGAATAGTTAAGAGTCAGTTAGGGTCATTTGCCATACAGAGATGGGACTGTGTCCGGTGCACGGTCGCCCCCCCACCACCAGCAGCAGATCAGGCAGGTGTTGGGTTATATCTCCATCCTCCTCTGAGTAGCTCCACTGTTTCTGGAAAGCTTTGTTCTCAAACGTCAAACAGTTTCCGATCTGCTGTGCGTCTTTTCCCATCATGCTCTCTTTCCTGTCACCGTAGCATTTGTCCGGGCTGAACGTCTCCAGCTCTATAGCGCCCTCCGACCCCAGGAAAGTGAGTGGTGCAGGGAAGCATTTGTTCTTGAAGGGCCTGAGCTTCCCACCCGGTTCCAGTTCTGAGCTGGAGCAGGTGCTGCCGGTGTTGGACTTATAGCTGGGACCCAGTCCGGCGCAGCAGTGGTGGATCCTGTCTGGAGGGTTGGAGCCTGGCAGCGTGGGTAACTTCTCCCAGCTCTGAGAGGTGAAGCTGTACCTCCACAGGCAGTTGTTTGGAGAGTTCTGGCTCTCACCTCCGCCGAAAAGAAGCATGTAGTCCTTGTAGGCCACAGCAGAGTGTCCCATCAGTCTAGAGGGACCGGACCTGTGAAAAACATCCACAGGTGGAGTTAGCAGGAAGGAACCGTGTCTATTGTATGCATGGGCGTTTTATGTTTTCATGTATGTAACCTCCTGCTGTGACTTTGATTGGGTGGAAGTCTGCAAGTGACAACACATACTGTAGTTAAACTGAAAATCAGGCGCAAATTAAAGGATTTGTTTGGCAAATGTTCTTCTTTTCTTCTTTTTTCTTCTTTTTACTATATTATCAATTTCTCAAAGAACTTCAGTACAAATTAAAGAGGTTGTGATATGTAGCAAGCAAGCAAAGTTTATTGATATGGCACAAAGTGATTAACATTCATAATAAATAAGATCATATCAAATTGACACCAATAGAAACAAAGACACCAGATAAAATATACAAAGAGAACTGATGGAAGTGTCAAGTTCAAACCACAATCTCTGGTTTTTAAATTAGTCACCAGTATCCAAGGACCTCGTTCTTATTTGGTGGCTCTTCCAAAGCTTTGGGGCTGCCGACTTAAAGGACAAAAGGGCTCGGCTTGTGGTGTGAGGGTGAAAAAGGTCGGCAATATATTGTAGAGCCTGGCCATGTAAGGCTCTATAAAGTGTGCACCAACATTTTCAAATGAGGTCTAAAGATTAACAGGAAGCCGGTGCAGTGAGGATAAAATGGGTGTGATGTGAGACCATCTGTTTTATCGAGTTAAGAGCCGAGCAACAGCATTCTGGATAGTTTTCAAGCTAGTACAAACGTGATAAGATGAAGGTGTGTATTAACATCTCCATTTCATTTCTTGATACAACTTATAAGTCTTTAGTTTGGCTATGTTTATTTAAATGAAAGATACGTAGCACCAAAAGAAAGTGAAGTTCTGTAAATGGAGCCGCATAGATGGAGCCGTGTTTCTGCACATGCTCAGTAGCGTCTGCCGTACAAGGAGCTTCTCTCCTGAGGGTCACTATGTTATCTCTATTTTTACTCTACAAGTCACAGCAACCGCTCTCTCCTGAGATGTAGAAACATATCACCCAGTGCTGTTATGTGACTCACTGACATGGTTTTAATAAGATGTATCAATATCTGGATACACACAATACTTTTAAGTAGGATGATGCTTTAATTACAAATGATGGTAGCTGTCCAGATATACAGCATGTCCTTATTTAGTCTGGGAAGGGTATTATTTTCTAAAAGCAACAATACTAAACTTTGAACTACACGAACCCGTACGAAGCCTGCTATTTAAATAAAGTTTGATTGATTGATTGATCCAGACTCACTTGTTTTTGAGTGAAGTCCATGTGTGATTGGTGGCACTCCACTTCCAGAAGTCTCTCTGCTCCCGTAAACCTTTCAAACCCCCGAACAGATACATGCAGCTCTGGTGGGCCATCGCAGAGTGGCTGTGTCTGGGTCCTGGTCCTGCTGAGCCCTCCTGAGAACCACTCAGCAGGGACCACGCCATGGTATCTGTCATGAATAGAAACACACAAGAATATACATTCAGTGCACAAACTGTAGCTCATACTGTGTGCTCATGTTGCTAACTGACCCAAAGCCACATCATAAAACTACCTTTGATACACTTCATCAGCAGGTCTGTTTTGCCCTCAGAGGAAGTGGTTTGATACTTGACATAGATGCACTTTCAATAGTAGATGTATGTATCATTTAAAAATGTCCCAGGCAACATAACAAGTGTACCTGACTACATTACTGAGGAGGTTCATCTCACCTCCGTTGATTCAAATTTAACATATATAAAGGCAAAAGTGTCCCTGTTCTGAATGGTTGCACTCAAAAGCATCAAAAGACCAAAGAGGGTGATACATACCTGATGTTGTTCTCAGTTTGCCAAATGAAAACTGAAGTAAGAAGAAGTTATGTGAACAATGAATAATGTGAGCTTAAGAGAGATTTCTCTTTTCTCTTCTTACATTGATACACATTGATGAGTGAAGTCGGCATGATGGTTTTGGAGTCCTTTACTTTGTCAAAATACAACCCCATCCTCTGTTTCTGTTTCTGTCGTGTTGCGTTACAGGTAGAGAGAAACCAGAATGTGCATTTCCTCTTTCTGACTGGCCCATCCATGAGAGGTTTAAACACATGTGAGCATTCATCTGACTAACTCTGTAAGATGTGGAAACCTTTTCTGAGATACATAGAAGAGGAATTAGCATGAGAACACCTAACTATATGATAATGACCGGCTTTGTTTGATATCCCACTCAAATAATCTTTTTTATATATCTATTTTGTACCCATCTTTTTTTCCCCTTCTCTTTCTTTTTCTTTCAATGGTATTGCCCACACTGCTGTATTATTTATTAATTTATTTTTTGTTTGTTCTGTAAGTGTTTAAGTATGTTTATCTCTTAAAAAATGCAATTAACAAACTTTAAAGAAACTTTTTTTTTTTAACATGGGAATAACTTTAATCATTTTAAACTCACCAAAATCCAAACTCCAGAATTCCTGCGAGGATCCTTTCATGTCCACAAAGCCTCCGTACAGCAGCATCGACGAGCCGATCACCACAGCGCTGTGTCCTTTTCTGTTGGTTGGCATTTGGGTCTACATCCATTAATTAACACACACACACACACACACACACACACACACACACACACACACACACACACACACACACTCATAAGAGATGGCAGAAGATGATCACAAGCAACTAGAAACTACACCCACTTTTGTTTTTCAAATTCAAATCACTGTCTTCATGTTTTAATGTCTCTTTATTTCTCTTGTTTACGTTCTGTTGATCCTTCAGAACTCCAGATATGATGTCAGGCTTTATTTTTGGAGTTGTTGTTGAACAAAGGAAACATCTGGAAAGATCATGCAGAGAGCTGGGAAGCTTCTGACTTGCGTGTTGAAAGAAATGAAGTTTCTCTTTGCGTCTATCAATATGACAATCAATCAACACCTGCTTATGAAGCATTCAGCAGTTTAGATATATCAATTAAATCTCTTTTAATCTAATTTGCAATAATTACATGTTTGTAAAAAAAATTTGGTTAGTTTGGCATTTAAAGTTCTTTCTCAACATGAGCCAGTCTGTGACGTTTGTGCAATTAATTATATTAATTAATTAATTATTAATATTTGTTGATTTCTGACATGTTTCTGCACTGGTCTGCAAAGTTCACTTATTAATACTGTTGATGATATTATGATGTATTTCTTTCTGTTGGTGTCTGATGCTAACAAGACTGTTCATGTGTGCTGCTCAAACTGGGACATTTCAGGAAAAAGACCTGTTTTACCTGACAGTAGAACATTTAATAAAGTGCAATAAAGGTTTATGATGACATTTTATCAAAGTGCCTAAACAGGTCATTATTTGCATGTTGCATAAATCAAACAGGATCCAGTCCTTACAGTTATTGTCAGTCAGAACTCTGAGACCACAATGGCTCCATTATATCTACTGAGAACATGACATGAGATCATTCTGATAGGAGAGGAGTTTCTCATGTTTCTGTACCTGGCGGGAGCTCGTCTTTCCCTTCCAGTGCACCCATTTCTTCTTTGCTGAAATACACACACGATAAAAGAAAAATGAATTTAAAAGGTCAATTCAGTTCCTGAGAAGCACAAGAACGGACAAGTTGTGGTATTTTTAGAGCAGGAAGTGTGTCCTGTTAGTACGTCACTGCTCCGTAGGAATTCTTCCTTTCACAAAGCTCTTTTATATGAATACTTATCAGCATGATTTCAACATTCTTCGTGTTGAATAGTTGACAAAAACATACAAATCAGGAGGATCTTTTGTTTTTATGTGTTCTTTCAGAAACATGCAAAGTGAACAACTGTGAACTATAGTAGTGAATGTTTTTGAGCTCTGAGTGAAAGCAGACATGCAGCAACAAGCCTGCACACCAGCTGCCAGTGTTGGTTATATCCTGCCTGAACCTTCCCACTGAAACTCACCAATGTCAAACACCCAGAGGGGAGTCGTCCACATGGTGTAAGCAGAATCCAGCATGCCTCCAAACACATACAGAAAGCCCTGAAAAGGTCAAAGATCTTTAATATATGTTGATGAATGAATGAATGATTGAAGTGATGTGGATGGGTTTGTACCTCATGAGCCACCATAGTATGCTCCTCTAGTTCTTCAGGTGCAGCATCTCCAGTGCAGCTCAGCTCTGTCCACTCGTTACACACTAAAATGGATCAATAAGACTTTATTCAAACAGCATATTTCATACAAAAGGATCCAATACAGTATCAATAGTAGTAATATATCATTCATATTGGCCACAAATGAGCGTTTTTGTTATGTTTCACTTAAATGAACTGCTCAAGTCTTTCTCTTACCCACGTTGTACCTCCAGAAGTCCCTCAGACAGCTGTTCTCTCTTCCTCCCAGGATGTAGACATTTCCATCGTAGCTGCAGCAGGCGTGCTTGTAGCGATCACACGGAGACCGGCTGCTCTGTGGGAGCCGAGTCCATAGACAGGTACCGCTTTGACTCATCACTGGCATCCTCCGCTCTCACTGGACCATTTTCTAAAAGAAGGGAAACACCAGAGTGCTTAGAAAATATGTTACAAATACAAATACAGTTGATGGGTCTCATTTTTTGACTTCATAATCTTTGTTGCTGTAGCCGTAATTGTTCTACAGGAGGCGTTGTCTGTTCCAAGAGGGAAGAAAATGTAAAAAATAAGTACATTTAATTCGCAAATTAGAGGGTTTATATATCAATAAATGGTGCAACAATGTTCTACCCTGGAACTCAGTTTTTATACTACACTATGGCTACAAGTTGTACAAACAGAGATAACAGACAATAATAAACACTTCATACAAACTTCATACAAAAGAAGTCAGACAGCGTTTGGCTCCTTGTGCCAAAAAACAAACCGTGCTGCATTCAGGGAGTTTTTCCAGAGTCTGTTGTGCTGCCTCGCCTGAAATACAATGTGCCTCAGCTAACGATAATATTTACTTAATGTATAAAAAGGAAAAAGAGCAGAACATTTATAACAGAGGTGATTTTAGGATTCATTTTGCTTGTTTTGTCTAAATGATCCAAAACCTTCAGAGATTCAGAGTCATATGTGACAAACAGTAAATTATGATATCACAACGATACCTAACCTAATACAGCACATTTTATTCTTTCCAGTGTGCAGCACACACACACACACACACACACACACATGGAGGGCTCCAACCTTCATGAAACATAAGATCTGTAAAAAACACTGCTGTATAGAGTGATATAAATCGTCATATCACACAGCCCAAATTAAAATAATTACTTAATCAAAGATTCAATGATTTTTATTGTCATTCAGCCTCAGGTCCTGGTGATTGTACTTAAAAATATATATAAATATATATTAAAATAAAGATAATCTACACAATAGGCATGATGAGTCAATAAATAAGTAAATAATGAAAGAGATAATCATTGCACTGAATTGATAATAAGATTAGATACATGAGGACAGGTGACTGGTTGATCTATCACACTGTATGTTCACTCCAGTCTCATTAATCACAATAAGAGAGATAGAAACAACCTGAGTTTATGTTTTCAGGATGTTAAAGTCAAACATCTCTATCAGTAATTTAAAACACACCTAACAATCAGAACAAGCTGAAGTTGGTTTGATAATCACCAGCTGAAAACACATCACACCCAACATGATTTACATCCAGCTGATATTAGTATAAAGATCAATATTGACCAGTTGGACCACAGCCTCTAAAACAGGAGAGTCAAAGAACTTTTTTTCATAAAAATCTGATTATATACGAAAAAAATAAATGTGAACTTAAACAAATTTTACATTATTTGTCACAAATTAATATATTTTTATATGTCCTGCTCACAAAATGCTTTAAAGCGTAAATGTAGAAATACTCCAAAATGTTTTCTTTTCATTTAATGCTTTAAAATGAAGTAATTATTTGTATAAGTACACTTAAAGACACTGTAGGTGGATAAAATATTTAATATAATTCTTTTGTGGTTACACCATTTGACATTTCAGGAGCATTCAGTCTTACTTTTGGTAAAAAAATGGTGTAAATGTCATTTCAAATGATATAAAACCAACAGAAATGTCAACAAACTTGATGCTGCTTTTAAAACTAATTTTAAAGATATTTTTGAATTGATCATCTTACCAACCCTTATTATCACTGAGCCACATGCTGATAAAATAAGAGTCATGAGTATAGAAACAGAAGTCTTTCACAGCAGGTTGACAAGTGAGCTGTTATCCTACCAGAGCTGATGATGATACCTGATATCTTCCTCATGTGTCCGTCTGCCTCTGTTAACAATGACAGTGTTGGTGTTGGCGTGTAGCGTGTTAATGAGATGAGCGTTATAGTTGTTGTGTTTAGAGGGAGCTCCTCGTGTCACGCGGTGCTCAGCTGGGACTCTGACTCACACGCGTCACCTGACCTGCTGCCATAGGTCCAGGTGTCAGGAGGGAAACACGCTGAGAGGTACGACTCCAGGGAGAAACTCTCTCATCGTTAAATGTACTCGTAGCGTTTAATAATCAGACTGGCCGAGTTTTTATAGATCACTGGAGTATCAGAACTATTTTATAATACATTCAGCTGATTATTAAGATCCGTTTTAAGGTGAATAATCTGCTGCACAGACTCTAAAACACTGATAACAGGTCAAAAGCCATACAAACTCATTCACACAGCTGACTACCTGTCCAGCCTTATTAGTCTGTTTCTTCTATTTCAATGTATTTGTTTTGATGTTTTACATTTTGTATCTTTTAATTTTTTCTACTTATCATTCTAATCGATTTTATTTGTCTTTTTCTTCTGTTTCTTTTGTCTCTTAATCTCTTTTTTAACCTGGCTTTAGTCAAGCTTTTATTAAAAATCTTTTATTTGACTTTTCTTTTATGTATTTTAACCTATCTTTTTTACTCTAACTTTTAATAAACCCTTTCTCTTTTCTCTATTATTTTACTTATTTATTTAATTATTGTATTTATTTACTTACTATTACTACTTGTTTTTATTCATTTTCTTCATGTTGTCATTTGCTACATGCCTTATTATCAGCTTGTTAATCAACTAATTATAAAGCACTTTGAACACTAGACTAAATATAAATGCAGTTTGAGGACAGCCATAAAAACTCATTCACACAGCTACCAGAAAAAAAAAAAAAAGTATTTGTTGTGAAAGCTGGTGAGTCACCATGAACACATTTTCCAATATTCATTCAGGATTTATGTTAGTGGAGCTCAGTAAGTTTCCACGCTGTTGTATCTATGACTGAGAACTTTTCCACACTAACTTCTCCTCTTTCTTTTTTACGCCTGGACAACGTAGCGGCCTCTCTACTACATCTTATCAAAGTGTCACATGAGTAAATAAGCCACGAGGTCGTGACATTGTAGTGACACTCGTCTCCGAGCAGCTGATTGTTCGCTGTGTGAAAAGAGAGAGGTCGCCGTGTTTGTTATTACAGATAAAACATGTAATACTTCACTAACGGGACAAAGGACGGTTTAGAAAAAAGAAGAAAAAAAAAAGTGTTGGGCTTTTATTTTACACACTAAAATTAAAGCTACAATTAAGGTCTGATGACTCTTCTTACTGTCGTCCACGTGAAAGAAAACGTTTGGAGTCTAAATGGTGTCAAACAAACTAACCCAGCTGACCAACACACCGCAGCTTTAAACCACTCTGTTCAGTTTGTCTCACCTCAGTAATCCTGCACCTGCTCAGCGTGTTTGACAGTGATGTCTTTCCTGGAGATAACGGTGCAGCATAGAAGCTGCTTTCCACTGCTGGAGACATGATGTAATAGTAATAACACAGAAACACTTTTGTCTGTCAAATCATGATTTTTTTCCACTTACGCACACAACGCTCTAAAGCAGAGAGCTACACAAAGAGCCACAAGTGGGCAAAAATATTTGGCCGTTCTGACTTTCATAGTTCACATCAAGACTTTAACATAATTATTCACAAACCTACACATAACAAAATAAACACAAGGCTCCTAGTTTAAATCCCAGTTAGTTCCACATATATTACTTTGGTTTTTTTTTTACTTTTACATTTTTGTATATTTTTTGTTGTTATTTATTTATGTTTATTTGTGTATGTATGAGATACTGGATACATACATTTTCCCAATGGGAATAAATAACGTCTATCTATCTATCTATCTATCTATCTATCTATCTATCTATCCATCCATCCATCCATCCATCCATCCATCCATCCATCCATCCATCCATCTATCCATCTATCTATCTATCTATCTATCTATCTATCTATCTATCTATCTATCTATCTATCTATCTATCTATCTAAAGACTGTGTTGCACCACATATGTTCTCCATCTTTTACTACCTTTGTCTCAAAAAATAAAAATGTCACTATTATACAAAGCATTTTTCTAATACCTTTTCTCTTCTTTAAGTAAATTATAAAGTGTCGACAAAAACGCACCATTTTTAATAAGTGTATATATCTGTGTAAAACCTCACAATCAATCAAATAAACCTGATTATACAACAATACTGCTGTAACTGAATGACAGCGTGTGAATCTGAAGTCACCGATGACGAAGACGTGAAGTTATTCTCGTGATGGGTCGACTCAGTGTTTAAACTCAGGTGTCAGTGGACTTTGTACGCACTTGAGCTGCGATCATTAGTCGATTAAGAGATAAGGTGGCAACTACTCAACAACTGTTTTGATAATACAATCATAGTTTTGACTCATTTAAAAAAAATCCAGCTTCAGTATAAACCGTTTATTGGTTAATTGATAATGAAAATGACCTGTAGTTGCAGTTCTAGTACTGATTATACAGGGTACTATTGTTTCTCTAATAGACTCCTTACAGATGTATTATTACCTGCTTTTTTTCAAGTGTTGCTCTACCTGAGTTTGAATGCTGTGAAAATGACGAGGAAAGGCTCGAGGTGTGATTAACTGCTGCGAGATGTGTAATTATGTTATTAAGTAACTCAGAGCGGATTTGGTGAGTCACAGAAAAACTGATGATGCAGCGACATTTTTTAGAGAAGACTCAATCAACCGTTAATGTCAACATTGCAAGCAGGGATCAAGTGGTTTGGGAAAAGAGACCGATATATTACTCAGCCGATACTGGCCCATCACAGATATATGGGTGTCCTTGTATATGTTGTCCAATATGTGCTAACTTAAACAGATAAAATAAAATAACAAATAAAAAGATACTAATACTGTAAGTCAAGATCATTTCTCATCATTTTGAGATACTAAGTCACTATTTTGAGTTATTAAGTCATTATTTTGAGATAGTTTCTCATAATTGTGAGATCACTATTTTGAGTTAAGTCATTATTTTGAGTTACTAAATCATTATTTTTAGATACTAAGTTGTTATTTTGAGTTATTAAGTCATTTTGAGATAGTTTATCATAATTGTGAGATACTAAGTCACTATTTTGAGTTTCTAAGTCACAATTTTAAGATAGTTTCTTATTATTTTGAGTTATTAAAGTCATTATTTTGTAATTCTAAGTCATTATTTTTAGTTACTAAGTCATTACTTTAAGAACGTTTCTCATTATAATGACTTTTTCCATCACATTGGCAGAAATGGCCTTCCACAGCAATATACTGTATATAATTATATAAATACATTTTACTTCATGAGACCATCTAACGTTACTTTAACGTTAACTGGTTGATTTTCAAAGGTGAGGACAGCATGTGACTTTCATCCAAAGTCTTGGTTCACCTAATTACTCCATCACTTTGATAAGCATCTTCATCAACTCTAGTAGTACTAAATATTGAGTTTATCTAACCAACTAACTAACCAATCTAGTTAGTTAAAGCTTAATTTAGCTTCAGTAAGGTTATCCGTTGCTATGGTAGTTGCTATGGTAGTTAGTAGTGACTGCTTGACAACCACAGGAGGAGGAATGCGACTAGTTAACTAGCTCCAGTCTCAGAGTTGAAAACATCAACCACGTAGACTAAAGTTATTATAACATGACACCCGAATAACACTGAAGTCAAGAAGATGTAACTTTAAAAGCCTGTCAGTATCTTACTTTCACAACATTGTGCCAACAAGTTGCACAAGTATAACTGTCCACGATGAAGAAAAAGAGGAAACGAGGGAGGAACTTTCCGCAGAGCTTCTTTGCCATTTTTTTGAACGTTATTTTCCGTATAAAAAGACATAAATAGCTAATGTGAGAGTGTCGAGGTGTTTGTGAAGTTTTATAAGTAATAAATAAGTACTTGATTTATAGTATAATTTGGTACTTACGACGTCCCCTCCGCTCCTCTTCGTCTGATAGTCTCTCTCTATGAAACGTTATGCAGGCTGGTGCTGCGTTCACAGCCACCTCGTAAATCTGAAACTTCCTAAAGTTGGTAAATCGTGAAAATAACTTGTTTGCTGACTTTTTATTGCACGATTACAGGAGTGGAAAAATACAAAATATTCTCACTAAAAAAACAATTTCGGATTAGTTTAGGCTGCAAAATGCACTCAACTAGCATATAATCTGATACTGTAAACTGACAATTACTACTTACTTACTTTCCTGAAGTTACTATAGTTGTAGTTATAACCAAGTAAATGGTAATTAGAGGGGGAAGAGGGGGTGCTGCTATTTTGTGCATACATGTGTTTAAGGGTACCAAATAACTAATTAGTATGTATAAAATATATTGATATTTTGGACTTACTTGGCACCTGTTCCTGCCTAATGTGCACTAAGCTTACTGGTATTTAAGCAAAATGCACTCAACTAGCATTCATGTGATATAGTAAACTGACGATGAAGTTACTAAAGCTGTAGTTATAACCAAGTAAATAGTAATTAGAAGGGGGAGAAACTGCTAATTTGTGGATACATCTGTTTAAGGGTACCAAATAACCAGTTAGCATGCATAATATGTATTTATAGCTTACACCATTCCTGCCTAATGTGCACTAAACTTACTGGTAATTAGATTCAATGTTAAATAAAACAACCAGTTTTGAAGTTGCCTTTAGTACTTATGTGCTTAAAAAATGACACTGCAGCTTTATAATAAAAGTGTTTATTTATTTATTTAGCAAAGAGAATGCAAAGTAATATAGATAATATTACTGTAAAGGCTGTTTCATTTATAGTTTGTAAAGATAATGTGTTGCTGAAGCTAAAGGAGGACAAATATAGGCCTAGAGATAAGTAAGCATATTATTTACTTATAATACAATTGCTTATATCTCTTTATAATTAATACACAACAATGTTATCAAGACTTTTTTTTCTAGTTATGTCCACAAATATAATTTATTTTGCAATTAGCTACCCAGGGTTGAAACTTTTATTCAGTCAGCTAATTACAATTTTAGAAGTGTTAACAATGCTATGTTAAAGAAAAAAATAAAGAAATTAACAAGAACATATGTAAATTGACTAAAGTATCTAAATTCTTCTTTATAGATTTTATAAACTTATTTTTCTAACACAAAAGAAACTTATCATAAGAGAAATTGATCATAGCTCGGCAGTTTCAATGCAGACTCAACATGACAAACACCAGATAAACATTGTTTATATTGTAAAATATTTGTGTTACAAACCTATAAACAGTTGGATGGAAGTGAACATGTTGAATTACACAAAGACACCAAACTTGACTAACCGGTAATAATGAAAAAGTTGCATTGTCTCCCACCCAAAAACAGATGAAACAAACAAATAAGAGTGATAGAGAGGTGTCACGTGTTAGACGGGGAGGAGTCTCATTTGACACAGTAGGTCTAAGTGATAGACAACTGTGTGGGTGGACTATGAGTGAAGATCTGTTATCTTTCTTCATAATGAGACAGCTAGTTCCTATTTCCTTAAACCTTTGAAATATATCTGCACAATGTTTCACAGTTGGAAGAGTAAAGATGTGGTAAACACATGTCCATTATATTTTGTATTTCCAAGTATTAAAGTTAGGAAATATGTGTGTATATATCTATTTTATTTTGCAGTCATGGTCATGTTGAAGTTTATGAGACTTCCCAGCATGATCCTCAGTAGCTGAAGGCAGCTACAGCGTACTCATCAGGAGGAGGGGCGAGGGCAGGAGGAAGGGTGTTGGTTGGGCACATCGAAGCCTATCTGAGCCTCTCAGCACTCTTAAGTGTTTAGTTGTGTCACAGACAGCTGAGCATGTTTATTGTCACATGATCACACTTATATGTAGCTTTGTGACTGTGGACGTGATTTTTTTCTGTCAAGAGTTTTGGACTTTGAACTATACAAAGAATTCAGTGGGATTATTTTATGATTGGAGAGCAATATGTTTCTAACCTTGTACGAGGTCAATGATGATCTGTAAATGTTTACATTTGACTGCATTATAATTTCATAAGGGCGTGAGGGGTCATCGTCAGGAAATCATGAACATATTCTCACAGTATTTGGACAGTTACATGATTTTTTTTGTTCAGAACATTCAATTTAAAAGAAATAAATGGATACAACATTGACGTACCAAATCTCAGATTTAATTTGAATAGGTTTAAATAAGTATGGAAAGAACTGGATGGGACATAAAGCCCTTTAATTTATATAGTCCAATTTACAAGGGTCTCTAAGTGTTTCCTAGGCAGCTGTTTGTCATTTCAATGTTAGTTCATGCAAAGAGTTAACACGTGGCTCAGCGTTGATTAAGAGTTGTTGTTTAGATTGAGGTTGTCTGTCATTATATGCAAAGCAAAGAGGTGATTGTACAGGTGAAGAAGATAATAATAAGGCTGAAAAATGTTTTATGGACTGATACAAAAACCCTATCCCTAACCCTAACCCTAACCCTAACCCTAACCCTAACCCTAACTCTAACCCTAACCCTAACCCTAACCCTAACCCAAAAATCCACCTCTGTTAAAATGAAATAAAAGAGGAAAGTGTACAGAAAAAAGGAACAGGTGTCAAGCCGAAGCATAGTACCTAATATGTCAAATATGATGGTGCTTCTGTTAATGTTTAGGCTGAACCGGCAAAATGGCATTTATTTTTTAAAGATTTTTTATGTTGGGCTATTTTGCCTTTATTTTAGTTAGGGGGGGGGGGGGGGGGGGGGGGGGGGTGACCTGCAGCATATAGGTCCTTGGCCAGATTCAGACCAGGGATGCTGTGATTATGTGGCATGGACTCTAACCACTCAACCACCAGGATGCTCCTACACTGGCATTTATTGATGGCACAAGCAGTGCAAAGTTAAATAGGATTATATGTGTGTTCACATTCAGCCAAATGCATAAAAACTTGTCCATTTGAAGTTTTTTCCACTTCCTGAAGACCAGAATAAAGGCAGAGACAACAAGAGCTGAAGATATCTGCAGTGAAGAACTGGGAGAGCATCACCAGGGAAGATACCAAGCGTCTGCTGATGTCTATGTGTTCAAGTATTCAAGTAGTTATTTTACATTCCTGTATTTTTTAAACAGGAAAAAAGGCCAGAGAGCCAGAGAGCCAGAGGGCCATCTGGTAGAGTACATGATAAGTATCTATGGAAGAGATAGTTTTAGGTGGTTGTCTGTGTGGTCGAAAAAATTTGAATTTCCATGTTTTCACTATTATTGGGTTTCATTTTTATTTCTCAAATTGCATGTTTTTATGTTTTTTTATTTCCAATTCTTACTGTTAAATGTTTGTTTTATGTTAAGCACTTTGAGTTGCCATTGTGTATGAAATGCGCTATATAAATAAAGCTGCCTTGCCTTGCCTTGCCTTATTTTGATCTGATTTGCATGTGTATCTATCCAATTACTTTTGAGTCGCTAAACTCTCAGTGCTGATGTAAATCTAGTTTGGACTGTATATTCTTAAATTCATATAATCCATCACTTATACACCAAATACATATACAAAATAATATGTTTATTGAGCTGGATACTGATACTCATTTTCATATTACAATAAAATAAGCAACAATGTAAACTTTTTTTTTGGGACAAAAATACATAATTTAAACAGACATATTTCTAAAACTGAAAAGGGAAACAGCAGAAAGTCAAGGAAATGCAAGCTTTCAATAGAATGAAAGTAAATTAGTAGAACTGCAATCAGTTATACAATATATATTTAATTTATTAAAATACATTATACAAGTTGCACGCTACATTCTGTCGTTGTTACATGTGCACAGTACAGTGGGCTAATAAATTAGTTAAAGTGTGAATATGTTTCATAAATATATATATATACAGGAATGTTATCCCCTTTTTTTCTGTTTGGACAGATATGTAAAACCACAAGCTTACAAATTTCAGCTCTGCTCAGAAACCCGAGCACTTCACGAGTCTCAAAATGGGAATTTGTTATTATATATGAGGTATACAGTAGAGTGAAGAACTGAAAGAGCAGAGAGGACACAGCAGAAGTGTGTATCTTCTGACTAAGGGCCAAAGCAATGGTTATATTGACCATTTATAATTTCATTTTTCAGTACTTATAATAGTAATGCATTGCTTTGAAATTGGAAAACAAGTGACATAAGCTTATAACATATATTATAACATATTTATATGCAATTTCCCATTCATCTTTTGAGCATGAAAAAAATCTGCATTTGAATATATACATAAATAGTATTCAACATGTAGTTTGAATTGTTGATAAAAACATTTAAGAAACTAAATACACAGATCAAGTTGTATTAAATAATTATATAAAACATATACTGATATAATACAAGTCTACATCAAACAGTACAATGTGTTTGTCACTTGTTCCTGCTGAAGTACATTTTAGTTTGCACTAGGGAAGACGTTGGGAACCCCCTTTTCTTGTGAAACCTTCAGTAATTTGAGAGTAGAACAGGACCTGTAGTGCACACCTCCGGCCTGCAGAGTGCAGTGCTTTCCCCAGTAGTGCTGTGGTCCTGGATGTTCATACTGACAGTCCAAAGTCTGTGGTTTGCAGGGTTGTAATCTCACAGCTCGGTGAACTTGTCAATGTGCTTACCCTTCCTTTCCTTGTTACCATTCTCATCCACTTCAAAAGCACTGTTTTCCATTCCATAGGGCTTCTCTTTTACTGTTTCACCGACGCTGTCTTCCAGTGCTGGACACTCACTGTCTTCCTCAGATGAAACACGAGCACAGTTCTTTTTATACACTTGGTAAGCTGTGAAGAAAAAAAGCAGAGAATAAGAAAAACTGATCAGTTATCTCTACATACATCTTTTAAAACAGCATTAAAGTCATCTGAGATTTAGTGCATAAACTTGTTCCCAAAACAATTCGCCTGTCATGTACGGTTTGTCTTGTTCTGCCTGTTTTGATTCAGTCTTTTTGGATCTTGTTTTGGTCTCAGCTAATATATTTCCCTCCACCAGGTCAACCTGTGTTCATCGGGCTACACCTACGCACTTTTTGGGAAAAATACAAGCTGGAAAATGTTTAAAGGTATAAGGAATATTTGCAACAATTGTAGGCAGTTGTTTACACAAAAAAGTTGCTTTTTATTAAAGTTTCTACTTCCACCCTCGTCTTATAGACCAGTGACTCAGTCAGCTGAGTCATTTTTAATGTGCTGACTGAAATAGTTTCCCTTTCATTGCACTAAGGAACAGAATCTAATATATTCACTTCTGGTTGTGCCAGTCCCGTGTCAAAATCAGGCAGTCTGGGAAATACAATAGGCATAAACTAACTGTTATGAATTATACATATATGTGATTTATACAACTTCTTATCACTGTCATTAACCTTGAGCACTGTCCTTGGACTGCAGCATCTCTCTTTACACATAAAGGGATACAAGGATGTTTAACGAATGAAAGGTCAAACCCTCCTAAGGATGGGCTGAATTTAATGATCTAAGAAAGAAGGAAGTCTGATCATGTTGGAGAATACCAAGGTCAAGTAAAAAACCCAAGACAGTAACCTTTTCATACCAAGATATTGCACCATGTCCGATTATCTAAATATTACTTTAAGGTCTACAGTGCCAGAAGTGAGAACAGACCAAATAAATGTCCAGAAACATCCAACAAGTACTTAAAGACCAAGCAGAAAGGCAAAGATCAAGATCTCACAATGCAGACCTAACTTTTCCCTGTTTGTTGATCAGGCAGATTTTCCTTCTTGAATTATACTTTATATATATAGTACAAGAAGCTGATATTCCTGACATCAGCAAAATAGCTTAACGTTCTAATTATACCAATACTGACATATTGAATGTGTTCTCTCCAGGTCATACTTCTTGTCAATTAGTAATGAAAGAATTTAGTTTTCAATTAAATGACTATATATTATGACAAAGTTGTCAGCCTGCTCACCTCCCACAGACATGACTGCCACCACTAGCTGGAAGATGCTGTAGATGAGAGGGAATGCAAACATGACCTCCAGCTCAGCAGGGCTGAAAGACAGCTGGACGATGGTGCTGCACAACTGGGAGTTCTGGAAACCCGTCTCCAGAGCGATGGTTCGACACCTGAACGAAGCACGAAACGATAGGCAAATATATTAGCATGTGTGTTGATTGATGCAGTTGTAGTTTCATGATTTCAAAATAACCTTAAACCACATGCCAACGTCAATGCAATGTTGTAACCTTACCTTTCCCAAGGTTGGCCTGTAAAGCGAGCCATGAAGAAGCCCAGGCCGAAACCAATAAAGGGGTAGACAGTTCCAATAATCCAAAGGGAGGGGTCAATATCCCAAGAGGACTGGTAGAGAATTCCTCCAACCACAGCGATAATGATAATGAGACCAAACCCTGCAATGGACCCGACCTGTGCACAGCAGACACATTATGAGAAACTCCGTCTGGGATGGGTAATTTGATAAGGGAATGTCAGTGTGAACTGTCAGTGAACTCTTATCAGATTCACATAAACATTCCTACCTTGAGGATCTTTTTAGCTACGGCGGGCCACCTGCGCTTGACATACATTCCCACAGCAATTGGGATAAGAAGGGCAGCAAGAGTGATACCTGGGAACACATAAAGGTTACATCATCACAATCGATTTCGGTCATAATGTAATAAACCTGCATACTACTGGGATTTATGTCATCATATAATAAACCTGCATATTGCTTTTGGATACAGCACAAGAAAAAGTGGATGTGTGGAAGCCACTAAAATAAACCACTTGTTAGAAAGATAGAATTATAAAATAAGTTTTGTCAAATAAAGGATCAGAAAAGGTCTATCTGAAATCCGTAGATATTTTCAGGACTGTTGATTAGTAATGAACCATGGTTTGTCTACTTACCAATACTGTCATATGGGATCTGGATGGTTTCGCTAGAGGTCCAGACAGAGGTGTAAATGAGCAGACAGAGAGGCATCATCCCCATGGCCAGGATAGAGGAACAGGCCGTCATACTGATGCTGAGAGGGGGAGAACATGAACAGTGTGTCAGTCAAACAAGCCTGAGGTGATTGGGATAGTATCCGATTGGGGTTTTACTCATGGGGGTGCCCACTTTGTCCCAATTGTTTGCCCATATACAAAGCAGTTGGTGGGCCCAAGTGGGTCCTAAAAAATATTCCTTACATGGCCCCCACTTGCACCCAATGTTGGGAAGTTACAACCCACATTGGAAACCATGTATGGGTATCACTAGCTCATGTTGGGCTTACAAATCGAACACAAAAAAAGTTAACGACACTGACATTTGTAATCACTAAAAACTCAGCTGTGACATTGGTTTTCTACTTAATGCTGGGATATAGTGAAAGAAATGCCAATCTAATCTCTAGAAATGTGGTTATATATTATTTAACTGTTGTGCTGTCAAATAAAAAGTGAGATTAAAAGTGTGTTTCTGCTGCTAAACAGTTAGTCCATTAACTAGAAAACCACCCACTGTTTATCAATTAGCCTTCCAGCATTCAATCATCT
The DNA here is from genome assembly GCF_963691925.1 of Scomber scombrus. NCBI lineage: Eukaryota > Metazoa > Chordata > Actinopteri > Scombriformes > Scombridae > Scomber > Scomber scombrus. The sequence continues at coordinate 27,601,107 of NC_084982.1, forward strand.
AACCAACACATCATTAACTAACATTAGATTATCCAATGAGCCTGTCAGCCCTGCTGGTTTCCTACCTGAGGTCCATGTCTCCATCCAGCCAGTAGCAGATGATATTAGAGCCGGAGCCTCCAGGGCAGCAGCCCATAATGATGATGACAACAGCCTGCACAGGGAGCACATTGAAGGCGAGCGATAAGGCAAAGGCTGTGAAGGGCATGATGCCAAACTGGCAGAGGAAGCCGATGACGATGCCCCAGGGTCTCTTGATGTGGCCCAAAAGCTTGTCAGAGTCCACAGTGCAGCCCATGGAGAACATGACAAAAGCCAGCATGACTGTGAGCACTGTGCTCAACACCAGGCTGAGGATTGCATTGAAGTCACTTTCAGGAACAAGGCAGTTTGGGCCTGAGCAGATTGCGGCAGTTGACTCGCAGGTCATAGGCACGGCAGCGGTTGCTTGGAAAATGGACATTGTGGATGGTTTGATGTCAGGAGACTGGAAGAAAAGTTGCCTTGGAGCTTGTGATTCTTAGGGGTAGATCCCAGTTCCTCCTGCTGTGATATCCAAGAGGATGATAGAGACAGAAGTGCCCTGCTCACTGCCCTTTATGCCTGCGCTGCGCCAACCAAATCCAATTGGGGCGGGAATATCAGGTGAAAGAAAAATAAAAAATTAACCATTACGTAATGTTTTATGGGGTCAGTGTTCAGAAGCACATGCATATAAAAAGAGAATCATTCTGAAATGTGATTGCGCCATGCCTCTACATTTTATTGTCCTCTTAAAACTTTATTGGACAGCTATGGAGCATCATCATCTTAGAAGATGCTAGCCGTCCTCAAGAGAAGGTGCACACTGTGTGCACAAGATATTTGCACAGTGACTATAAAAATTATCCTCCCCTCTTTTTTATATATTTTTTAAACATTAAATGGAGATCAAACAGTGGATAAGAATTTTTTTGGCACACATCAAAAGAAACACATTATAGTACATAGTTAAACCAAGTATTTACGATTGACGTAAATGAAGTTAATTAAGCTATGAAACACAAAATGAATGATTAAATTTGACAAGATAGCTGATAAAAGTAAAGTTAAAAAGTTAAAAAACAAGTAAAAAGAATTAGTATTTTACAACAGTACAAAATTAGGTTAGTAGAAAATGATAGATCATGGAAGGATATGCAAAAAAAAGTCCAAAGCATTATATATTCATCAGAGAACAGAGAGGTCAGTCAGTGCACACAGCTGTAAATCTACACTGAGTGAGAGGACATGCTGACTCTGCTACATTTGATGCTACAGCTTTGCTTTTATTTATTTTCTTTTTGTCTGTAAATGTCTTGAATCCGGACTCTCAATTCAATCAAGAAGAAAAGGGGAAAACTACAGTGTCCAAATGTGCAACGGTAATACAGATTAAACCTTTCCACCTCACCACACAGCTGTCATTTCTGTAAAGGTGCATTTTTGCTAAATATTGACTTGAAGGGAACAATGTTGAATTTTGCATTTGCAGTTAATTTAGATCAGTTCCTGCTCTGGCTTTTTTTTTTTTTTGGCTTTTAACAATAAAAAAAGAATCTTAATTACATCCAACTTAATTCAATGTTGTAAAGCAATAAAACATGAAAAGGTCACTGGGGGAATGAATATTTTATTTTATAAGCACTTTACGTCAACATGCTTCACAAGCCAGGTGTAGAAACAATAAAAAAAGTTAAAGTGTGATCAAAATTTCTTTGTCCAGGTTCTTTTTTTTTTAAAGCTCTACAGCTGATGCTTATCCCCTGTGACTCTGAGGGCAAGAAGTGCACAACATTTACAACAATTTGCATTTACAATTATCCTAAATATACCCACATTTTATTCTGCACAACTTTAACAAATTAGGTTGCTCTTACCTTCCCAGGGTCCTACTTACTTTTGTGTTTGTGCCTGTCTGTAAAGGGTAATGCTTAACTATAAAGTTAAAAGACAACCAACCTGCAGCAGCTAAAGAATGTGTTAAACCAACATATAGCTGCATATATATTTATATGTTGTATCTGAACAAATGAAGCACATTTAGAACATTTTTCCAGCCATCAGTCAGTTGAAAAGCAGCCAGTTCTGGATTTTGTGGCTTCAACACATGCAATAAAACAGCAGGGTCATAATGAAGGCAATACTCTGTAAAACTGAATGCAGTCCAATGTAATAACTTGCAATCAGCAGACACTTTATAATATATATAAAATGTTATTGTTGCGATGGTGACAGATAGGTGCCAGCTCAATAATGATTTTCACAAGTTAAAAACCCCAAAAGGCATTTGGGACCCTTATGAACAGTAGTTGTGTATTAGTTAAACATGACTTATCTGCAGTTTTCTTTTTGCAAATTTTAACTAGACCGATATTGGAACTGATATCCTATTATTTCAAATCTATCTTAATTTTTAGGGTTATAGCTTTTCATCTGATATTGTAATTAATGTAAGAATATGGGGAAAAAATGGAAAACATTTACCTGTAATGTTTAAACTCCAACTTCTCAGTATTTAAGCACACAGGCCTTGTTGAACAGACAATCATGACACCAAACAATCAGAAAGTTAATGTGACAAATGGATTTCACATTTTAAAAATCTAACAAAAGTCAAGAACTGAAGTCAAATTAATTCTAATATTCTTCTCAGCTATTCTTTGCAGTGAATGAATATGGATAGAGGCAAAATCTGAATAAACCTTTTCACAGAACACATTTTATTTGACCTCCCAAGCACAGTTTAAATAATAACCTTTTTAAAAGACTAGTGAATGTTAGATTCCTCCTGATAAGCAGGTAGCGCCTGCCATCACTGTGTGAACCAGTAAATGTGATTTGTAATGTAAAAGCACTTTGAGTGGTCAAAAGACTAGAAAAGAGCTTTATAAGTACTCCATTTACAGCAGCTCAGTTCCATTAATTATCCCAGTAAGTCATGCATAAGAGCTGTTTTTATTGTTCCACCTGTGCTTCTCTAAACCCAACATGATGTATCAAGTCAAAATGTCTCCTGTGAAAAAGGTCAGAGGGTCAAATCTGATAAGGAAACAATTGCTCCAGCTGAGGTTAGCAAGGTTAATTCAGGGAGCAAAACAGGGAGCAGAACATGTTAATGCAAGATAGACAGTAGAGAAAGAGAAGAAAACGTTGTCTATGTTGTTGTCAAGTTCATTGTGAACAGAGCAGTAAAAACTTGTGTCTTTTGTGCATCAAAGAACACAACAGGAAACTAAAGAGCCTCCAAAAGGACACACAAGGTTACGAAAAAGGTTTTTAAATCATAGTCAATTGTTTTTTTTTTTGCTTAGTAAAAAGAAACAAACACAAACTAATAATTTGACATGTTTTTCAGCCTCCAAAAGTGGCATGGAAGAAAAGGTTACTACAAAAAGGATTTAAAGGCGCCTTCCACTCAAAAGTATGTTTTTGCTTAGTTGTTGCTCAAATTCAGTCAGATGCTTTATGTTCACTGTAAAAAATGATGTTTATGTTCAGAGTTTGACACTAAAATGCTTCTTTTTTTAATATATTAATCTGCTGCTAGTGGAAAGTTTCAGCAGATTAAAACCTACAAGCATGATTTAATTTGGCCTCCTGTGGTCCGGAGTGCAATTTAGACAAAAGTGATGAGGAAATATAAAAGGATAACTGACTATTCAGTAAAGTAAGAAATAATATTTACATATTCATAAACTCTGGATTTTCCAATGAGGCAGAAAGAGTAGAAGTAATGTTAAGGGTTTTATCTTAGTAATGAGCTTTTTTGTTAGACTGGTGAAGCTTTAAAGTTATGTATTTTTTTCCCTCACTGAAAAATCGAGAATATTTTTCACGTATTTCTAAAGTTTAACTACTGAACCATGAAGTCTCCTACTTCAATAAGTCCATTGTGTGCTCTGAATGTTTCAAGCTTCCATGTGAATTGCAAGCTGGAGATTTTACCTACTGACTGTGGTACCTGCATACCCCAGAGGTACTTTTAGTCATATCTCACAGATGCTTTATTTTATCATTCCCATTTTTTATTGACTTGTTTCTAATGACTTCCTGTTTCTGTTTTAATTAGTACTTTTATAAAAAAAAATACCAATGTAATGGTCAAAAGTAACCATTTCCACCTGTGTAGTTTTAATAGATGGAATTATTCATTGAATCCATGTAGGAGCCAAAATATGTTTATATTTGCTTGGGCTGCACGTATTGCATCACATGCATTGATTGACACATGGGTTTGGTTTCCCCTTATTTTACGTGTTCACTTGGGTGGCGGCGGGAGATTTGGACAATGGGAGTTAGTAGAGCTCCGATATTTTCTGTTGACCGTCACCATCGTCATCATCATCACCATCGTCTTTCATCACTTTATTCTTACAGTCGGATCACATCAGGGTTTTTATATGTCCTTTTTGATTTTTTCATTGAAATAAACTGCAGTAAAAACATCATCTGGACTTGACACGTCCACATAATTTTGTGGACGTGTCACAGATAAGAGCCTACGAAGTCTCTCAGCGGCCTTTTGGAAAATTAGTCACTACAATCCATATTTGCCATGTGTCCTAATTTAAAGTATCAGACACTATCAGGGTGTTACAGGCACTTTGTAAGTCATGTTAAAGGCTTTGTGGAAAGATTGTAATTGTGATAAAAGCTGCAATTTGCGTTCAAGAAAAATATTTAATTCCATGTTATACAATATGCAAATTCACTGTAACTTAATATAATAATAATCTGTTTTTGTTTTTCCTCAGATGGTTTTAATTACAAAGCTAATGTTGTTTTAGAGGAAATGAGTTTTGCTATGATGGTTGTGATGGTAACAGAGCATTAAGCTCTTTTACAGCAACGCTCCCTCACATTCATAGAGGCTATAATAATCATGATCATAACAGTAAAATGTCAAATAAAACATTTTTACTGTTTTTCCCCCCCCCCAGTAGTTCAGTCGCTAACCTTGAATGTTAAACATGTTGTTGGGATGAAGGTTACAGTGTACACAAATAAACTTCAGAAGATAAAAGATGAAAACATCTTCACAGTGAAGCTCAAACATCCAAGTTTAAGGGACATTTATGAGCAGGAGGAAGGGGCTACAGTATAAGTTAGTCCAACGTCAGTCACTGCTGAAACAAGACTTTGAGCACGTTGTTTTTTCACTTACTGTAATCTTTACTGGATTCTCTTATTGCAGCAAACACGTTGCTGATTTAACCTTTGTGTGTGGAGAACAAAGTCTCACAGCAGTTATGATCTATTCAGTCTGCTCACACCTCTCATAACTGCTGTTATTTGTATTTTCACCAGTAGAAAGAAAAGCAAAGATGGATATCAGTTGAAGGAGTCGACTTGTGGAATATACTTGAAAAATAATTGAAAATATGTAACACGCTACATAGATTTAAAGAGACATTTAAAAATAAGATGATTGACAAATATAAAAGTAAGGCATAATTATTATTATATATATGAACTTTGTAATGGATTACATCATATATAAGAACCTTGGTACTTCTGTGGATATATAACCAGGCATATACACGGTCGCCCATAAAGTTGGAATGAAATATTTTTTACCTCTTTCCATGAAATGTTGTGAAAATGTGATTTATTCTTGATAGATAAAGTGTATATATTCTCAAAATTGTATTGATCAATCTCATTATACCTGGTCAAAGGTGATTACTGATGTGTATAAATAGAAAATAAAAAGAGGAATGTGTCTCACAACAAAATTATTCCAACGTTATGGGCGACCGTGTATAAGGAAATATGAGTATATATGTGTATATTTTCACTGTATTATCAACTTCAACTTCAATTTTAATTTTATTTATGTCCCCAAGGGGCAATTTGTTTTGCAGCAAAACATAAATAGACAAAAAACACACTCGAGTACAGTAATAATACAGTGGTCAACCACACAAGGAGACGTAACCGCAAATCAAAAACAGGAAACATGTGAATTACTTATATAAAGCCAATTATTATAAATGTTTTTGTTTTTTATGTACAATGGGTTCAGCCTACACCTTTATGGTCAGAAACTCCTTTATTTATTCATTTATTTATACTTATTACGTATTATTCTTCTCTTTTGGTTTGTCACTATTTCTAAGGGAGAACTAGGAACAAGGACATATGTTTATTTACTTTATTTATACATGTGTATTTGAGTTAAATGACCGCCGAAATAAACTAAACTAAACTAAAGTTTCAAGTCCCAAGTTTATTTAGCTAATTCTTTTAAATTCTGCAAATGTCCCCATAGTGGGACTAATAAAGGAATATCTTATTTTACTCATACATCACTTTAAAAACCAAAGTGCTTTACAAAGGCAGACATATATGCAAATACACACATAAAGACATTTATGTGTATAGCAGATGGTTGTTAAAAAGAGCAAAATTAAAATACTTAATACTCATCTTTATTCACATTATGTCAATTTGGTTGATTTTTCCAAACATTTTACAATTGTTCCAAAATGTTCTGAATTATTATTATTTTATCATTCTAGAAAAATGCATTTTAAAATTCGATTTATTTTCAAAAAGCTGGACGACATGGATTTCCTTAATAACGAGCAAATCCAACAACGACTACACGATTACACCCATATCTCCGAATGAAAGTTGGATAATTTATCGATTTTAAAACGATTCATTGCATTTTTCTCGTTGGATTTGCTCACCGTTCACATCTCA